>NW_022437003.1:11497309-11668552 GCF_009761245.1 Sapajus apella | reverse complement strand
CAAAAAATATATATAAACATACATTTTAAAATATATATTATATACATATTTTAATACGTATGTTTATATATATTTTTTGAGACAGGGTCTTGCTTTGTTGCCCAGGCTGGAGTACGGTGGTATGAACACAGGTCACTACAGCCTTGACCTCCTAGACTCAAAGGATCCTCGCTTTGGCCGCCTGAGCAGCTGAGACCACAGGTGTACATCACCACACCTAGCTAATTTTTGTATTTTTGTACAAAAAGGGTCTCACTACATTGCCCAGGCTGGTCTCAAACTCCTGGGCTCAAGCGATCTTCCCACCTCGGCCTCCCAAAGTGCTGGGATTGCAGGCGTGAGCCACCATGCCTGGCCTTTGCTATTTTACATGGAACTTGCATGTGTGGCTTCTCTTCGTCTTCCCCCTTTCTCTCTTCTCTCTCAGTCTGAAGACCACTCTCCCGCTGTTAGTGCTTTAAGTGAAATAACAGACTGTCACTTCCAATCTTGCTACACTCATCAACAGTGATTGTCTATGTCAGGTTGTCTTATTGATTCAGGCAGGTGTTATCTGGCAGGCCAGATGATTAAATCACGTAACATTCTACTTTAAGGATCCATCCTGATAGTCAAAGTGCTCCTGTAATCTGCCGATCAGCCCATTCACCGTGTTTCTGTAGGGCTTCTACATGCCTCATGCGTGTTCTTCTACAAGGCAGGTTGTATTTCTGGGTTCTAGCACATCTTTCAGATTTCACTGTTTTGTGGGTTGCTTCTTACTCCTCTGGTGCATCTGACTTTCTCCATTCCTGTCGTCGGCCTTCCCCATGGTACTTTTAAAGTATCTTCTCTTAGTGCAAATTACTAGCCTGAAATGCAAGCAGAAAGTGGCCTAGCTTTTGTGCTGCCCTGGTGGCAGGGCGTAATGGAGGCAGAATGTGAAGGTGCATGATTCCAAACTACGTTCTGTCAGTATCAGAGCTTCCTGGGGCCAAGCAAGCCCAATGGTAAGCCAGCTTTATCCATCGACTTCCGTGTACGTCCATACCAAAATACTACTTTTTTGGTGCATTAAGGTCTCCAGGAGAAAAGAATCCCCTTTTGTTGCTTTTCTTCAATGTCCTGCTTCCTGTATGAGTCCCCAACCCTCCCTTGTTTTTTGTTTTTGTTTTTTGTTCGTTTTTGAGATGGAGCCTCCCTCTGTCACCCCGGCTGGAGTGCAGTGGCCCAATCTCGGCTTACGGCAACTTCCACCTCCCGGGTTCAAGTGATTCTCCTGCCCCAACCTCCTGAGTACTTGGGACCACAGGTGTGCGCCGTCACTCCTGGCTACTTTTTGTTTTGTTTTGTTTTTCAGTAGACATGGGGTTTCACCTTGTTGGCCAGGCTGGTCTCAAACTCCTGACTCAAGTGATCCACCCGCCTCAGACTCCCAAAGTGCTGAGATTACAGGTGTGAGCCACTGCACCCAGCCCATCCCTTGTTCTGACTTTAAATCTCCATGCTTTATCATAAGTTCCTTTCACCATATTCACCCCCCAGGAGAGATGGAAAATGTCTAACTAAAAATATAATATTATATGATAAGCACCCAAGTGCTTAAATAAATATTGTTACAGCTAAAACCTGTTCAGATCCAGTTAAACAGTCCCTCTTCTCCCTCAGGAATATTCCAAAGTAGAGAATACGTCTACTGTAGCATTTATTATTTCCATTACATCTAATAACTGGGTTAAGAGTTGCCTAAGTGACTTCCTGACTTAATAAAAAGAAGTCACAGACTGTTGGAGCAAAAGCCTCATTTTATAGGGAAAGAAACAGAGGGTCCCTGAGGCCGGAGGGCCCCTGAGCCTGCTCTCAAGGAACTCCTGACTGCTGGTACCCCAAGGCCACACCAACAGTCTGCAGTTTCCCGAGAGCAGGCGATGTGCCTCCATCACACTAGCGTCTTTCTCCATCAGCACACATGCAGCTAACACAGGACTTGCACTCAATAAGTGGCTCACACCTGTAATCCCAGCACTTTGGGAGGCCAAGGTGGGTGGATCACTTGAGGTCAGGAGTTCAAGACCAGCCTGGCCAACATGGTGACACTCCATCTCTACTAAAAATACAAAAATTAGTCAGGCATGGTGGCTGTAGCCCCAGCTACTCGGGAGCCTAAGGCAGGAGAATCACTTGAACCTAGGAGGTGGAGGTTGCAGTGAGCCAAGATGGCACATTGTACTCTGGCTTGGGCAACAGAGCAAGACTCTGTCTCAAAAAAGGAAATAAATAAAGGCCGGGCACAGTGGTTCATGGTGTAATCCCAGCACTTTGGGAGGCTGAGACGGGGGTGGATCACTTGAGGTTGAGAGTTCGAAACCAGCCTGACCAACATGGAGAAACCCCATCTCTAATAAAAATACATAATTAGCCGGGCGTGGTGGCACATGCCTATAATCCCAGCTACTTGGGAGGCTGAGGCAAGTGAATCGCTTGAACCCTGGAGACAGAGGTTGCAGTGAGCCAAGATCACACCATTGCACTCCATCCTGGGCAACAAGAGTGAAACTCCGTCTCAAAAAAATAAAAATAGATAGAAAGATAGATAGTTGCAGAGGGAAGGACCAGTCTAGTCCCCACTTCTCACCTGTCACCACAACCTCCTGTTTTACTTTGATTCTTGAACTTACTGCTGTCTGCTGTTTCTGTTGTTTGTTGACTGACTTTCCTCACTAGCACGTAAGCTATAGGAGAGCAGAGGCTTCAGAGGCTGGGATTCCCCAAGCCCCAAATCATGTCTGATGTAGTTGAGATGCAAAAAATGTTTACTGCTTGGATGTTGGGAAGAGAAGAGATGGGCTAAAACGAAAACTTCCTTGCACATAGTAGTGCATAGGTTTGTGTTTTCTGTGGGATTTTCTGATAAAAGCATTCACTTTATATCACTGTGGATATTAATCTCATTGCCTCATATTCTAGTCTATCTACAGTCAGGGGCATGAGCCCTGGAATCAGATTCAATTCTAGTCCCACTGTTGACCAGTTGTACAACTTTAGTCAAGTTGCTTAACTTCTCTGTGCTTCCCTTTCTTTATCTGAAAGTATGGGTGATGTTGTGGTGAGGTACAGCAGATAGCACCTGTGAAATAGAACAGTGACTTTTCTGACAACAGTGACTTTATAGCAACCTATAAATTCTCTCAATCAGGGTTAACATGCTGTGATTCTTATTAGTCTCATCATCATCATCATTGTCCTTTATATTTTTTTTCAAACTCTTTATGTGCCTTACCCTGGGTGACCCTGTCAACAGGCCCAGTAATTCAGAAGCATGAACATCACTGTTCCCTTTTGTCTGAGGTTTAAAAAGGTACAAAGATCCATGACCTCAGAGTGGCCTTAGTGTCAGTGTCCACCCAGACCCCAGCCTTCTGTAGCCAAATTCAGTTCCACCTGGCTTTCCTCTGAGCCTTTAAGCAAGCCTTTTCCTGTCATTTGTTCTTTCCTTTCTATAACATCATTCTTCTTGCAGTATCTGAGATTCTGGTGGGTAAACAAAATAAAATTTTATTGCCGCAACCTGATGAACAGCAAATGGCAAAGAGACGGTTTTTTCAGTTTGTTCATTTCAAGGGTAAATCTCATAGATTTGGAGCAGTCGTTCCCTATTGCCTGGCTGGTAATGCCTCATTTTGCACCACTTCCTTGTGTTAGCGCACATGACTCTAGTGAGTTACCGGCAGCAAAATTGTTTCCACCAGAGATGCGTGGACGCTGACAGCTGCTGAGTTGATTTGTAATGACTGTGTCGGCCCGTCCCCCTGCATGCGGCCTCCAGGCCCCGCCTCTGTTTGTACTGCAGTTATGCTGTGTGTGTGCGTGATACTACTAATGTGGTGGAAAATAATTTGTTCTCTTTAGTAGGTAAGATTTTTCTCTTCCAGTGCTTTTTACATTATTGATTTTCCTTGATAATGCCCCGCTTGTTCATATAAACCATGAAAATCAACTGTAGTGATTTGAGAGTCATAATTAATTTGGGCAGGGTACACATAGAATTAATGAGGTTTTATTACTCTGACAGTTCTCAGAATTCTTTCCATTTTTTTTTGTTGGGTTAAAAATCCCAAACTGGACAATGAATTTAATTTAGGCAAAATGAGAGCTTGGGTCTAAGAGAAATAGCCTCAAATGTCTGTTGAACTAGCACAAAGATTCCTCATTGAAAAGAGTGTGAAAGACAAGAAGAGCATAGTTAGTCAACAGCTTTTTTTGGGGGGAGGGGGGTTGGCTTCCATATTGAATCACGTAATTTTACAGTCTAGAGATTTAGATAAACGTTTTAAAATCAGGAAATTGATTGCAAGGTATATTGAGGCCAGGTAAGAAGGCAGCACACTTTGAAAACCACCTAAGAGGAAATTTAAAATTACATTAGTTGTGATGGTAGCAGGGACATAAAATTGCAGGGTTTTTTTTTTTCCCATTTTCCACAATATGACTATGATTGTTTTGTAAAGAACACAAACGTTAAGATGAACCACCAACGCTCTAAATAGTAAAAGCTTAAACCAATTAATAGTGTAAAATAATCTGCTGTCCGACAGTTTATTTGTATTTATTCCTCAATCTTACAACTTATTTGCTTAAATTTGAGCTTAATTTAAAGAAACTAAACAAAGTTTAATTAAAGTTCTCCTTGGCTCCTGGACTATGCATGTATTTCTTCATTCAACAAATTGGCACCAGGTGCTCCCTCCATGCCAAGGAGCTGTCTAGGTGTGGAGCTGCGTTGATAACCAATTGCAAAATCTTACCATTTCAGAGTTTGTGTTCTACTAACAGATATAGGGAATAATACATATAGTATTTATTGCCAAGGAGTGATGAGTACTCTGAAGAAAAATGAAGCAGCAGGGTAAGACAATAAGGTCAGGAGAAGGGGGTTGTGATTTTAGGTAAATGCAATCATGGAAGACCTCTTCCTGAAGGTGATATTTTCACAGAGATCTAAGTGAAGTGACCGGGTGGCTCAAACAGGGGCATAGGCACCCAGATTCGAAACTTTACGACTTTAAAGCAACTTGTAACTTCATTCATGAGCCCTGAACTTCTTCAGATTGCCCCGGTATGTTTCTTTTCAATGAAGGCCTTTCTCTCTCATTACTCTGTAAATCCAAGCATGGCACTCCCTGTTGAAAGCCTGCCATGGCTCCGCATTTTGCTCAGAGAAATTCCAGGTTTCTACAACAGCCTAAAGCCCTGCATAATCTGCCCTCTAACCCCTAACATTTGCTTTCACTCACTTCATTCCTCCTACAAATTCCCTGGTCGCACTTCATCCCTGCTTCCTAGCCCTTGAGGTTTGCATTGGCTGCATGCTCATCCAGAAGCCTCCTCCCACAGATATCCAGATGGCTGGCTCCTCTTTCCAGCCTTGGCTGAGGGGTCCCCCTCTCCGTGAAGCTTACTCTGCAACCACCAAGTTTAAAATTGCTGCTGCCTTCTCTAAGTTCTTAGAGTTCATAGACCCCTTGCCCTCCTTCCTCTTTTCTTCTGGCTTTTATCACCTTCCACCTTCAAACGCCTCTAAATTATGTATTTATCATGTTAATTTTTTCTTACCTATCTCTGCTCACTTCACTTCATAAGCTCCACCCAGCAGGGCAGGGGTCTTCATCTAATTTGTTCCCTGTTGTAGCCCAAGTGTCTATAGCAGTGCCTGGGACAAAATTGATGTTCAGCAAATGCTAATAGGAAGCAATGAATGCAGGCCTGAGGCAATTTCTGCATGTTCACGTGACTTGGTTTATTCACCTGCACTGGTGAAAGCCAGAATACTAAGAACACTGGTCCCCTTTTGTTTATTCAGTTTATGGTCCATAAAACTTTATTTAAATCAGTAATGTTATGTATATATGTTTGTATACATGGATGCCAAATGCTCTACTTTCAGATAGAGTCTTTAGGTGTTATGGGAAACACATAGCAAAGTCAGTCTAGTATAGTCATCCAAGGCATATGCAAGGGACTGGTTCCAGGACTGCCTCCCATACCAAAATTGACACACACTCCCATCCTATCATCAGCCCTGTGAAACCCATGTGTACAAAACATCAGGCCTCCAATCAGGTTTTTCAATCTGTATTTGGTTGAAAAACATTCACATACAAATGGACCCATGCAGTTCAAACCCATGTCATTAGGATCAACTGTATATTGTTTGGCCATTAGTAAAATAGTGATTATATTTCTCAGACTTAGCAAGGATATCAAGAAGTCACCTGGCTAGCTACTGATTATTCCTACGTAAACACGAAGCAGCTGAAGCCCAGAAAGGTTACTGATGTAACCTAAGTCATAGCCAGTGAGTGTGCACTCTGAAAACCCCTGCTGAGATCACAGGTCCTTCATTTGGGATTTACAGGAACACAGGAAAGCTCTGCACGTTGGTTGTCAGAGAATCTCAATAAATATTGCTATTAGTGGCTGTTGCAGGTAATCTCTACAAATAAACCTGATGCTGTATTTGTAGAATGTTAGGGATAGCAGTGGTGATTGTGCTATTTCTATCACAGAACTTCTCCAGGAAGCCTCAATTCTATCACCATGTCGCTCGCTTTGTGTAGTTTGGGTATGTTTAATTCACATGGATGTATCCCTTGTTGAGAGGATGGGGAGGGAAAAGAAGACCTCTTCTCTACCATCGAATGAAATGAAGTTATCCCTGCATGTCAGACGATTCCACACCCTGCATGTGGCAGCCTGCAGTGAGATCATTGAGGCTGCTGCAGCTCACCTAGCAGTTTCCACTGCAGTCCTACCTAACCTGGAGGAAGAGGTCATCCCACAGGGAGGGGAAAAGAGATGAGGAGGGCATGCATCCTTCAAGGAACGAATAAAAATGACAGCGTGCCAGGGAGCAACTCCGCTTTCCGTTGTGTGCTGGGAATTAGAGATAACACGGCACAGCAAGTAATAAAGTGCATGGAGGGACGTTTCTTCCCTTAATCAGGTTGGAGCAGCATTTTGGAAGGTGTTATTTTTAATTATAAATACAAACAGAAGCTTCCTGAAATGGACAAGTCTTTTAAACAGGGGTTGCACTTTTCCTCTTCTGACATTCAAGATGAAAAAGCCCCATATTTAAATTAAAAGGTCATCATATTTTAAAAATAAAGAAAATTTCTCCTCTGCATTAGAGGAGACAAAGGTAGACTCGAGCCTTCTTAAATCCCATGGTTTATCTGGTATTCCAGGTGCATAGACTTTTAAATTCTTGACGTTTATAGGAAACGCTTTTCACAACCTTTACCAGGCACTGTCGTTTGTCCCATTTTTAGCTGTTTCTGATGTCTCACCTGGAAATGGCATTTTCTGAAAGCTGTGATTGGGAGTAACCATGTGAAAATGAACAGTGTTTACTTTCAGCATCAACAACCTAGAATCATTTGTTTAGCACCTGAGCACTTCATACAATAGGTTTACTTGGACTTGCTTTTTAAATAAAATCCACCTCTAAAATGTAAAGGTGTTAAGACAGATGGAAAGTGGTTTAAGCAATAAGAGGAAAGAGCAATTGTGATAAACATTCTCTTAAGCAACACTGTTCTCTCAGAAAACCACTATCCCAAGCCTAAATTAATGAAATAATAATTATTATTGTAATGGTAAGCATTCCCCATAAATGTATTCATTCATTATATATTTGTGAGTACCCGTTGTGTTTCAGGCACCATTCTGGGCGCCAGGAATACTAGGAAGGCCAAGCCAGGCATCTCTGGCCAATAGAATTTACAGCCTTGGTGATGGGTTTAGGCTGCTTAGCAGTTACAATGGAGAAAGGATAGAACTTTCAGGTGTATGTGGAAGCATCACCCACCCAGGTCTGGAGACTTAGGGAAAGCATCTTGGAAGGAGCAATATCTTAGAGGGAACCCTGCGGGGTAAGTAAGAATTATGCGAGAGAAGTTAGGAGGGGTAGTGGAATGTTACAAGCCAAAGGACCAGTACAGTGGGAGGCACAGAGTCAGGAATAAAAAAAGGGAAGGCACGAGAGTGCCCAGCATGGCTGTAAGGTAAGGGAGAGTCATGCAGGCTGGAAAATTATATTCATTGTTTAGTCTTCATCTGGAGAACAGTGAGGTGCTTTGGGAGGGTTTTCCACACGATCAGATTCGCAGCCTCATCACACTGCCTGCAGGGAAACTGACTTGCAGGGAGAGGAAGACACGAGTCAGGGAGAGCAGCTAGCCGGCTGTCCTGGGATTCAGACGATGTGATGATGGGGAGTGGGAAAAAGGGCAGTAAGCGTGGGGAGAAAGAAAGGACAGACTGGAGAGTTGCAGGAACTGAGGTCAGAAGGGCCCTGTGACCACTTAGATCTGGGGAAGTGAGGAAAGCGGGTAGGCAGGGCTGAGACTTAGGATTTGGGCTTGGGCGACTGAATAGACCATTCCCTGAACTGGGATCCCAAGAGAAGTGAGTTTAGGACATAAAACATTGTGATGATCTGTCCCCATTGAGTCTGAGATATCCAAATATCTAAGTAGACCACTAAATGTACAGACATGACATTCGGGGGAGATCTGTGCTGGGCTCGGTGGAGATGGTTTAGACCGGTCAGTGTATACATTATTGTAAAGTTATGTAAATTGATAGTATTTCTCAGAGAATGTAAAGTAGGAAAATAAGGTGGCCCTGATAGAAAATTTCATGAAACCCCAACATTTAATGTTTGGAGAGTTAAAAAAAAAATTACTGAGGAGTAAGAAGTACCCTCAAAAACCAAGAAGTGGTCAAAAAATAGGAGGTCAACCAGAAATGTGTAGCATTATGGAAGCCAAGGCAAGAGACAGTTGCTCAGCTGGGGGCAAAATGGCCCACACTGTCAAATGCAGATGTATCAAATAAGATGAGGAATGAGAACAAGATCAGGAATAAGAAGTGCCCTTTTGGTTACTTTTGTGCTATTATATAGATTCTTCAGTTACCTGTGAAGCCAGTATGCAGTCAGCAGGGTGTACGTTGAAATGCTGTGGTTGCAGATAATAAAAAAGTTAAAGAGGCTGGAACAGTAACCAAATTTAGAAACTCCACAGGCTAATCATCTTTGTGTTTGACCTCTAAGGTATCCCAGATGCCTTCAACAATCTTAGAGTTTGTTGGTGCTCATTTCGTATTTATCGTGTGAAAGAATGAAACTCGTGTAATAAAGTCCAATTGTAGGGCAATCTAGGGCTGGTTCATTCATCAGCTATACGCTATGGCTAATGGATGCCATCCTCAGGCTATAACTGCTCATGGTAACAAGATGGCTACAGTAACTCCGGCATTGCATGTTCTTACCACAGTGTACAGGGAACAAACGAAGGCTCTATCTTCTTGGTATCTTGACGAGAGCAAGAAAATTTTGCACCAAAGGTTTTTCAGACTTACCCTCATGTCTCATAGATGAAAATTTGGGGAGATAACGACCAGATGTTTTCCTCCTAATTTTGACAAATGTTTCCATAAGTTTAAGTATCGCAAGTACAGTCAACTCCCTGAGTGCTGCTGCATAATGTAAATTCATATTGGAGTATCCCCCATGAAAGCACCCTTTCTAACTGCTTACCTGGACCCCTCCTTTGAACTCAGGGAAGGGCAGGGTACATGAAGCATGGTGGGCATCACTGCCTTATCCACGTACCCCTGGTCTGACAATGCTCTTCTACTCCCCAGCCACTGACATGCATTGACCTTCATAACTAGAAAGCCAGCCAAACTTTGGGAGGCTAGTAACTGGTGAAGGAAAAGCTGGAAATAGCTTAGAAAAATGTTCCAGATTTCATACTTTGCCCAAGACTTGTGTGAAGTTAGACAAGTCAATGGGGCACACCACCCCATTAATAATGGGTGAAAGAACGGTATTCTTATGAGAGTCCCGAGCCAGAGGTTCTGGTCCTGGCTCCCTCGTGTTCTGTCTATGGAAGATACAGGGCATATTTTCATCTCTCTAGACTCTGCTTTCTGATTGAGTATGACCCCAGGAACCTAGACTGCTGTTGCCGGCAAGGCCATGCTTTCCTTTGATCCCCTTTCGCTATTCCCAGGCCCCACCCTGCTTGACTGAAGGCAGTCTCTTACCAACCAGGCGATCCTCGTAGAGTCTCTGGGAATCACTCCATCCTCCCATGGAATGATGAACTCTTCAACTCCATTGTGGCTGTTGCCTGTCATCTCATAAAGCACATAATCCAATGTGGGGAGTTAGGTTATCACCTGCTTAGAGCAGATACCCGATAAATGTTGAGCTGTGGTCTCCGCCAGTCACCTGCCCTCCCTGCTCTTCTGCTCTCCTTTCATGCTTTTCTCAAGTCCCCTTCACTGTCCCCACCCGCCCCACTTCCGCCCAGGTAGAGCTGAGATCTGCTGTAGGCTCAGGACTCCTCCAAGTGCTGTGTCGACCTCTGTCGTTCTGTCCTGCTGCTCCCAGGGCTCCCACTGCCCATGTGTACCCTGGAGCTCATCCCCCATCCCAGTACTCCAGGTTTCCCACAACTGCAGTTTCTCTAACAGGACTACAGTACACTGAGCCAGCCACTCATTATGGTGGAAATGAGTGTAGCAGCATCATTTTAACCTTTCTGTTCCAGAAATGGATTGACTATTGCGTACATGTAAGGCCCATTGCTGTGATTTTCAAGTCCACCTTGAGCAGTGCTTTCCTGCAGAAATTTCAACAGTAACAGAAATGTTCTGTTATCTGCATTGACCAATGCAGTAGCCTCTAGCTACATGTGGTTGTGGAGCATTTAAAACATGGTTACTCTGACTGAGGAACTGCTTTGTGAATTTTATTCAATTTTACTGAACTTGAACACTACTACGTATGTCTAGGGAATGCCCTATTTGAGAACCCAACTAGAGAAACAGAGCTGTGGGAATTTTGAAATGGCCGTCCCCTATAACTTCCCCCCCATCCCAACTCTAGGCTTTTTTTTTTTTTATTTTTTTATTTTACTTTAGGTGCCTACTATATCTGCCTTTTCCCCCCCCCCCCCCCCCCCCCCCCCGCTGTCTCTCCCCTACCCCCCGCACAACTGCCCCCAGTGTGTGATGCTCCTCTCCCTGAGTCCACGTGTTGTCATTGTTCAACACCCACCTATGAGTGAGAGCATACGGTGTTTGGCTTTCTGTTCTTGTGTCAGTTTGCTGAGAATGATGGTTTCCAGATTCATCCAAGTCCCTACAAAGGACACAAACTCATCATTCTTTATGGCTGCATAGTATTCCATGATGTATATGTACCACATTTTCTTTGTCCAGTCTATCATCGATGGGCATTTGGATTGGTTCCAGGTCTTTGCTATTGTACACAGGGCTGCTGTGAACATAGTGTGCATGTGTCTTTATAGTAGAACGATTTATAGTTCTTTGGGTATATACCCAGTAATGGGATTGCTGGGTCAAATGGAATTTCTATTTCTAGATCCTTGAGAAATCGCCACACTGTCTTCCACAATGGTTGAACTAATTTATACTCCCACCAACAGTGTAAAAGTGTTCCTATTTCTCCACATCCTCTCAGCATCTGTTGTCTCCAGATTTTTTAATGATCGCCATTCTAACTGTCATGAGATAGTATCTCAATGTGTTTTTTTTTTTTTTTTTTTTTTTTACGGGAGAAAGGAAGAAAAAGAATTAAAAAAAAAAAAAAAAAGAAAAAGAATACAGGAAAGGAAGAAAGAGGAAGAGGAAGAGGGAGAGAGAACAGGGGTGTTGCTTTATTGCCCGGGCTAGAATGCAGTCTAAAACTGGGTATGCCTGTAATTGTGTTTAATAATAGAGACATAAAAAAAATGAGGGAATAAAATAATTAACAAGCAGCCAACCAATATTTCATTTAAACCTGTAAATACGTGTGATGTAGTACTGATAAGAGTGTATATTTTGTGTATTTAAAGTGGAGAGTTCTATGAATGTTAATTAAGTCTACTTGTTCCGGATCTGAGTTCAAGTCCTGGATATCGATGTTAACATTCTGTCTCATTGATCTATCTAATATTGATGTTGAAGTCTCCCGCTATTATTGTGTGGGGGTCCAAGTCTCTTTGTAAGTCTTATATATCTGGGTATTTCTGTATTGGGTGCATATATGTTTAGGATCTTTAGCTCTTCTTGTTACATTGATCCTTTTATCTTTATGTAATATCCTTCTTTGCTTCTTTTGATCTTTGTTGCTTTGAATCTATTTTATCAGCAAAAATTGCAACTCCTGCTTTCTATTTATTTATTTTAGCTCTCCATTTGGTTGGTAAATTTTTCACCATCCCTTTGTTTTGAGTCTTTATGTATCCTTGCATGTGAGATGGATCTGGATGTAGCATACCAATGGGTCTTGGCTTTTTTTGCCTGTCTGTGTCTTTGGATTGGGGGATTTAGTCGATTTAAATTTAGAATTAATAACAATATATGTGTGTTTGATACTGTCATTTAATGTTAGCTGGCTGTTTTGCCCATTAGTTGATGCAATTTCTTAAATATGTTGATGTTCTTTATTTTTTGGTATTTTTTAGAAAGGCTGATACTGGTTGTTCCTTTCTATTTGTAGTGATTCTTTCAGAAGCTCTTGTACAGCAGGCCTGGTGGTGATGAAATCTCTGAGTGTTTGCTTGTTCACAAAAGATTTTATTTTTCCTTCGCTTATGAAGCTTAGTTTGGCTGGATGTAAAATTCTGGGTTGAAAGTTTTTTTCTTTAAGGATGTCGAATATTGGCCCCCACTCTCTTCTGGCTTGTTGGGTTTCTACTGAGAGATCTGCTGTGAGTCTGATGGGCTTCCCTTTATGGGTAACCTGACCTTTCTCTCTGGCTGCCCTCAGTATTTTCTCTTTCATTTCAACCCTGGTGAATCTGGCAATTATGTGCCTTGAGGTTGGCCTTCTTGAGGAATATTTTTGTGGTGTTCTCTGTATTTCCTGGAGTTGAATATTGTCCTGCCTTGCTAGGTTGGGAAAGTTTTCCTGAATAATATCCTGAAGCGTATTTTCCAGCTTGGATTGATTCTCTTCGTCACATTCAGGTACACCTATCAAACGTAGATTAGGTCTTTTCACATAGTCCCATATTTCTTGGAGACTTTGCTCGTTCTTTTTTATCCTTTTTTCTCTAATCTTGTCTTTTTGTTTTATTTCATGAAGTTGGTCTTCGACCTCTGATATCTTTTCTTCTCAATGTGGTTTTGATTAACTCTAGCCTTTTCTAAAATCTTGAATACCAGGCTCTGCCAGGCTACTCTATTAATGATGAAAGAGGCCCCTTGCACCATGATTGATTCTGTGAGATTCAGACTATCATATTGCTTAGGAGGGAAACTGCGACATTCTGTTCATTTGATAGTCAATCTCTGCCCCAGTCGCATTTTTTATATCAAAATGCCCAGGAATAGCAAGTTGGTAACTCCTCTTGCAGCTACAAACCTTGGAGCCAGAGTCATGGTTTGGAAATCGTGGTCAGAGCCCTTACAGTTCATGAGGATACATCATCTAAGAAACAATGCACTGGTGTGCAGACTGCTGAGGAGGCATAACCATACCCGGGGAGACAGTCACCACACAATTCCATCCAGTGAGGTGCTCAGGTTACCAGAAGGCTGAAGTCAGGGGAAGCAGCCCAGATTCCACATGAGCCATGGTTTACTGACCATGAGGTGCAGTCGGAGGTAGCAAATACTAATAAACTCAGCAGGAAATAGCTCCAGGGAAGTGCAGTTGAAACAAGCTACCCAGGGTCAATGTCTTTGCCACTCTTATGTTGGAAAGTCATTGCATCTCATCTATTTAATGTTTTAGGCAAAGGCTTCTCAGCTAGTAGGAAAAGCCTATTAAAATCAAAATAGAATATTAAACTCAGAACAAAAACCACAGTAACAAAAGGCAGGATGATTCTTTGAGCACAAAAACATGTACCATTTCATTCCATGTGTGAAAATATCCACTCTGAGTAACACAGAATCAATTAAATTCTGAGAATGAAAATAAATTTTGCACAGATTTTCAAGGTGATTGGATTTAGAAGGATTTTGTGAGTCACAAAGATGCCTGCATGAGACAGAAAAGAACATCATGGCTCTTGCAAGATTGTTCTTCCATATATACTGGTCAGAATAATCCAAAGACTTTTGGCTGCAGGTAGGGGTAAAAACTGGAAGTCTCTGACATGTGGATTCTGAAAACATAGGTTCCCTGGCCCTATGGACCCCGGCAGTGTCTGCCTCAAATCCTGACAGTACACAGAGACTTTTAAACACACACACAAATGAAATGAATTTTCCTCACTTGGAAAATGTGCCAAGGAACTAATGTATTTGGTTGGTGCAAATGTAATTGCAGCTTTAATTAAAAGTAATGACAAAAATCACAATTCCTTTTATACCACCTTAGGTTTTTTTGGGTTTTTTTTCTTAATTTTTCCAAGTAAGACTATTAAGTCTTTAAATGCCCAAGCATCAAATGATAGTAACACTCATTAGTAAATAGGCACTATTTAATAAGGATATTGCTTTTGGCCAGGTGCGGTGGTTCATGCCTGTAATCCCAGCACTTTGAGAGGCCAAGGTGGGTGGATCACCTGAGGTCAGGAGTTCGAGACCAGCCTGACCAACATGGAGAAACTGTATCTCTACTAAAAATACAAAATTATCTGGGTGTGGTGGCGCATGACTGTAATCCTAGCTACTGGGGAGGCTGGGGCAGGAAAATCTCTTGAATGCAGGAGGCAGAAGTTGCGGTGGGCCGAGATTATGCCATTGCACTCCAGCCTGGGCAGCAAGAATGAAACTCCGACTCAAAAAAAAAAAAAAAAAAAAAGAATATATTGCTTTCTATGCTCTATGTTTAAAAGTCTTAGGCAAACTGGAGAAAATATCTCCAACAGAGATAAATGCCACAGAAACATTTCCTGCTTCTTAGGCTTAGAGCTTTTAATCCATCAATGAAATCCTTAGATAAATTATGACTTAGTTAACTGTTATGCAGCACATCATTTTACTATGAGGGCAACTAGTAGCTTCGATTGCAGTGATTTAAAAAGTTGTTGGGATTAACAGAAGCTTTTTCAAAGCTCTACATCTTGTTGCTAAAACGACACCTCTCTGGGATACAAAAGGATGTCTCTGCCCCCTTAATGAGTGGATTTTTTTTTTTCTATTCATATAGAAAACATATATCAGTGTCAAAAAATGCATAAGACTAAGTCTCTATTTCAGCCTCACTAATGTTAGAAACACTCCCACCAGAATGACACATGTGTGGGAAGCACCTTAGTCTCTGTTTGAGATGCATGAAGAGCATGCCTAGGAAGCTAAAATGGGAACACAGAACATGCAGAATAGCAGCTCCTGTCTCAGAGGGAAAAGGCAATTAGCAAATGCTTGCATTACGCTCCTTTTCTGTGTCTTCACAAGGATAATTATTTGCTTTAATGTAGGGTGGCTCAACTTTTTTATGTTGCTTTATCATCATTGGTGATCATTAGTAAATTAAAATATGTTTGAATTTTTGCAAGCATACATGTGTAAATTGAACACATTTGCATTACCAACAAAGATGCAGGGTAGCCAATTCTTCTTATTTTTAGTCTAAAATTGTTGCATGGCACTTTACTTACATAATTTTTCTTTACAATGGAAGCATAAATGTAGCCATGATCTCATGATGTTCATTATTTTCTGCTACAAGGACTAATAATTAAGAGAGTTTGAGTTTTGTCAATGACAACTACATGTCTTACTTATAAAGGATTCTATATTCTTGCAATCGTTAAGGAATTGAAATTTCCAAATAAGTCATTTTAAATGAAATCAAATTTTAAATTTCATTTAAAATCTCACACACACACACACACACACACACACACACACCCACCCGTCTCCTCTTTCCCCTCTCCCCCTCCCCTCTCCACCTCTCCACCTCTCCCCTATCCCCCTCTCCCCCTCTCCCCCTGTCCCCCTCTCCCCTTCTTCCCTCTCCCTCTCACCATATAGTACTAGCTCAGCATCTACTGTGCTAGGGACTTCACACAAGTTATTTAACTTTCCAGTGTTTGCTTTTCTCTCGACAATGAGGGTAATTCGGTACTAACTTCATAGGCTGGATGGATGGATGGATGAATGCAGTGAACACAGCCTGGCACATAGTAAGCTCTCTGAAATACTGTTTCAGAGGTCATTATTACTACTATCACATCTAAAAAGTCCAACATAATGCTGGATACCAAAGATGCTCCAGAAATTTTTCTTTCTCCTTTTATTTCTTCCTCCCTGTCTCTCTACTGTGTAAAGAGGCTTTTGTGCAGAGCACAAATTTCTAGATCTGTATGAAAACTTTACTCACAAGTTTTTTTTAAAAAAAATAGGAATATAAAACTTCAGCCAAGAATAGCAGAAATTCATTCATTTACTTTCTAGGTCTAAACAGTAAGTCAGACAAGAAAAAGAAAACCTGAATATAAAATGTTCTGCTGTGTTAGCTCATCTGATATCTTAGGATTATTTGCAAGTTTGGGTGGGGCACTTTTTTCATCTCTTTCCCGCCCTCATGCAGAGAATACTTTCATCTGCAAGGAGTCAGGCATCATCTAACACAGTCCTTTTCTTTTCAAGGGACAGACACTAAGGTCCCCAGAAGTTAAGTGGCTTGTTGCGAGCTAGTGATGGCAAGGATGATAAAACAGGACTCACCCTGTGCTTGGAGTCAGGGCTTCTCTCCACTGCAGCTGCGTTTTAGCCCACCTGCCTCTCTGAGAATAAATTAGAGGCGCTCACCAGCACATCTCTGTTAACTGAGACGCAGGCATCTCAGGAGTGCGTGGTTTCTAACAGCATCCTTTCCATCACCTATCAATGCCTCCTTCGATTTTTACCTGAGGTGGAAAAAGCATTCTCTTCCTTTGAGTCTCCAGACTGTTAAGGACTTGAGGGGCTCTCTATTAGCACTCTCCTTCCGTCTCCAAGTTTCTAAACCATGTGAGAAATAAGATAAATGGGAGATTAAAGTAGGGGATCTCCTTCATTACTGGCAAAAGCTGGGCTGGAGGAAGTCATTGAGGGGCCTCATCATTTTCCTCCCCCAGCCTTGACCTTGAGTCAGCCCAACAAGTGGGAAAGTCTGAGTCTGAAGTCAACACAGGTCCAGGGCAGGAGGCAAAGGATGATGGGCTCCCCCAGTGGAGGCACAAAGGCCGGTGCTTGTACCCCAGCAATGAGGTAGCAGTGGAGAGGGGCAAGAGGGTCGGCAAGCATCAGGAGCCCTGGGGAAAATGTCTCCATGTAGAAACTGGAGGAATGAGGATTGGGTTTCCCCTCTAACCAAACTATTATTGTTTTGACGTAACATGACAACATGCAATTTTTTTGTATTTTTCTTTTTTTTTTTTTGGAGACAGAGTTTTGCCCAGGCTGTGGTGCAGTGATATGATCTCAGCTCACTGCAATCTCTCCCTCCTGGGTTGAAGCAATTCTCCTGCCTCAGCCTCTGGAGTAGCTTGGATTACAGGTGTACGCCACCGTGCCCAGCTAATTTTTGTATTATTAGTAGAGACAGGGCTTTACCATGTTGGCCAGGCTGGTCTTGAACTCCTGACCTCAGGTAATTCACCCACCTCAGCCTCCCAAAGTGCTGGGGTTACAGGTGTAAGCCACCACACACAGTCTTTCGTATTTTTTTAAATAAATATAAGCATCTTGCAGGGGGAAGAAAAGCAAAGTATCATTAAGTTCTATGTCATGCCGGATTCACTTCAGAGCTTTGCTAACCTACATGCCTATTTCATTTGAATGTCATTGTAATCCACATGTGCATACTGTCCTCCATTCTGGCTTTTGTACTTGAAATTATTTCAAACACATTTCATGCCTCCACGTCACTCGTGTGGTCATTTCAATTGCGTTTCTCTAATTCCTAGCAAGGTTATGCATTTTACAAGCGGCACCTGGGACTTGATTTTTTTTTGTTTACCAGAACAAATACTCTTCCTCCTTGGAAGAGTTTGTTCTTTTATTAGTTCTGTGTAGCACATGTGTTCCCATTGTGCTGCTTTTGTTCATTCTATTTGGTGTACAGCATTTCCTTTTGCAAATTAAAAATCAGAAAGTTTTATGAGGAAGTCAGAACTATCCATCTGGTTTCCCTCTTGAATGACCTGAATAAATAAATATATATTTCTTTCTACTATTCTATTTTTCCTACTTCTTTATTCTAATTGTAAAGTTTTGTTTTTAAATTTTGGATCTGCATGAAATGTATTGCCATGTTGGTTCAATATATAGATATAAAGCAAATTTTATTCAATGGTTATTTATTAAATAAGCATTTCTTATCCCACTAGAAATGTATTTTAAATGTGGTATTTTGTTTGTTTTTATTTTTGTTTTTGAGATGGAGTGTCACTCTGTCACCCAGGCTGGAGTCCAATGGCATCATCTTGGCTCACTGCAACCTCCGCCTCCCAGGCTCAAGCAATTCTTCTGCCTCAGCCTTTTGAGTAGCTGGGATTACAGGCACATGCCACCATACCTGGCTAATTTTTGTATTTTTAGTAGAGACAGGGTTTCACCATATTTGTCAGGTTGGTCTCAAACTCCTGACCTCAGGCAATCCGTCTGCCTCAGCCTCCAAAAACCGTAATTCATATCATAGAAAATCTGATTCAGTGGTGAGATTACATTTATTAATGTACTTTTGTGTTTCAGAATTAGAGTTGACACTTCTAAAAATCTTAAACTCCAGAGGGTCCTGAACCTTGAGCCTTTTCAGAACAAAATATTCTTCCTTCATACAATATTTTACCAGGTATGGTGGCTCATGCCTGTGATTTCAGCACTTTGGGAGGCCAAGGCAGGAGGATCACATGAGCAGATGACTTCAAGACCAGCCTTAGCAACATAGCAAGACCCCATCTCTACAAACAAAATAGCCAGGCATGGTAGTGTGCACCTGTAGTCCCAACCACTTGGGAAGCTGAAGTGGGAGGATCACTTGAACCTAGGAGGTCAAGTCTGCATTCCAGCCTGGGTGACAGAGCGAGACCCTTTCGGGGTGTGTGTGTGTGTGTGTTTGAAAACATAATAAAAAATTTAAAATATTATTTAAAAGTGGCAGTATTATTCTATCCTTATATGAATCTAAGTCGAATAGTTTTTACTTTTGTTGCTACCCATCTTGGTCATAAATGATATTAATGAATTCATACTTATGGTTTTCATTTCTTTCTGCTGGATATGTATATACATATATGGATGGATGGATGTTTGCTAGATAGGTGGGTATAGACAGACAGACAGACAAAACATGGTTATCAATATTGATGTTGAATAAATTGCCAAAAGCTAAGATATGTGTATGTTCTATATCTTTCTTCTAATTGTGTACATTGGAAAACCCTTTAATAAAACAATTTCACAAGATCCACATATGTGTCACTAGATTTTGGAATATTAATACAGGAAAATCTCATTACTGGGATTTATCCTAAAGGGGGAGAATTCTAATTGCAGAAAAATCGTATGCAGGACGATGGTCCTCATTGCATTTTTTTCATAATAGCATAAAACTGTCCCTTTGTGACCAACCAAATGGGAGATAGCCAAGTAAATACCGATATATAGTTATCCAGTATAATCATTAAGATGACAGTTATGCAAATTACAATGCTTATAATAGTATGGGGGAAGCAAGACACAAAATTTGGCACACAGTAGGATTACAATCTTGAAAAATATGTGCCAAAAGAGGAAACTGCTTCTGTTAGGTTAGGGTGGTGATATGATCGGTGTTTTATACCTTCTCCTGTTTTTACTTTTTCTAAGGCAATGTATATTTAGCAATTATAACAATGGAATTCCCAAGATTGTTTCTTCTTCAAAGTGGTTTTGGCCTTTGCGATTTAGCAATGTTACTTTTAATCTATAGAGAGCTCAATTTTTCAAGAGTTAACATGTCCCAAGAGGAGCGAGCAATATTGCTTCTCTGTTACCAGCAAAGCCCAGAACTCATGGAGAGAATCTGGAGTAATCCTGCTGCAGTTGCATCTCTTTTGTTCTAATGTTGCTTCTATGGTACTTTTAACTGCTAAAATCCATGGCAGTCTTTCGATTCCAACCTTCCCCCAAAGAAGCAGAATTTGGCAAGAACCCCGAGACCTCCATCCCCTCTATCTCGTCCCGGAATTTTATTGTACTTGGAACATCAAGAATCAAAGTGGTTTCCTAGAGATGCATTTGACTGAATGGCAGCTGCATCATTATTCCACCAACTGGGAAACTGAAGCAGAGATACTTCCCACGGCATCCGTTTGAACATGCTAAATAAAGGCATGTTAAGAGGACTGGGGAGCATCCATGATGGGATGGCGACGTACTGACACTCAGCCCTTCCCATCCCAAAGACTCCCAGTTCATCTGTGTGATTTCCACTGCATGGGCTTACAGTCTGCACTGCTTTTGCTTTCTTGTTAATGAGTAATCAATCATCATATTGTTGATCATCATCATAATTTTTACTACCATTTTGGGCATATAAAAAAGCCGAATTAAAAAAAAAAAAAAAACACTCTTCAAGTGCTGATGCTTTTCACTATCTGCTTCAGAGGAATTATTTTCTTTTTTTGCATTCATTATATTTTTTCCGTGCTTATAGAAGATTCAGGTCAAACACCATATGCCCTTGAATCATATGCTATTTCAGGGCTGTTAGTTTGTTGATTACTCCGTTGAACAGATATTCACTGGACCGACTCTAATAGGGGATGGGTCATGGAGGGATTCTGTGCCACCATACATCACTGATATATAAAATTAAACTAGAGGTGGAACATAGCAGAAGGAAAGGATTATTTATCCAAGAATCACCTTGGAGTCACTTCCCTGTTTCTTTTCTGCAAGTCATCATCTTGCTCCTGGTTTTAAGTCAGGTAATTGCTCTGCTGGTTTCTGTGTTTCTGACTCGGCAGAACTTAGTCTTTCATCTGATGTTTATTCATCTCGCTGGAACAGCTTTCAGTCCTCTTTAAAAATTAATTTGACTTTAATGTCTAGTTATCTAAGACTCCCCTGGGCTAGGATGAAATCACACTGGGGGAATTTTGATTTGACAAATGGCCATTGTATGGGAGCCTTTGATCCTGCACCATGGGCCTTGTTTTGCTGAGCTTTAAGCAACATCAAAGTCTACAGGACGCAGTATGATTGGTGGTCGGCACTGGGAGAATTCTGGCGCTTCCCGGCATCCCTGGGTGGCTGCAGCCTATTAGGTGCAGATGAGAGCCGTCCTAATTCTTTATCCAAGTAGAGAAATTGGCCAAGGGCGGAGGCAAACAGAAGATGTGATGAGATTTTCCTAGGACCTTGCTGCCTGTTGAGTGACAAGAAGCCTTTTGCTCTCTAAAGTAGGAATTCCCAGTGTTTTTTCCAAGTTTTTAGAAATTATGAGACAAATAATTTTAATTTGCTTTTTATTTTTAAAAATACATAGAAAATGTGATGGATTGGATTAGAAAGACAGAGATAAAACAGGCAAAATGCTGACGATCATTGGAAATTGTTGCCCTGATGAGTAGACAACATATCTCTAAAGATCAAATAAATGTCTTAAAAAGAACAGATGTTGGTTTTAGAGACTGACCTTGATAAAGATTGCTCAGCAGCAGCTAGACTCAGTTAGCAGGCAGTCAGTGCCTCTTTCTTGGAAGGCAGACATTGTCTAACTCTGCAATCTCCTTTTCTTTCTTGACAGATGGGGAACTCTCCATATCCAATGAAGAGGACTCCCTAGAAAATGGGCAGTCCCTGAGCTCCAGCCAGCTGTCTCTGCCTGCCCTGTCCGAAATGGAGCCAGTCCCAATGCCCAGGGATCCCTGCTCGTATGAGGTGCTCCAACCTTCAGACATCATGGATGGGCCAGGTAATGCCCCAGCAGGATTTTAGGGCAAGTCCTAGACGGTGGCACCAGGAATCTTTGACCTGGCTGGACTTGGAGTTCTATTTTGGACTATCCTGAGCATAAGGAGCTGGAAACCTAGATAAAACGGATTAGTTTTTAGTACATACTGAGTACTTTTTTAAGTGGAAAATATTTACACTCATGATTCTACAGCGTTTAAAAAACTCTTGATTACCTTAATCTCTTTAAAGAAGATATGGCTTATTTTTGTAACATTACTGATTTAAAATATCATTATTTTGTTTTTTTAACACTCATCTCTGTTAAGGTAAAGCTGAGGAATCCTAAATTTCTATATGACACCTAATTTGTCTGTTCGAAAGGCCCTTCAGTCTTAGTCCCAATATACCAGTTAATGGCTGTGTCAACTTATTGGATACAGTCAATCAATTTAATTGTCAATTAAATTGTATACACGTTACTGATTGAATTGTATCCTGCCGATAGCTGATTTTTGATGCCATCTGACTGTCATCTCTTCCTTTGATCCAAAGGTGACTGAGTGGCCAATACTCATTCTCTCAGAAGGTTTGAAGAGTGGTCCTAATTTGCTCCAAAATGGGTCCCTCCTGACAGCTAGTGAGCAGTGGTACTTGTTGTCAGATGACTCTGGGAGAAGGAACCTCTTGTGATATCCAGGGTATAGGTAGAGAGGCCTTTTTCCCCATCATGTGCAAAATCCACATCTGCAGGTGGTCACATGGGAGGTTGGGGGGGATGGGGTTTCACAGGGTTAATTCCCATGCTTCGCTGTGGGACCTGGTGAGTCATTGCTCCGTTACTGTGTCCTACGCCGCTCGTAATAGTGTCCCTGAGACAGGAGAATGTAGTGCTCATGAGGATTCTCTGCAGGGCTTTGGTGCTGCACAGAACACCTGATCAGGGAGGAAGAAGGTGGGGGGGGGCAAGGAGAGGAGTCACTTACAGGCTTTCTCACTGGGGCAGTGGCGGGAGGTTAGAGGAGACATAGTGAAGTTACACCCTCCCACCCCAGGGAGCGTTTCCCAATGAAAGCAGTGCATTTTGTAAAACAATCCAGCCTGCCTTACGACATTGAAATCAGCTAGATTTGATTGTTATAGTAAAACTCTGACATTCCAGCAGAATCACAGATTTTCACTCTGTCATCAGCCAAGCTACTGGCATGGTAGGAAGGTGTGTGCCACAACCCAATGACAGCACTTCATGAAAGCCAGTCAGGGGGTTCCCCCATGAAGGAAAGGAAGAGATGGGTCCAATGCAGTGCAAAGAGAAATGGAGGGAGTGACACGAGAAAACAATAGTTGTGGTGAGCAAGAAGAGAGAGGCGAGGAGCAGATTGAAAGATTGACTTAAAGCACCCTTTGCCTCGTCAAGGTTTACAGGAGCTGGCAAGGGCAGGATGCTGTTGCTAAAATCACAGAGTTTGGGCTGGGAGGCTGCTGCTCAGTGCCGGGCACTCCGGAACCTGGAGGTGCAGCTGTGCAGGGCCCCAGGGTGCAGCCTGTGCGGTGTCAGTATTCCAGCCTGTCATCTGTACCCGGTGTCACAGATCTGAGAGCAGAGACAGAGCAGACCCAGTAGACAAAACTGAGCCCCTCCGCTCTTTTGAATCCACTCTCTCTTGCCCCTCATCAGAGGACAAGCAGGCCCCAGCAAGGGTGCTGGCATTCGGTTCTGGTTTGGTTTAGAGGGGCTCTGCACCCTGACCTTCTGCAACAGCCACCCTGGTGATTCCTGCTGCGCCCCATCAGTCACATCTGGGAGCATGCGTAGGGTTTGTATGACCAGTGCTGAATCTGAAATGGTCACGTTTTTGAGGGTTTGGAGAAAACGCCCTCCTCCTCTTTCTCCCTGTTGCTCTTCCCACCTCTACCCCCTCTCTTCCTCTGCCTCCTCTCTCTGTCCCTCCTGCTTCGCTGGATTTCTGGTGTCCTCGCTGTAGCTCTCTACACACGCGTGGTGGCCTGAAGCATCGGTGCTCCGCTGTGTTGCTAGCCCGAGTCCCTGTCCTGTGTTCCCCGCTGGCCGTGCCTGCACTGCGTTTGTGTAATGTCTCCTGTGTATCATGTGGTTGTCCCCTCAGTGTCTGAAGAGAGTCCCTCTGCCAGTGAGTCTGGAGTCCTCCTGTCCCAAGATCCTTCAGCCAAACCAGTCCTGCTCCTGCCCCCCAAAAAACCTGCTGCTTTCCCTGGAGACCATGAAGAGACCCCAGTGAAGCAGCTGCCCCTTCTCAAGCAGCCCCCGGCCCTGCCTCCCAAACCCACTACCAGGATTGCCAACCACTTAACAGGTGAGTGCAGACCTCTGGGGCAAGCAGTCCCTCCTTCCCTTCAAGGGATTTTCTTTTTCTCTTGTTCTTTTATCTGAGGCCTGAATGCCGCTCTCTGGGGAGGTTGCCCTGTGGGCTGTTTGGGTGTTTCTGTGTGTGTCTTGATATCTGCAGTCATGACCAGGGTTTGTGTTTTCGTGTTTGCTACCCACCTACCAGCCATAGGCCAAGAGTGCTCAGTCACGTGTATCTGTAAATATGTACATTGTATTTAAGTGATTAATTCAAGATTGTTTGCTCACCTGGTGAAGCAGATTCAATGTCAGCATTTTTGCAAAGATAAAGAATAGTGCCTTCTTCATGAGTTTGTCAAGGCTTTAAATTTTTTGTTGTTAAGTTATTGATCTGAAGCCTGGTATATTTCTCCTATTAAAATTCATGCCAGTGCTGTCTGTTCTCTTAGGAAAAACAAAAAAGCCAATCTGCAAATTATGTGGTAAATACTTTTAAAAGAAGAGTGAACTTAGCAATGTTGTCTTAAAATGATTGCGCACATACTCTGCAGTGTTCTTGAAGTGTGGCTTAATGAACGTATCCACAGGTATTAAATTGGCACTCAGTGAAATTGTACTTCACTGCACTTTGGCCCATGAAGTAGACACCACTTTGTGATTCAAGGCTGTGGTGTAATCAGAGCTTAAAAGAGTTCAGAGGGTCATTTTTCCGACTTTGGTAACAGTTTCACCTGATGCTGATCAACTGCATTTTTAAAAAGTGTTCAGTATTTTGACAAATAATACTTAAGTCATCACTCTAACATTTTGTAACATGTAATGGTGGTGGAATTAGGGGGAAATATTTAGCTATCTTATAGGAGAGACACTGAGGTTCAGGAAAAATAAGTGACTTCCAAGGCTGACAGGAATTCTGTAATAGAGGCACAATTGATGCTGTGTTTCTCAACTCCAAGTTCAGCTAATGTTGTTTCCATAGCAGGCTGCCTTTCACATGATTCCAAGTTCTAGTAGAGTCCGTCTTAGGCATGAGCTCATGTCAAACTGCTCTATTAATGTGTATGTCCATCCAAGTCAGATGTGTATGGTTTGAAGGAGCAAATTCCCATCTAATGCAACCATGTAACACATTAATAACACTTGAGTTCGGTGTCCAAAAATTGAAATTCACAGAAGGCCACCAAGGAGAGAAAGCCCCATAAGCCTCCTCCTAGGTGATCTCCACTGTCCATCTGTCTGTCTATTGAATAAAAATTGAATGTTGCTGTACATAGTGTTTACCACCTGCTTTTTGCATTTGGTGATATGTTGTAAACTGTAAGCTGATTCTCATGTTAGTATTCTGTAACATGATTTTATCAGCTGCTTGACATAGATCAGGGTTTACTTAACCGACCCCTTAAGGTTTTTTTCCAGCTTTCTTATTGTTAAATCACAACAGCAGACAACTGCAACAGCCTGCATATAATTCATAAGCATCTCTGCGTTTTCTCTAATTGATTTCTAAAATTAGAACTGTTGAGTCAAAGATTATGCACCCTAAAGGCTTTGATGTCAAATTTCCCTTAAGAAGGATTCAACATTGTACAAAATAAACCCTTACATGTCATACATATTTATTCAACACATCTACAATAGGCAGAATACTGTACTAAGTATCAAAGTAGATAGGAATATGTAAGAGTTTCATGCAGCTGTCTCCAACTTTTTTGGCACCAAGGACCAGTTTTGTGGAAGACCATTTTTCCGTGGACTGGAGGTGGGGCGGGGGAGATGATTTCAGGATGATTCAAGTGCATTACATTTATTGTGCGCTTGATTTCTATTATGATTACATCGTAATACATAATGAAATCATTATACAACTCAACATAATGTAGAATCCATGGAAGCCCTGAGCTTGTTTTCCTGTGACCAGACAGCCCCATCTACGGGTGATGGGAGACAGTGACAGATCATCAGGCTGTAGATTTTCATAAGGAGCACGCAACCAGGATCCCTCACAGGCACATTTCACTTTAGGGTTCCTGCTCCTCTGAGAATCAAATGCTCCTGCTGATCTGACAGGAAGTGGAGCTTAGGTGGTAACGTGAACAGTGGGGAGAAGCTGTAAATACAAATGAAGCTTCACCCACCACTCACCTCCTGCTGTACAGCCCAGCTCCTAATAGGACATGGACCGGTATAAGCTCATGGCCCCGGGGGTTGGGGACCCCTGGTTTAATGAACACATATATAGAGAGAGAGAGACAGAGAAAGTACTAACGTAACTACTGTTAGCAATAACACTTGAAGTTCAGTGAAGTCTGATAAAGAGGTTATAGGAGAAGGCTGAAGCTTGAACTGACTTTTCAAGCATGAAGGACATTTATAGAGGAAGGAAGAGTATTCCAGGAAGAAAGACCCTAGACAAAGCCTCAGAGGTGGCAACATTTTGGGTCATTGAAAAGTTGGCTGAACAGCGGTGGAAGCTTCATTCTGAGGTATACTGAGAGACAGGACTCACTAGGTAAAGGCGTGAAAAGTTTTAGATTTTATTCCCTAGGCGGTGAAAAGGCTTTGGAGGTTTTTGAGCAGAGGAGTGATGTGATGAAAACTAGCCTTTAAGAGATCTTCTTGGATCACCATGTAGAAGAGCAGAAAGAGAAGCAGGTTGAAGGCCTATCGGAGAAGCCACCACCAAGGCCAGCTCCAGGCCACATACTCCAAAGTCAGATCAGTTAAATGGACTGATCTGAGCCAGGGAGACCATTGAAGAGGCTTCTCCAGTCATTGAAATATGAGCTAACAAGCATCTGACTGATATCAGTGGGAAGAAAGAGAGCAGACCAGTGGATATGACACTGGAAAAAGAAGAGTCAACAGAATTTTTTTTTTTTTTTTTTTTTTTTTTTGAGACAGTTTCACTCTGTCGCCCAGGCTAGAGTGCAGTGGTGCAATCTCAGCTCACTGCAACCTCTGCCTCCCGGGTTCAAGCAATTCTCCTGCCTCAGCCTTCCAAGTAGCTGGGACTACAGGCACCCGCCACCATGCCCGGCTAATTTTTTTTGTATTTTTAGTAGAGATGGGGTTTTATGATATTGGCCAGGCTGGTCTTGAGCACCTGAATTTGTGATCCGCCTGCCTCAGCCTCCCAAAGTGCTGGGATTGCAGGCATGAGCCACCACGCCAGGCCAGAATTTCTTAACAAATGACACCCTCTGATTTATCTAGTTTTCTAATTAATGGGGGCAAACTTGAGTTTCATCTGTGAGCCCAGGAGTTCAGGTGGCCTGGTATCCACAGGATTCTTTACAAATAAGAAACCAAAGATATCTCAATTGGCCCCGTCTCTCTGGCTTCCCTGGTCCTTTCCTGATAGAGTACACTCTATTATCTGTATACCTCACCCCCGTACAGCTAGGATCAAATGAATAAAAATACACAAAAAGCTAATATCCTTACTATGTAGTACATGGTAACCTCTTAAATATGATAAAGCAAGACAGGTAGTCTGTGGACTGCAAATCTAGTACTATCCTTTTGGGCTTAAACTCAATTAGACTTGCTTAATTTTTATAAGTGAGCAGTCATAATGAATCTGCTTCACCACGAGGTAGCTACATTAACCCTGTTCTGTTACTAATTTCTCTGAAGACATCTGGGCCATGTCAGAAGGAATTAATAAGAATTCTAGTACTTTAAATTGAGGCTCATGAGTTTTCATCTGTTCTCAGTGTCTGCTGCTCTGCTTACATGTTTGAAAGGAAACGCAGGACAGTTGAAAGACACCAAGCATGATGAATGGGAAGTGACAGTGGTTAATGGGCTGGTAGAATGCTGGAGGAAACGTGAGTCTGAATTGGAGCTACTTCCAAGTTCATGGTCAGGGAAAGTCATGCAGAAATACCTCTACTTGGGCATTTGCTTACATTTTATCAGGAAAACATAATTAATTTGGAGAGCATTTGCCTTACAATTTTTTTCTGTTCATCAGCCAGGCGGAGAAAAGTTCTCTCTTCCTGTCTGTCTTGCTTCTTGTTAACATCTCCTTCCATCTAACCTCTTCCCCAGCATCAGCCATTCAGTGGCATGTGATACAGGGCCAGGAATTGTTGGGCATCAGTTTCCTTTGCTTCCGGAAGTACAGTGTCTGACAGAGCTTGTTGTGTAATGAACGTGATCTGAAGTGAAATGCATCCTTCTTGGAATCCTTGGAGTGATAGATGACCCCAAAAGGATAACAAAGGCAAAGGCCACTGTCTCCTACCTCTCTAAGTCATCATCAATCACTTCTCATGGCATCTGACTACAGAAGTCAGATGTTCAACACTGCATGAATAATCTATGCCTTCTGCATAAGGTACCTGTGGCAGGTGCCCCCAGCGTGCCAGCTGAATGAGGGATAATCAGTGTAGCTGGACTTCACAGTTGGATGTTCACACTTGGGTAATGATAATTGTAGTTAGCCTTTGTTGAGAACTTTACCACATACCCTTTGATACTGTTAACATTATTACCTCTTTTTCACAGATGAATATGAAATTTGGAGAAATTAAAGGATTTGGTCATAGTTACATAACTAGTAAGTGACAGATAAGCAGGAACCTATTTTCTTTGACTCCAGAATCCTCATTTATAACCCTTCGTTTATACCATCTCCACAAAGATTCCCTTTTTTCTTTTTGAGGCAGGGTCTCACTATGTCTTCCAGGCTGGAGTACATTGGTGCAATCACAGCTCACTGCAGCCTCCGCCTCCCAAGTGCAAGTGATTCTCCCACCTCAGCTTCCTGAGTAGCTGGAACTACAAGCACATGCCACCACACCTGGCTAATTTTTGTGTTTTTTGTAGAGATGGAATTTCACCATGTTGCCCAGGCTGGTCTGGAACTCCTGTGCTCAACTGATCTGCCCACCTCTGCTTCCAAAGTGCTGGGATTACAGTAATGAGCCACCTTGCCCAGCCTATTCCCAAATAGTAAAAAAAACCATCAGCTTTCTTTGTTCTTTTAGCTCTGTATGTTTTAATCTGTTTAAGAAGTTAGAAAATCTGCGTTGTTTTTATAAGTTGTATTATTCTGCTTGGGCTGCCACAGCAAAAGAACACTGGGTAGCCTACACAACAGAAATGTAGTTCTCGTAGTTCTAGAGGCTGGAAAGTCTAAGATCAAGGTCTGTCCAGTTCAGTTTCCAGTGACATCTCTCTTGCTGGCCTGTAGACAGCTACCTTGTTGCTATGTTCTCACATAACAGGGAGAGAGAAAGAGATCTCTGATGTCTCTCTCTCTTTTTTTTTTTTTTTTTTTTTTTGGATACAGAGTTTCCACTCTGTTACCCAGTCGAGTGCAGTGGCATAATCTCAGCTCATTGCAACCTCTGCCTCCTGGGTTCAAGTGATGTGATTCTCTTGCCTCAGCCTCCTGAGCACTGGGATTATAGGCTTGTGCCACCATGCCCAGCCAACTTTTTTTTTTTTTTTTTTTTTTTTTTTAGTAGAGATGGGGTTTCACCATGTTGGCCAGACTGGTCTTGAACTCCTGGCTTCAAGTGATCTGCCTGTCTTGGCCTCCCAAAGTGCTGGGACTACCAGCATGAGTCACCACATGTGGCCTGATGTCTCTTCTTATAGGGACATTAAATTTATCACATTAGGGTTCCATCTTCAGGACCTCATTTGACCTTGATTACTTCCTTACTCCAAATACAATCACATTATGGGTGAGTGTTTCAACCAATTAATTTAGGGAGTAGGGGAACACAATTCAGTCCACAGCATAGTCATATACTCAAGGCACTCAGTTATAAAGAGGAGGACCTGAGTTCAGTTGGGTTGGGTTTCAAAGAACAGACCCAAAAGAGACAGTTTGTAGAAGAGTCAGAAGCAGGGGCGGATCACATGGGAAGCATCTGACCACAGTTAGAGATTATTGACACTTCAGCGAAGAAAGGAAGCTGTTGCTTATCCTTAAAAACAGGTCCTGATAATACACACCTACCCAGGACTTATTTGCACAGTGTTTAGAATTCACGTGAAGGAAACTTCATATATTCTCAGAGCTTAGTTGACTTCTCATTTCAATGTTACCAAAGTATTTGCACTACAACTTTGCCTGACAAATGGTAACCATGCCCTGTGGTATTTTCAGGCCCAGCAGGTGTACCTGTGTAATGAGAATCCTCTATCCACGCTTGACCAGCATTCCTGTTTGTAGCTGTCTCTCTCGTTTTGTGGACATTTTCTCTGTTCTGCAGTTGCATGCTGCTATGTAATTTCATTACGTGTCTCTGTTTTTCTCAGATACTTTCTCTCCCCCATGACCCCCGCATTCCCCAGCCCTCCACGTCCACCACTCCAGCCCTCCAGAACCACCTGGCTACTTCTGCCTCTAGTCCCTGCCTTCCCTCCCCATATTCCCAGTACAAGAAAACCAAAGATTCAACCACTGTGAACTTGGACTTCGTGTCTTTAAATGGAAAAAAATGAATGTTCACATAGAAGTCTCAGAGGCTTAGGGTTTGCATTCTCTTGGTAACTGATACTTGGAAGGACTTCTGTGTTCTTTATGAGATAGTCAAGTGCAGCCATAAGGTTCATATACTCACAGACCCTAGAGACGGGAGGCAGAGCTCACCACACAGGGCACGTGGGAAGCCTTAGTGTGGTCAGGAGGCAGAAAGCAAGGAGAGGAGAAAGCCGAGACCAGAGTCTATTGGTGTTTCTGCAGAAAGGCAAGGCGGGGCAGACTGAAAATGTTAGGACTAGCTAGTTTGCATGATTTCAGCAGCTCTAAGCTGTACGAGTGTTCTATGGTTGCCTGGTACCTGGCCATGGGGTGATTAAGGCAGAGGAATAATGCATTCTGGGGTGAACAGGCCTGATAGAGAGGAAGCCTAGCTCTGGACTGGTTTATTTGCATATCAAAGGGCTGAGCCCTTGCTAACTCAGAATTGCCCAGCCCCAGGAGGGACAGCCTCCCCAGGCAGAAAGGTTCTTAAGATGTCAAAACTCATACAGAAAATAAAAAATGGAAACAACACCAAAAGAATGAGGGAGTTACCTGAATTTACTTTTTGTACTCACTTTTCCACCCATTTCTCCATGATTTTCCAGTCTTGTTTCTGTTCTCAAAATGCAGACGTTTTTCCTGTAGGGCATACAAGGACTGCCTGTTGATTAAAACGCGTTTTAAAGGATGCTTTCTGCTCCAATTTCTATAACCAGGGCAAAGACCGTAGCAGAATACCTGTCTTTTTGTAGCACTGTGAGGTCGGAGATGTAATTCACTCAGCACTTATGTTTTGAGTGCCTGCAAGGTTCTCTGCCAGCCCTCAACAATGTACAAAAATTAAGGCCATCAGCGGGCAGAGCTGCAGACTCTGATAAGCTCCAGAAACTGTTTAATAGGAGGAGATATAAACATGGCTCTAAAGAAATTCAAGTATAAGAGGTCAAATCCTTTTGAAGGAATCAAGAGAAAGAATCAAGGAGGAATCAAGAAAAATTATGGAGGAGGATTTATTTAAGACAAGCCTTAAAGATGAGTAGGATTTTGACAGGTAGGATTGGAGGAGGAGGTTGTTCTTAAACAAGACACAAAGGACACACAGGCACCTGAGTACAAGGCTGATGATGTTGAAGAAATAGCAAATAGTCCAGTCAGCAGGAATGTAGGATTCTTGTAGTATAGTAAGGAAAACGGGGGCTGAAAAGTGGATTCTGGTGAAACTGTAAAGAACCTTGAATGCCACAAGGAAGGATTTAACTTTGTTGAAGGAGGTTGAGCATCTTTTGTCTATTTTTTTAGCAACAATTGCTTGATTTCAGCCAAACATGTCTCCTCAGTGTTCCTACGGATAAGATGGACAGTAATGTTGTTGGAGGGATTTATAACTGGATGTTCTTGGGCTCAAGTGATCATCTCGACCTCAGCCTCCCAAGTAGCTGGAACTGCAGGCATGCACCATTACTCCTGGCTAATTTTTTTTTAAAGTTTTTAGAAACAAGGTTTTGCTATGTTGCTCAGGCTGATCTCCAACTCCTGGGCTCAAGCAATCCTCCTGCCTCAGCCTCCCAATTAACTGGGGCATGTCCAACATCAACATGAAATTGCAAAGGGCACCAAGCTTCCTTCCTCTTCAATTTTTCTAAACATCACAGGGGTAAGTTTCATGGGGGCAGGGATTTAATCTGATGTGTCCCCTGCTGAGTGCTTGGCTAATGCTGAACTCCTAGGAGCCTTTGCGAGGGAGAGAAGCCCTGTTGCCGAAGGAGGAGTTTGATGGTCTTTTTCCTGTATGTTCATAGCAGCAGACTTGCATCTTTAGGGAACCTAGCAAAATGTTCTCCACTTCTGCATTCTGCCATAAAAGAAACCTGATTCTCCTGTACTCTGTAGTGTTTGAAGGAAACACAACCTAGATGTAAAAGCAACCCTTTCTAAGAGTAGCAGTTAGAACGTGGCAGTCACCCATATTGGTCAAACTCATGATCCAGCCCTAGGTCTCGGGCTGTGCACTAAGAATTTTGAGGGGAAACAGGCATGCTCTTACACCAGCTACAGACAGTTAGACCAGCCACTAACATCACTATAAATCCAAAAATATGAGTGTGCCCTCCAACAGTGAATACATAGCATCGTGCATCCAAGAGATGCAAGGTAAGAGGTGAGCTGCAGCCGTCCTTGTTTTTCCTTTAAAATATTTATGGGTCTAGCTTGAACTTACACTGTCACCATGAATATTCTACCTCTTAATAGCTCTGTGTATATATATAGTTTTGGGGAGTATTTGTTGAGATGCAGTCTCACTATGTTGCCCAGCGTAGAGTGTGGTGGCACGATCAGAGCTCCCTGCATCCTCAAATGCCTGGGTTCAAGTGATCATCCCACCTAAGCCTGACAAGTAGCTGGGACTATAGGCATGCACCACTACTCCCGGCTAATATTTAAAAATTCTTTTTAGAGACAAGGTCTCGCTATGTTGCCCAGGCTGGTCTCCAACTCCTGGGCCCAAGCAATCCTCCTTCCTCAGCCTCCCAAGTAACTGGGACTGCAGGTGCAATCCACTGCACCCGGCTCAGTATTTTCTTTTACATGATCTTAATTTTACTTTCAAACTTCATAAGTATATCCCGTTTTGCGTGTTCTGAGAGCAGATGAGCGTGTTGATGTGGTGACTTTGACTCGATTCCCTCTCTGCTTGGATGAATGAGTGCTCCTTTCTTCTCTCCACCTCTGCACCTCTCCCTCTCCTTTATACCAGTCCTGCAAAAGGCTCAGGTTCAACAGCACTGTGATCATATGAAGGGCACTCTTCTCTTCCGGTCTCCCTAGGAGCAGCAGCACTAGCTCATGGCTGCAGACATAGGACATCTGCCATTTCGACTCTTTGAGAGCAATTCCCTGGCAATGAATATTGTATAATTTGATTGAAGAAAAAAAGACTAACTGAATGACATGCCCTGCAAGGGTGACGTGCCTAAGTGACTCAGTTAGCTGGAGTGTGACTCTCATCTCCAGTCCTTCTCTACCTATGGACATCTTGCCAGGGTTCATTGAAAAATGCATTGTATATTTTAGTTGCTAGGACAGAAGATTTTAAATGTTTTCACCACCCAAAAATGATAAGTATGTATGGTGATGGATTTGTTAATTAGCCTGATTTAATCATCCCACATTGCAAATATATATCAAAATGTCATCCCATGAATATATACACTTATTATTTGTCTAGTAAAAATAAAACAAAAAGAAGTGTTAGTTTATTTGTGGAAAGTGGCTCTGAAACTAAGTCAGTGGCAGGTGCCAGGGTTGTGTATGTTATCATGATCCTTGAGGTTAGGATTCCAGATCTCAGGATGGTCCTCATGGAGGCCGGGTGTCTCCTATGGTTTTCACATTCTGACCTGGCTTCTAAGGGAAAGCCAGCTTTGGGGCATTTCACAAAAGGTGGGTGGATCACGAGGTCAGGAGTTCGAGACCAGTCTGGTCAACATAGTGAAACCCCTTCTCTACTAAAAATACAAAACATTAGCCAGGCATGGTGGTGGGTGCCTCTGATTCCAGCTGCTCAGGAGGCTGTGGTAGGAGACTTGTGTGAACCTGGGAGATGGAGGTTACAATGAGCCAAGACCACACCACTGCAGTCCCCACTGGGCAACAGTGCGAGACTCTATCTCAAAAAAAATAAAAAACATTTTCTCGTTACTTTTGTTTCCCTCGACATCGTCCTCTCACCACAAGGGGTCAGTCAGCACATTTTGCCTTTAACCAAGGCAAAACACCAGATGATGTGATCATCCCTAGGCGGGCCTAGTGTTCCTAAGGAACTGATGAAGCTCCTGTGAGCTCTTTCTTGCAGCCAAGGGGAACCTGATTTTGTAGATTAGTGATGCTGGCCTCTCATTTCTGTTCCAAATATACTGCTAATAGGCCCTTTATATCTTCAGGTGGAGGACCTATAGCTATGAAAGGAGATCAGAAATTACAACTCACTGCAACCAGTTGGCAAATAACAGAAAATCTTGCAACACCTTTGTTCATTAGGCACTAAATGCTGTGCTCATTGACAAGTAACTGCCAATACAGCAGCAGTTACAAATGGCCCTCTACAGCAAGTGCTGATTAAAAAGTTCATTTGTGGTCCAGCGTGGTAGCTCAAGCCTGTAATCCCACCACTTTGGGAGGCCGAGGTGGTCGAATCACTTGAGGTCGGGAGTTTGAGACCAGCCTCACCAACATGGTGAAACCCCATCTTTACTAAAAATACAAAAATTAGCCAGGCGTGGTGGCAAGCACCTGTAATCCCAGCTACTCCAGAGGCTGAAGCAGGAAAATCGCTTGAACCTGGGAGGCAGAGGTTGCAGTGAGCCGAGATCATGCCACTGCACTCCAGCCTGGGCGACAGAGACACCATCTCAAAAAAATAGTAAGTTCTTTTGTGGTGGTGAGAAGAGAGGCTGGAGGTGTCTTTATTAAGCCCACACTTATTTCGTGTGTAAGCTGCAGCCCTACAGCACGAGGACTGACTTTAGAAGTCATCTTTGCTTTTTCTCTCCTTGTCTGACGTCGTAAGCCAGGGCTGTGCTCTGTTTGGAAATACAGCCCTCTTGGGTTTTATGGCTGTGTGACATTCACGGTTTGGGTTTATTTTCCTTGTTCTCTGGAACTGGTTGTTTTTGCTTCTTCCACTCCATCAACAGAGACAGTTTTATGAATACATTGCATCTCAATCAGTCTGGCTGCAGAAATAAGTCAGCAAACAGAGAGCTCTGTGTGTGTCCTGGCAGGAGCAGTCACCATCATCATTAGACATGTAAGAAGTAGCAGGTGTCCTCCAACAATTAATAAATAGCATACATCAGATAGATGCAAAACCGTTTATTCAGTGAGGTGCTATCAAGGGAAAGGAGGCATTTTTATCCCAGGATATTTAGAGGTAAAGAGACTGAATCCCAGAAAGGTTAGATATCTTCCTCAGGTAGTTATGAGCAAAGCACGCAGGTTTTCAGACTCCCAGATCATCCACTAGTTTTCAATACTGATTTAATGCAGTGTGCATCAGAACAACGCACTGAAACCTAGAAACGTCTCCTGCAGCATTTTGTGGTGATGCTTTGTTGCAAGCCTGGAGAGCCGCCATGATGGCCTTTGCAAGCCTCTCTGCTGTGCTACTTGATTCTCTTTCCAATCACCTCTGCTTTTTTCCAGTGCTCCCTTATGATAGTACCATCACATCTTAAACACTCTGTTGTTTTCTTTTTGGCTTCTACCTTCCCACCCCAGGCTGGAAAGCCTTAGGATAGGTCGATTTTCAGAAGTGTGGTGAAAGTCCTCTTAGCAACGCTGCAGATCTGTAAGGTACTTTGCAATTTACAAAGCATGTTCATGTGATGCTGTCTCACCCTCCAAGCAACCTATGGCAGAGGCAGGGAATGTATTATGATGTTTGTCTCAGAATCAAGACTACATTTGTTGAACTCCCGTGATACATCAAGGACTGTACTTGGGGGTCTTTTATAGTCAGGCCTTTGGCTAACCTATATGGAGACTTTGTAAAATTAGAAAAAGTGCCCTGTAGAGGATGCCCCTTCCTCTAGAGTAACTCAGCCCCATGCCAGGGCAGGCCTCAGGCTAGATTTCAACCCTTTCATACCCTCAGCACCTTGCATGGTGGCTGTGTAGATATTAATCTATTTACTTCTCATTATAGATCTATACTGTGAACAATACCCCCTTTCTACAGATGAGAAAACAGGCTCAGGAAGGCTAAATGTCTTAGCAAGAGTAACAAAGTTTCCTGGTCTTGGAGCTGGACTTAAATCCCAGCTCTTCTGAGTTCTAAGCCAGTGGTGGTTTCATCAGGACATTCTACCCTCGACCCACAGCAGAAGCCTCTGCAGCTCCTTCCCAGCTCTCCCAGAGCAGTGCTAGGATGAATCTCTTCCTCCAGAAGGCTCTGGGCATTTGCCATTTTGCCTCTTCAGAAAGAAATGCCGCTTTCAGGGGTGCTTCTCAGACTTGATAGATCAGCGTCCCCTGGGGATCTTGTCGGAGGGCCTGGGCTGAACCCTCAGCATCTGCATTTCAAGGTCCCAGGCCATGTGGCTCCTGCTAGTCCATGGACCACACTTTAATTAGCAAACCCTTAATAGAACAGGAACCAGTCACGGAGTTCCACCTTTTCCCATTGCCCTGAAGATGCAATGAAAAGGTAAACAAATGTGTATTGAGCATTTACTATGCACTAGGCTCAGTTCCTTCTAGCAGATAAAATGGGAGGAAGTAGCCACACTCAGTGTAATTTAATGATTACTACATCACTCATACCCCTTGCAAGGAAAAATCACAAGTTAAGAAAAGTGAAAGGGATTGAATTGACTCAATAGGGAAATCCCGTGACAGAGGGAAGCATGAGGACTTCGCAGTCCCACAGGCAGGTACCTCAGCCAGCTCGGGAGGATGGGCTTCCTGAAGGTGACACTGAGTATGGTGGTAGCATCAAGTATGATGGTTACTCTCTGTGGAATAACTGTCTGGAGTGTCTGGAGTGCCAGATGCTATGCCACAGTTTATGTGCTTTCTATTTAATTTTACAATACTTTGATAACACAGAGGTGTCCGATCTTTTGGCTTCCCTGGGCCACACTGGAAGACGAAGAACTGTTGGGCCACATATAAAATACACAAACACTAATGATACCTGATGAGCGAAAAAGAAAAGAAAAAGATCCGTGCATAAATCTCATGTTTTCAGAAAGTCGGGCCCCATTCAAAGCCGTCCTGGGTCGTATGCAGGCCGCTGGTTGGACGAGCTTGCTATAACACATTATTTCACAGAGATTAAGCAATTTGCTGAAGCCAACAGAACTGAGTCAGTGTATGATTTTATGGTTTATATCTTATACTTTTTAGCCCAACAATTTTGGAAGTGATGTTGTGCCTCTTTGCCCAGTAAGAACTTAGAGCACCAAGTATCATTTCCATCCAGGTAGATCCGATTGATCTGGGAGTTTGTTTATAAAGCAGATTCCTGGGCACCATTGTGGACTTACTGAATCTGAACTCTGAAGGTGAGGCCCAGAAATCTGCCTCTCCCGAGCTTCCCTAATGAGGCTGATGAACACTGCTTTAAGAAGTTGGCATCTTGGAAAGAAAAGTGGGTGCCATGCAATAGAATCCTGACCTACCCGACTCCCTTTATCATCTTCGCTATAAAAATGTAATAGCCTCAAGGCTGGACGCAGTGGCTCACACCTGTAATTCCAGCACTTTGGGAGGCCGAGGTGGGTGGATCAGTTAAGGTCAGAAGTTCGAGACCAGCCTGGCCAACATGGCGAAACTCCATCAATACTAAAAAAAAATACAAAATTAGCTGGGTGTGGAGGTGGATGCCAGTAATCCCAGCTACTTGGGAGACTGAGGCAGGAGAATTGCTTGAACCGGGAGGCAGAGGTTGCAATGAGCCAAGATTGTGTCATTGCACTCCAGCCTGGGCAATAAGAATGAAACTCCATCTCCAAAAAAAAAAAAAAAAAAAAAAAGTCATAGACTCACTAAACAGAAATGGGTATTAGGTATATATTTCTTTGTTTAGCAAATGTACAAAATACACATAGAGTAAATAAAAAATCAGCAAGAAGGCAGAAGAATCTAAATGTATTTAATCAACTCTGTAGGAAAAGCTAATCACTTGGTGAATTACTTACTGCTTGACTCAAAATTTTGAAGAAAGGCTTTTTATGCAAACTTGTCTAAAACATCCTTAAAGTTTAGACAAGATATAGATAAAAATAGAATGGAATAAAATGCTTTATTTCTATAGATAGAAATAAATAGAAAAATTCAAAGGGATATAAGACGTCATTTATAAAAGGCTCAATGACAAATGATTTTTATAAAACTCAATTGGAAATGCCATTAGACAAATTGGTTTAAGAAGTATCCTTTAATTGCACATTCTAAATGTAGACAAGATAATTATTAGGTGAATAGATTTTAGGCAAATTAGCTTTTAGTAAATTGGTTTAGGGAAAATTGGTCTTTTGCTTTTTACATGTTGGGGGCATAGAAATAGAACCTGGAAATTATCCCAGTGGCTCCTCTGGATGGACATTGGTTCAGATGCTGGTTGGAACTGATGCATCCTGGCTTCGAGTGTTGCAGTATCCCTGCCTCAGGCAGCACCATACACCGAGCAATGTAGTGCCCTGATCCAGTGATCCTCAGCTCCTTGCATATGCTGGGCATTTTGGGAAGCTTTTTTTTTTTTTTTTTTTTTTTTTTTGGAGGGGGCGTTTTTCTATTGTCAGGCTGGAATACAGTGGCGCAACCTAGGCTCACTGCAACCTCCCACTGTCTGGTTCAAGTGATTCTCCTGCCTCAGCCTCCTGAGTAGCTGGGATTACAGCCACCAAACCTGGCTAACTTGTGTATTTTTAGTAGAGACAAGGTTTCACCACATTGGCCAGGATGGTATCAGTCTCCTGAACTCATGATCTGCCCGCCTTGGCCTTCCAAAGTGCTGGGATTACAGGTGTGAGCCACTATGCCTGGCTGGGAAGCATCTTAAATCCAAATGTCTGGCCCAGAGATTCTGGTTCTGCAGGTCCAAAGTCAAGTCCAGGAGCACAAACTTGCATCAGGCAGCTATTACAGGTGCTCCAAGGACCTTACCCTGAGAAATGGTGCCCTTTTGTTCAGAGAAAAGGACAGAAGTTAGAGGCCAAGAGTTGTTTTTGACTGTGGCTTTTTAGAAATGCGATGCTGGGCAGGGCACGATGGCTCACGCCTGTAATCCCAGCACATTGGGAGGCCAAGGCAGGCGGATCACTTGAGAGGTCAGGAGTTCAAGACCAGCCTGACCAATGTGGTAAAACCCCATCTCAACTAAAAATACAAAATTAGCCAGGTGTGGTGGTGGACACCTGTAATTCCAGCTACTTGGGAAGATGAGGCAGGAGAAGTACTTAAACCTGGGAGGTGAAGTTTGCAGTGAGCTGAGATTGCGACATTGCACACAGCCTGGGCAACAAGAGCAAAACTGTCTCAAAAAAAGAAAAAAATAAGACACTTCGGTGCAAACCTTGCAAATGTGATACATCCTGAAGTGTTAAGGATTTTGTTCCAGGGACCCTTAACACATAGTCCTTCATTTGAAGACTCTGGTTCTCCAAAGCAGGTGCTCATTTGTTTGGTCAGGAGAAAGAACCAGGAGGGCGGAGTGGAATTCTCTGCCTAGGAAGGGGCAGTGATTATATTGAGTTCTGCCCATCTTGTTAATCAGTAGCTTATTGTAACATTCTACCACTTCTTGTCACTTCCATAGCCACTGTGCCTGGCTGCACTACGGCTTCTAAGAGCCATGGAAGTGGACAATGGTGTTGAGCTCTTCTGTGTCTCAGCACTTTGGAACTAGCTAGCACTGCCTGTTAAGTTCCTGAATGTGGTGACCTTGCACCATGTCCATGAGAAACGATAATGAACAGGATAAGCCCTCAGGAACAAACACGCGGAAGCCTTGTGGTTATGACTGGTTTGCATTTTGGCGTTAGGGGAACAGTCTCTTCAGGTCCCATGAAATTATTAGAATTTTCTGTGTCTTAGCTCTAGGATCAGAAGTTGAATGTCCATATGCACAACTGTGGGATCCTAAAATTGTCATCCATTTCAGGCTCACCTCTCCCTCCTAGAGTATCTATTTCCAGGTAAGGTGTGAATTCATCCCGCAGCAGATCATCGTAACTTTGGCTCATTCTGTAAACACGATTTGCGTCTCTTGTGATGTGAGCTGGGCACTGAACTAGATGCTGAGGTTTGAGACACAATAATAAATTACACCCTGTCACTGTTCTCCAGGAGAGGAGACAGTTATGTAAACAGGAAGTGCAGCATAGTGTCTTCAGAGAGCCTGCTTTGTCATCTGCAAGCATGAGATAGCCATGGCCTCTACCTCAGACTTGTAGGGATGAAACTGGTTAACATAAAGAATACTTAGAATAGTATCTGGCACATAGTAAGCGTGATAGAAGTCTTGACTGGCATGACTGTCGTCATTCCTGCTATCATCAACACAGACATTACATTCATCCACATCCCCACTCTCTTTCCACAGAGTGGGAAGAGGGATGTAATGATCAAGGAAGGCTTTTCCGGGGAGATAGATTGTGAGCTGGATCTGAAGGGCGCCTAGGAATTGACCAAGAAGACAAAACAGAGGAGAATATTCCAAACTGGGAGAAAGTGACATGCAAAGGCCCGGGGTTATGGAAACATCGGGCAGTTTAGGAAAATCAGCAGCTCGGAGTGAGGGTAGATGGTGTGGGTAATGGTGAGAAAAGTGGGCAGGAACCAAAGGGGAGGTGGGAGGCCGGGAGTGATCGTCTCCAGCTCCTTAGTGGGATAGGGAGAGGCATCTGTGGAAGGTGAGGATCCTGGAGGAGGCTAGGGAAGACTGCAGCAGCTCTTGGGAGAATGGCCAAGGCCACCTGGTCAATTTTGTTGAGGGTGGAGACCCTGAATCCATGAGCCACCAAATAAGTAGGATCCACAGGAGAAAAGCGATCTGGACAGTAGGAAAGATTGTGCTTTGGCTTTCCAGGTGCCGTAGGTAAGATTAATTCCGACAGGAGTAACCAGAGCAGACTTCATAGAAGCACAATGTGGACACAAGAGATGAACCAAGCAGCAGCCAGCCCATGGAAGGCCTTGAACGATGTATCAGGAAGGTTTAGTCCACGGATGGGTTTTAAACTGAGGAGCAACATGATCACATTGGTGCTCTAGGAATGACACTTTGGGAGGACTGTGAGTTAAACTGGAGGAAGCCCACGTTCTAGGCAGATAGATCATTGGAGAAGGATCTATGGCCTCCGAGATGGAGAGTCAGAACTGCATGGTGCCCCCAAACAGGGTGTGCCAGTGTGGCATTGAGACTCCCCACTCCTCCCTGCTATGCTGTTCCAGACCATGCTTCTCCCAGGCAAGCCTACAACCTACAGGAAATTCAGCCAGGTCCCCTCCAATGTTAAATGATTTCCAGAAACATGGGCTACAGCAGCAGACCACAACATCTCCCCAAAAATGCCCTGGAGACTAGTCTGACCCTGAGCTCAAATGTGGAGCATCTCTAGGAGGCTTCAATGGCATTGTCATGGAACCCAGTGGTTGGTTCTAGGTAGGTTCCAACAGCCTAGAGTGCCCTGGGGGGGCCTCCTTACTGTTTCAGCAGCCCACGCTTGAGTGTCCCCACCCGTCCAGCAGTCACTTTCATCCTGCCCCACTCAGGCACCCAAGCCAGGATCTGCAAAAACTAACCTTCACAAAGCATCCTCTCAAGGCAGGATGGTCGTCCCTAGGTGACAGATGAGGGAATTAAGGTTGGCAGCAGTAGAGGCATTTGCAGAGTGACATGCTGTTGGTGGACTTGACCCTGGGGCTGGTTTAAATCCGATGCCTGTGGGAAGTGCCAGCTTTGAAAGGATCTATTCACATCATAATGGCAAAATTGTGGGCATATATTGTAGACTGGCATGTCTTAGTCTGTTTTCTGTTGCTGTCACAATACTTGAGGCTAAGTAATTTATGAAGAAAAGAGATTTATTTAGCTCACATCTCTGCAGACTGGGAAGTATGAGAAACGTGGTGCTGCCGTTGAGGACCTCTGGCTGCTTCCAGAGGAAAACGGAAGGGGAGCTGGTGTGTGCAGAGAGCACATGGCAAGAGAGAAAGCAAAGGAGAGAAATCGAGAAGCCCGGACTTTTTAAAACAACCCACTCTCCCTTGGGAACTAATCTGTTCCTGGGTGAGCTAATCTATTCATGAGGGATCCACACCCATGACCCAATCGCCTCCCACCAGGCCTCACCTGTTAAAGGTTCCACCTCCTGACATCCTTACGTTGACAATTAAATTTCACCATGAGTTTTTTCAGAGACACACTGCATCCAGACCATAGTTTTGCATATCCTAGCAAAGGTTTCCTTGATGGTCCAAAGGTTTCCGTGAGCAGAATGTTCATCACATGCCTCCTTCCCCCTGCCTCACTATCTGGGCTGCTCTCAGGTTTCCATCTGACATACTGTGCATTGGACACCACTGATATCTGGCTTCCTGAAGGCCCTTATGGCCAGCGCACTTAGAGTAGCAAACAAGAGTCAATGGATGCATCCTGCTGAGTAGCATTCATCATGCTGGTATCTCCGATTGACATATTTTACCTGAAAGGCCCACCTCAATGGCCGCAGTCTCCAGATGAGTGCATTTGGTGTTCCAGGTTTCTTCTGATGCCCCCAAACTCACATCTGCCTCTCACCCTCTTTCTGCCGCAGATCCTGGCGCCCCTGTGAAATTGCCTTGTCTGCCAGTGAAACTATCGCCTCCGCTACCTCCAAAGAAAGTCATGATCTGTATGCCCGTGGGGGGGCCAGACCTCTCGCTGGTGTCCTACACAGCCCAGAAGAGCGGCCAGCAGGGTGTGGCCCAGCACCACCACACCGTCCTGCCGTCCCAGATCCAGCACCAGCTGCAGTACGGCAGCCACGGCCAGCACCTCCCCTCCAGCACCGGCTCCCTCCCCATGCATCCCTCGGGCTGCAGGATGATAGATGAGCTCAACAAAACACTGGCCATGACCATGCAGAGGCTGGAAAGGTAAAGGCGGGCACCGGGAGGGAAGGCAGGCGGAGAGGGGCTGGCTGGGGAGCAGGGCTTAGGGATTTGGACCATGACTTAGGAATGTGAACAAGGGCTCATCCTCACTAGAGGGAAAAGTTTGAAAGTAAAACAAGACAAAAACTGAAGGTCAAAGCATGGAAGAAAATAAATGTTGCCAACTGAAAAGCTCTAGGGTAATCACATTTATCAAAAAGAAAAACTAACATTCATACATATATATATATATATATATACACACACGCACACACAAGCATGTATATATATACAAGCATACACGTATATGCTTTTATAGATATACATGCTTGTGTATATATGTATGAATATATGAATGTTGGTATACACACACACACACACACACACACACACACACACACACGTATATGCTTGTATATATACACAGTCCTCAGTGTCATCAATAGGTTCATGAAAATTGCAACCTCCATGAAATAAAATGTAACGAAACCAACTTCACCACAGGCTAATTGATATAAACCAGACTTAAGATCCTATGGTATAATTCTGGTCACAAAAATATCACCCAACTTCTAAATAAAGACCAGAACCCTTCTAATATTAAACATTGAGATAAATGTGAGCTGTACATACATTTAAGAAAGATTAATAAAGACAAGGAAGGTGACTACCCAGTTGTTCCAGTTCAGAGTAGTGGCTAGCCAGAGCCTGTCCCAGCAGCTCAGGACACAAGGCAAGATCTGGCTCCAGCCAGACATCATCCCATAACAGGGTGCAGTCACACCCACACCCACACTCACTCAGACCTTGAACAGCATAGGCACGCCATGTCAGCTGGCGTGTACATCTTAGGGATATGAGAGGAAACCTGAGTACATGGAGAAAACCCAAACAGTCATGGGGAGAATGTGCAAACTCCACATGGAAGATGGCCCCAGCTGGGAGTCAGCTTTTTTTTCTCATCAACGTTATGGCAAAATGACATTGAATGAGATGACCTTATTCAAGGACCTGCTGTATATCCATCTATGTATATGTGTGGGTGTACACACATACATACACACACACATACACATATTATGTCTCTATAAGCATAAACATTTTGTAAAAGAATATATATATAGGCCAGGTACAGTGGCTCACGCCTATAAGCCCAGCATTTTGGGAGGCTGAGGCAGGTGGATCACCTGAGGTCAGGAGTTCAAGACCAGCCTGACCAATATGGTGAAACCTTGTCTCTACTAAAAAGACAAAAATGAGCTGGGCGTGGTAGCATGCACCTGTAGTCCCAGCTACTTGGGAAGCTGAGATAGGAGAATTGCTTGAACCTTTGAGGCAGAGGTGGCAATGAATCGAGATCGTGCCACTGCACTCCAGCCCGAGTGACAGAGCAAGACTGCATCTCAAAAAAAAAAAGAAAAATAAGAATGTATGTACAGTCAATAATAGCATTTACCCCTGGGGTGGGGAAATGGGGAGAAAATACTTTTATATTTCATCTCTATACTGCCTTTTAGTTGTATATATGTTACTTTTATGATACTCAAAAGAATTCAAATGTGAAAGAAGATAAGGGCTGGCAGGTATTGGAAGGAAACAGGAGGGCTGGGAAAGGTGGAAAGATATACCCTATTCCTGCTGATGGAAGAAGCAGAGTCCCAGGGTCTGATTATATGCGCATGTGCCACTAATACTTGGCCACTACCAGGACAGCTCCCTCTTTCACCAGAATCTGCCTCCAACTGCTCTTCAGGGAGAGCTGCAAAGATGACCCCACAGGCAGGCCTGCAGCAATGCCCCTAACTCCTCACCACCTAGGGAGATCTCTCAAACTGGTTCTGAATTACTCTTGATTATGTGTGCACACATGATCATGTGTGTGTGTGTATTCAAACACCGCCACCTACCTCAGATCCAAGAAGGGACCGGGATTCCCATTGTGGCTCTAGGGCAGGTTGCTTGACTTAGGGCCCTGATGTGACAAGGAGAAAGTGTATGTATCAGGTTGAAAAGGTGTGTCTGACAAGGAGCTGAATGCTTGTCCTATAGTTGTGGCTGCTAGTCACTGGGTCCTATGCATGGAAAATTGCAGTCTGGAGGTACCAGCAAATCACCAGAAAGCCAAAACTGAGATGCACAGGCAGGAGCTTCTGGGTCTGTTTTCCTGACTCTCAGTGGCTTTCTCTGCTCCTGCCTCTTAGCTGAGTATTCTGTGTTTGGGAAATGAGTGATTCGCTGGGAGGTTGCTGTGTCTGGGAATTCTGACTTGATTACTTGGTGTTAACACTGTGCTTGCTGCAAAAGGAAAAAAACCGTAACTTAATTTGGCCCCTTGCTATCATTTGCAACTACTCTTGTTATTAATTAGAATAATAATAATTTAAAATGTAGGTGGCACCTTTTAATCTATTACACATACACATCGTCGTCACTGTCATTGTCGTCTTATTTAATCCTCACATCACCTATGGACACTGAGTATTTGGAGAAACTGAGGGAGGTTCGCTAAGTTCCCCAAAGCCACCTTCTCAAAGGGGAGCCCACAAATGGCTTATCTGACATCTGCAACCACGTAAATGCAGACATTGAGAACAAGCTTTTAGATACACTTATAGCAGTTGGACAGAACAATTTCATGTCTGTTGAATCTTGACATTAAAAAGGGTTTCATTATTTTTTCATTTGTGTTATATTTTACAAAAGCATCAGTTTTCAATGGATTAAAAATTTAAAGAACTGAACAATAAGAACCGTTTCTTCCCTGTACACGTTTGGAAAACATTGCCCTAGGTGGCAAGTTGAGAGGCCAACCCTCCAGCCTGGGTCTTCCCTCTCCAAGCCCAGAGCTCTTTGTACTAACACACAGCTGCTTCCTAAAGACAAGCAGCAGTCAACATCATTGCCCACCCCATGTCTATGTGCATGCAGTAGGTTTTTGTATTTCTCATGAGCTTCAGTTATTAGAAAAGATACTTGTGATATTAATAGGATGTGGCTAAATGTGCTTCCGCATTAAAAAAACATTAAAAGGTTCAGTTAAAGATGCTGACAAGTTTTATTATATATGTGGGTATTCGTGGAATATTTCAGTTTCATTTAGATCAATGGGTAGATCTAGTGGGATATGGGGATTTTGGGTGGAGGGGTGTTGGGATATGCAGCATGCTCTGGCAGCAGAGCCAAGGCAGTCTCTGTGCTTTGTCCCAACCCAGATTCATTTCCTCCTCCCTTCTCCCTCACTTCCCACTCGAGGTCAAAGCATAGGGTTGTCCTAACAGACCACCCCAGGATGCAGAGATTAATACATGCATCACTTTGACAAGATCACCACCCTAGAGAAAGAGAAGCTTTCTTCCCAAAGACCACCCCAGAGGCCTTCTTTCCAAATAAAGATTGGAGAGATATTTCTGAGTGTCCCCATCATCTCCAGGAAGAGTCTGAGAGTAGGCCAAGGTCACAGGCCACACTGCTTAGTGTAGGGAGGGAATCACCAGCTGTTTTTGGATAATTTCCCCCTGATTTTTACTACTTAAAAATGCTCCCTGTTGCCTGTCAACATGATTTCATTCTTGTTTTAACAAAGTTTTATGCAGAAAGAAAGAATCATTTCTCTGTCCTCCTGGCAATTTCCAGTGACCCCAAAAAACTCTGCAAGAAGGGAGAGAGATTACCAGACACTCAGGTATCCTGCCTACAAAGTTCCTTGGATCGACCCCCTTGTTCATGCCATTGCTGCCCCCTGAAATCTCAGAGAATGTCACCGTAGAGCATCGGTCCAGACGGACAGTCCGATCCTGATGAAATAGGAATGTAAAAACTTGAATGGTGAAGTAAACAGCATCAATGCTGTTTGGACCATACATTTATACAAATCATCTTATCATTGAAAGTGTCCTTGAAGACCATCCAGGCCACCAAGCCCCTGCCCACAGCAGTGTTCCTGACCATTGATCCTCTGATATCTGTTCCAACAGGACCTTTTCCAGGTCCCAAAATAGCCTGCTCCATTGTCAGGAAGGTCCAACTGTTACAAAGTTCCCTCTCGATTAAAAGTTTTACTGATTGGAATTTCTATCTGCTCCTTCCCCGATCTTATTTCTAATCTTCCTTTCCTATAAAATGCTTTTAAATCTTTGAAGATAGCTACCATTCTCTTCATCTAAGGACTTGTCTAGATCTTATCCCATCGTGTTCACTTTCCCCTGAGATTATACCAAATCTCCTGTTTTATATGGAGAAGTTATTTGTTTTTTATATTTTTTATTTTTGAAACAGCAACTCACTCTGTTGCCCAGGCTGCAGTGCAGTGGCATGATCATGGCTCTCTGCAGCTTCAACCTTCCAGGCTCAAGCAATTCCCCCACCTCAGCCTCATGAGTAGCTGGGACCACAGGTGCATGCCACCACACCCAGTTAATTTTTTAAAAATATTTTTTGTAGAGACGGAGTATTGCCTTGTTGCCCAGGCTGGCATCAAACTCGTGGTCTAAAGTGATCCTCCTGCCTCAGCCTCCAGAAGTTCTGGAATTCCGAGTGTGGGCCACGGCACCCAGCGTAGAAGTTCTTAGACATTACCCTGCCTAAGCCTGCTTGATGGCACTAAACAGTGACATGGTTAATTTATAGCTTTCTCTCACAAGATTTGGGGGAAGGAGCTAGAGTCCACTTGAAGCAAATTTAAAGGGTTATATTTATTCAAAATCGCAGGGCTGCCCTGGGCAGTGGGGGCTGAGCTGGAGGCAGTAATCACCCCCACTTCAGTTAGTTCCAGAATTAACTGCCAGAGTTTGAATCTTAAACACACCACATATTAGCTATGTGACCCTAAGCGTGTGGCTCAACCTCTGCTTGATTTTCGTGCCTTATCTGTAAAGTAAAGATAATCATAAAATGCCAGTAGCCTCATTAGGGTCGTTTGTGAGGATCAAATTATTTAATGAATCCAAATCAATGGAGTGATTGCATGGTACATAGTAAGCAGCTAAGAAATGGCATTGAACATGAGCTAGCACATACCATTTGTCTTCCGTGACCCTAGGGTAGTTTTGATCCAATCTTGTTGGAGATTTTTGTTCATCTGGTAGGTTTCCTCAAATTGATTGTCTTCATTCCCCTCACACTGGGGAGCCACATATTTTTGAAGGTGATGTTTTAATATTTCAAATATTTTTTTAACATTTAGATTTCCCCTCAACCTTCCATTCTCATTAATACCACTGCATTTTTTTTCATTTTTATATTTAAATCTTTGCTAGTCTTTACTCTCATTTTTAAGGAGCAAGCTTTTTTAAAAAAATCATTAGAGAGCTAGAATTCATGGTTATCTAGTGACCCCGTTGTGGGAAGACCTTTTTTAAAATTTTTATTTCAATCATTTTTGGGGAACAGGTGGTTTTGATTACGTGGATAAGTTCTTTAGTGATAATTAGTGAGATTTTGGTGCACCTGTCACCCGAGCAGTGTACACTCTACCCAGTATGTAGTAGTTTATCCCTCACTGCCCTCCCACCCTTCCCCCTGAGTCCCCAAAGTCCATTGTATTATTCTTATGCCTTTGTTATCATTTCAAAGATGATGTAGTGTTTTTATTTTTAATATCTGCCGTAAGCTCTGTGGTCTCATTGGCACTGATCCTAGAAGTCAGATGTAAAGTCCCAATCAGGACTCCTTTTCTTTCTGATCTTAATTCAGCTGATCAATTCTCTGTGTTCTAGTGTCCTATTAGTAAAATGAAGGTGGAATGTAGGCCCATGTTGACCCTGAAGGAATCTTAGGAAGATTCTTAAGGGACTGCGCTTTCAAGAAGTCTTTCTCTTCTCCATCAAAGGCAACTTCATATCTTCAGTCGCTCATGCAAAAAACCTGGGGTCACCCTTGGCCCCTTCCTTTCTGTGGTCCCCTACATTTCACTGAAAATCCTGTCTGGTCCACTCAGGGATAGGATCAGCCACTTCCCATGCGCTCCTGTTCCCCTGGGCTGAGCCTCAGTCGACCTAAGCCTCGGTCAGCCTTGCCTGGCTCACTGCAGCTCCTCCCACCTGATGTCCTGCATCCACACCTGTTGTGCAGTGCATCCCCACCACAGCAGGCAAGGAGACAGGGTTTCAGGAAAGTCAGATCATGACTGTCTTTGTCTGCCAGGCTGCCATAAAAAAGTAACACAGGATGGGTGACTTAGATGACAGAAATTTATTGCCTTCAGTTCTGGAGGCTGAAAGTCTGAGATCAAGGTGCTGACAGGGCTGGCTTCTCCCAGGGCCCCTCTCCTTGGCTTGTAGGTGGTGTCTTCTCCCTGTGTTCTCTCGTGATCTTCCCTCTGTGTGTGGCTGTTCCTCATCTCCTCTGCTTATAAGGACACCAGTCATGGTGGATTAGGGTGCACATCGCTGACATCATTGTAACTTCCTCACCTCTTTAAAGGCCCTACTTCCAAATTCAGTCACATTCTGAGGTCCTGGGGCTTAGGACTTCAACATATGGATGTATCTGGGGACACAGTTCAGCGCTTAACAGTGGCCATGCCCAAAATGCCCCTGCCACTGTCCAGCTCACCAAGAGTAGAAAAGCAAAGTCCTCGCCATGGCCCAAAGCCCACTGCCACTTTAGATTTTGCCAAGAAAAATATACTTATTCTTCAAGACGTTATTAAAATACCAGGTCTCTGGTACCCCTTCTCAGATTCTCATACAGAGCTCTGCCTGTTGCACACTTGCATTGGGTTATGTGTTTATATATTGCCTTTTTAATGTGGACAGGAACCATCCTTGTCTCTTCACCTGCTATGGTTTGAGTGTCTCTCCTCCAAAATTCATGTGTTGAAACCTGTCCTGCCCCTGTGGCCTCCCTCGCTTCATCGACGGCCCTCTATGTTGCTCCCTCCTCCCTCACCCAGCGGCCTTCCCGCCATTCTCGCACATTCTTGGACATGCTGGACGCCTCCTGACAGGGGCTTGGCACTGGCTGTTCCCCTAGACGGACTGCCGTTCCCTCAGATATCCTCAGGGCTCCTACACTCACCTGCCTCGGGTCTCTACCCAAATGTCACACTTTAAACAAGGTCCTTCCTGGTCAAAATTGCAACCCCCCTCACAACACATCCTGTTCCCCAGCTCCTTTTATTCTTGTGAAAGCATTTTTCACCATCTAACATTTTGTGTCCTTTGCCTTCCATTTGGTCTGTTGCTCCTCTCACCTAATAGAACATACAGTCTACAAGGGCAAGAACTGTTTTGTTCATGGGTGCATCCCGAGTGCCTACAACAGGGCCTGGTTTACAGGTGTGAGTGAGGGAATAACTGAATGAATGGAGAGCCTCTCATAGCTGCAGTGATATTCTTTTGCTTATTAATCTGCTTCCTATTGATGGCTTGAGTTCTCACAAGGCATATGTTATGTAAATATTAAGCAGTATTTGTGGTTTGTAACCTTTTAAATTTTCTTTGTTCTAACAATTTGAACTGTTCCCTCTGTTTGGAATGCACTCTCTTCCATCCTCTCCTCTATCACCCACGCCAGCTTCTTTTGCAAGGAAAAATTCTTGTTCTCCAAGACATTATTAAAATACCAGGTCCTCTGTGATCCTTTTTCAGATTCCTACACAGAGCTCTGCCCTCCTGCACACGGTCCTTTTGCATACTTGCATCGGGTTATGTGTTTATATATCCTCTCCTTAATGTGGACAGGAGCCATCCTTGTCTCCCCATTTGCTATGGTTTGAGTGTGTCTCCTCCAAAATTCAGGAGTTGAAACTTAATGGCCAATGAGATAGTATTGACAGGTGGGGCCTTTAAAAATGATTAGGCCATGAGGTGTCTCCCGCATGAATGACATTAAGACCCTTATGAAAGGGACTTCACACAGCAACATAAAGCTCTCTTGGCCTTCCACCATGTGAGGGTGCTGCGTTTCTCCCAGACAGAGGATGCAGCCCTCACCAGATAGCCAAACCTGTCAGCGCCTTGATCTTGGACTTGTCAGCCCCCAGAACTGTGAGAAAATAAATATCTCTTCTTTTTAAATTACCCAGTCTCGAGTATTTTATTATAGCAGCACAAAGGGGCCACAATAGCACTCGACCCTTAATCTGCCATAGTACCTGCCATGTAGGGAGTATTCTGAAAATATTTTTTGAGTGGGTTTCATTAAAAGTTACTCTAATCTTTGAAATAGGAAAGTATCTTACAATCAATGTTTGGTTACCAACTTTCCTAATTATAGAAACAGGCTTTTGCATACTTGCCTGGCAATGAAGATACCATGATCACGAAGATGGTTTTCCCAGGACGAGGCTTATCCATTGCACTCGGGATGTACTGACACCTGCAATTTGCCCAAAGGTGGGAAACTTGAAGTAGGGGAATGTGTTCATGCTTTTTAAGAAAGAAAGAGAGAGGGAGAAAAGAAAGACAAAGAAAGGAAAGAAAGAAAAGAAAGAAGAAAAGAAGGGAGAAAAGAAGGGAGAAGGGAGGGGGGAACAAACAGGCTTTTGCTGTGGATCCGTTCCTGCTTTCCCTGTCAGGCCATCCCTGTTGTGTTGTGTTTGATGTTAGAAGCAACGTATAAAGTTCCTCCCTTAAAATTAAACCTAGGTCTTTGCTTGTCATGTCTGGTAATATCAAACTAGAGCTCCAGATACTATAATTTGATTATGAACCTTAGCCATCATTGAAGTACACCATCCCTTCTTTTAATTCTCTTGGAGCAAATCCTTCATGAATGACAAAGTGGGGGAGGGGTCATCATCCTTAGCTAAGGTAGGGATGCTGAGATTGCTAAGGTGTAGGGAATCATATCTGATGACCCAGCTCTATCCAGTGTCCTCGGACGAAACCTGAAAGTTAACTTCCAGAATTTTATGCTGAGACCTGAAAAACAGGAGCAATCACGTAAGGAAGAGAAAGGCAATGCGGGTACGTCCTAGACAGATTAGAGGAAAGAGTGTATTGGTGGACCGGATAAGTTCACATGGGAAGAAGAATTGAAATCTCTGAGTTTGAACTAAAAAGGCAAAATATGAATGAGTATTTTGCATCAATTGATGCAAAATATCAATAGATTTTTTTTTTTTTGAGATGGAGTCTTGCTCTGTGACCTAGCCTGGAGTTCAGTGGCATGATCTCAGCTCACTGCAACCTCCACCTCCCGGGTTCAAGCAATTACCCTGCCTCAGCGTCCTGAGTAACTGGGATTACAGGCATGTGCCACCACTCAGCTAATTTTGTATTATCAGTAGAGACAGGGTTTCACCATGTTGGTCAGGCTGATCTCGAACTCCAGACCTCATGATCCGCCCACCTCAGCCTCCCAAAGTGCTGGGATTACAGGCATGAGCCACCATGCCTGGCTAATAGATATTTTCAATGATGCTTTATTTACACCCAATGTGTTTTAGTTTAGGAAAATTTTAAGTACCATACATTTAGTTCGGATGGAAATTGCCACCTATGGGCCTTAAAAATGAACAAATAAATACATTTCTAATAAATTCATTCTTTATTTACCTCTCCATGTCCCAAAGTCCCTGAGCAGCTAGATGAAGAAAGCTCTGACATTTGCCAGGAAAAAAATTTCAGGCAATTACTGGCTTGTAAACCTTGAATGAAAACAGGCCCTGCAAAAAGAAGGGTGGTACCTGTGTTTGCTCAGCAACGAGAAGATCCATCAGTTCTTTGCTGAGTGCATTTTCTAGACCAGGCTCCAGCTTGGCCCTGGGGATGTAACAGAGAACAAAATACAGAAGATACCCTCAGTGCAGCTTAGAACCTGCTGGGAGTATAACCTGGACAGATCAGTGCCCATGAGAGTGCAGGGAGGGAGGAGGAGAATGTGCAACAGGAATGTCAGCTGGTCCACAAAATTCGGAGTGGTCTTTTTGAAGAGCTGCATTTATATTAAAAGCTGAAAGAGAGGAATAGGCCAGGTGCAGTGGCTCACACGTGTAATCCCAGCACTTTGGAAGGCCAAGGCAGGTGGATCATGAGGTCAAGAGATTGAGACCATCCTGGCCAACATGCTGAAATCCCGTCTCTACTAAAAATACAAAAATTAGCTGGGTGTGGTGGCACACACCTGTGGTCCCAGCTACTCGGGAGGCTAAGGCAGGAGAATCATTTGAACCCGGGAGGTGGAGGTTGCAGTGAGCCGAGATCGCACCACTGCACTCCATCCTGGCGACAGAGCAAGGATCCATCTCAAAAAAAAAAAAGAGAGAGAGAGAGGAATAACCAGATGGAGAGGAGAAAGGAAATGAGAGAACATTTAGGCAGATTAGAGGAGGGGCTGATATACTATCTCCAGATAATGAATGAGATTTTTAATAAGAAAAGGAAGTTGGCATTTATTCTCCAGGTTTTTAGAAGACATAGCATAGAGAATGACATTGATAACATAACATTGTCATCAGACATAAGGAAGAACCCAAGAGCCAGCAGAGAGGACACTGAAGATTTTTTAGTAAAATCAGGCCAACAGCAGTCCCAAATGGTTTACTCATGTACTTATGTAAAGAAAAACCACATACAGGTCGAATCATCTGCTAAGGGCAAATCCAGCTCTGTAACTGCAGATTTGATACATTGAAGTAGGTTAACTGTAATGTGGAATTCTAGAGAAGTATCATGGCTTTGCCGCTGCTGGCGTAGTCGACGTACATCTGTGTTAACATGGATAAGCTAGACAATCTGGATGGTCAACTAGATGCAAGAAAGTTCCAGAATCATTTTGAACTCTTAGCAACACCCATTGATCTCTGCATGCCAACCATTGTGATAGGCACACAATGACAAAGCAATCTTTCCTTTAAAATAATAACGTTGATAAGTTTATACAAATAGTTCATTATTTGCTTATAATGTCCCCTTTTCATATTTGCATATTAGCTATTGAGGAAATTATTAAGAATATTGAAAAAGGAATTGTTTTTACATTGGACAGAAGAAATTGAAATCAGTAGACCCCCCCCCCTCCAAATCCCTCCAGTCTCTAAAATTCTATCCCATGATTATTTTTAGGTCTTTCAAGAGCAAGATACAATTTACAATCCTTGGGTAAATACATTTCATGGTGACAATTACTTTTCTTCATGTTGCCTCAAGGGTCACAGGAAATTCTAAAGAATAATTCTTGCTCCTAAACAAGAGGATCCCCAGGGTTTCTTTTAGCCTTAAAAGTCTAACATAATTATTGTATTGGCTTATGTCTGTAATGTTTCACCTACCAATGAGGGTGTTCGCTGATAATACACAGATGTGAATCAGTGCCTCAGCAAGAATGAAACTGAACGCCTAGGTGTTATTTGCTTGTGAAGTGGTGTTGATTTGAAGTGCAGCGTTTTTCATGACATAACAAATGGCTTACGGCGTTGAATGAAATATGTTTCCGGGGAAAGATTCTTATGATGATCATCATCTCTTCAAAATCTCACGCAATTCTGTCTAATCAATTTTCTAATTGTTTAACAAGGACAGTTAAAACTAGACTGTACAAACTACTAACACCTTTTTAAGGCTTACGAGGATAAAAAAGGAAGTGTATTTTTTTTTTCTCGAGACTGAGTCTTGCTCTGTCACCCAGGCTGGAGTGCAATGGTGTGATCTCGGCTCACTGCAACCTCCGCCTCCTGGGTTCAAGCGATTCTCCTGCCTCAGCCTCCCGAGTAGCTGGGATTACAGGTGCACAGCACCACACCCAGCCAGTTTTTTTGTATTTTTAGTAGAGGCAAGGTTTCACCATGTTGGCCAGGCTGGTCTCCAACTCCTGACCTTGTGATCCACCTGCCTCAGCCTCCCAAGTGGGGAATTACAGGCATGAGCCACCTTGCCTAGCCCAGGAAGTATATTTTCAAAAGAAAGAGAATCTGCTTTTGATTTTTTTGTTTGCTTCAGTAGAAATCCTGCCCTTTTCCAATGCCCAAATGTTGATTCTTTGATCTTGGAAACCATTGTCCAGAAAGTTTTGCAGATCAAATATATTAAAACACTAAAGGAAATATTTTAATAAATTAGTGGCTAATATCCATAATGACTAATTTATGATATATTGTTGGTGCTGACGTACACTGCTGGCTGAAACAGCAGCTGTCAGTGTTGATGTCCGGGAAGCACACTGCACCAGCATTGCCTTCTAATTTTACAGCTGCCTGTGAGGCAGGCACCTAGATTTCTCCGTTTAATTGATGAGGAGTCAAAGACCAAGAGGCCAGGTTAGTGAATGGCCCAGCTGGGACTTGCACAGTCCTGCTGACTCTGTCCTGCCTTTTTAGTACCCATGCTCAGCCAAGCATGCTAGAACGCTCACAGCATCTAGGGACAAATTCAAGTAGAAAAGCCACCACTGGTTTCTCCATCAGAAAGAGACAGTGCTGGGAGGGATGGGCTGTTGGTCAGACTCTGTGTGCCTTCTAGTTTTGTTCATCACATCCCAATCCCAGACAGTATTTCAGAAATGTGGGTCATAGGTCCCTGAAAGGACAGAGGCTATGAAAAAATTAATTTAAATCCATTACCACTGCTGAAAAAAAAACTCAAAAAACATTTTCTGTTCAGGAAGGCTCAGTTACCTCATCTATATATAGAACAACATAGTTTCCTGCTTACCGAAGTTCAACAAAAAACAAAAGCTTTAATGTTATATGTCTTATCTTAGAAGGCTAATCCTAGGCTGTGATAAACCAGACAATGTATGCCTGCTTTCTTAAAAAGAAGCTAATTAACTATTTTCTTGGGCTACGGTGGTTATTTCTGCTATTTTTCAGTCTCGGGCACTGCAGTTTGCAGCATAATTTCTCAGACATTTTTGGTCTCCAAGAGGAAAGTGGTTGATTGTTCTCTCTCGCCTCTGAAAACTCTTTTCATAACTGTGCAGACTAAATTACAAAAGCTGTTCCTATGGAAGTTTAATTTGGTTTTCAGTGTCATATTTGTAGATAATAAATTTTCTGTCCTTTGAGGAAATTAATGTCTTTTTTTTTTTAACAATGGATGCATTTAAAACCAGATACCAGAAAACAATATTCCCTTTATTACATGTTTTTCTTTAGAAATGTTGGTAAAATGGATCCCACCTATTTTAGAGAAAGATTAAGGATGTAAAAGAGACAGTGATTTTCAATTTTATGACCTGCCCTTGATTCCCTACAAGAGTTTGAAAGGTGTTTGCCAGCCACTAATTCCCCTCCATGGATGGGTTGCAATGTTTTTTTCTACTCATCAGCCCGTACCATGTGATGGTGGTAAAGTGATGATTATAAAGATCCCTCGAGAAGGGAGTGACTCTTTTAATGGCCTGGACTCACTGTAGATGTCTTGACATTCATTCCTTTATGAATGACTAAAAGTAAGGTCTGTGCCTAACCCTTATTCAGTAATGAACATGAAATAAGCCAGTCTCTTAATTTTTGAAGTCTAGAGATTCCTTTAAAACATTCGGCCATTGCAATGGTAGGTAAAGGCCAGGCATGGTGGCTCACTCCTGTAATCCTAACAACTTTGGGAGCCCAGGAGTTTGAGATCAGTCTGGGCAACATAGAGAGACCCCGTCTCTTAAAAAAAAAAAAAAAAATTAACAAATTAGCCAGGTGCAACGACACACACCTGTTAGTGCCAGCTGCTCAGGAGGCTGAGGCGGGAAGATTGCTTCAACCCAAAGGTTCGAGGCTGAAATGAACTATTTTTTAGAAAAAAAAAAAAAAGGAAAGAACTGGCAGAAAAGGGAAGGGAGGCAGAAATGATTTTCTGCCCAGGCTCTCAACCTATGCATCTCCTACTTAGTTTAACAGAGTCAAAGAGAAGAGTTAAGTTTTCCAAAAGAAAGGCTTGTTAAAGGTCATTCTTGATGGGAACAGGACTGAAGGAAGAGAGTACGGCTTTTCACCCGCCAAAGCGTCCTCCTGTGAATGTGAAGAGAGGATGACAGTCTTAAATGTGTGCCTTCTGTTGACTCGGGACTGCCATTTTCCTCTCAAGCTTTCCAAATACTTCTCTTTTCAGTGTGTGTTGTGTAAAGAGCAAGCCTTCTGTTTTAGGAATACTTCTGTTCATTCTTTCCTGTTCGTTGGAGCTGTTCCATCCTCTAGGGGAAAATGAGGATGAAACAAAGTCCTCATCCTTGTGAGCTTACTCGTTAGTGGGAGAGACAGGTGATAAGCCTGTGAATGTGTAATATGATGTCAGGTGTGGATGGGGCACTGAAGAACCGTCAGACAGGATCATGAGAGGAGCATGGTGGTGATGCCTGTCTAGCCTTAAGGGAAGGTGTCATTAAAGTGGCCACAATAGACACAAAACCCACTGTATGCCCCCTTTTTATTGGCAGCACCCCATTGTGCAAGGCTGGATGATCCAGCTTGGTAATTATTCTGTCCTCCCTCTTGTCACCTATTCTCTCTGCACACCTACTCACCCCCAGCCATGTACTACTCACACAAAACTTGTAGCTCCAAGTCTAGAATTCAGCCCCTCTCCCTATGTGTTCCACAATAGCCCTCATCATGGGACTCTTCACAGCAAAATTCACAGCAAGAGACTAGCTAGATTGTGTGAACATCTGTTATCCTTGTTTTTTGTTATAAAAATATTATATCCCATGGTTTTTAAAATTTGTGGTATAAATTGCATTTCATAGTCAGCAGATACATCTACGGAAAAAATGATGGGCTTTGCTTATTCTCTAGGCGAAGGCAGCATGGTGCATGGAAAGAACACAGGCCCTGGGTGGGAAGACCTGAGTTCACATCCTGCTGTGATCGCTGCTGAGTGATTACTTGTGTTCTCAGAGACTTCACATCCCTATTCATAAAAGTCAAGATAATAACAACACCCTTCTTAACTCTGCAAGTTTTCATGGTGATTAAATGAGATAATGAACATGTACAACACACTTTCATAGGGCACTAAAGGACCATCCATGGTAGCCATGTGGTTGTTTTGGAAAGATGCTCTTCCTCCTTCATCCTGAGTTGTGGAACCTGCTGGTATATTTAGGATGTTGTATGGAAATATTCCGAATTGTTGCAGCCGTCCAACATCTTGTGAACATTACGGAATGCTCTTCAGTTTCTGCATATTCATCCCTCTTACATTTGTCAAGAAAATGACATTATTTGAGCTGCCTAGATGTTAGGGAGCAGAAATTCATGTTTTTTCCCCTGGAACATAGGCCTTTGGTCTTTGTTTAAATTCATCATAGAATGTTAGTATAAGAGCAAAGCATACAGATCTTCATCAACCTCAATGACCTCACCCTACAAAGCAGCCTAGCTTTGGAAGTCTGAACTGAAGTGGGCTGATAGCCTGTGAGTATAGAACTGGAAACTGGAATACCATAAGCTCTCTCTGATACCTATTCTGTGTGCACACAGTCCTGGAATGAAGGGCATATGAAACCAACATGCTCTTGCTTGCATAGATCTCTGTCCCTTAGCTCCTCGAGTTGTCTTATTAGGAAAGAGAACTCTAAAGCGCTATTTCCAAAAGTCCTAATGCTCCTTTCACAAGATAATTTCCCTACAGCAGCAAGACTCTATCTAAGGATCAGGGACCCTCATTTTAGTGAATTAAGTAATTGGAAACGTAATGTGGTGTACTCTGATTGCATGAGACTTCAAATATTTGATCAACTCATCCATCAGTTCCAGACACATGTGCAATGATCAGGTTGGAGCAGGAAGATCATCAGCCTCTGTCTTGGAGAGGCTCACAGTTAATGAGGGGTGGGGGTAAATGCTTAACATGTAATTATAGCATAATGTGGCAGATGCTGTAACAAAACTGGAAACAGGCTGTAGATGTGCAGAGAAGGGACTGATTTCCATTGGAAAAATCAGAAAAGGATGCTCAAATGAAATGAGATTTGAGCCAAGATAGATAGGATACTCTCTCTAGGCCAAAATCTGAAGGGTGAGTTCTGGGGTGCACAACCGCAAGAGCAGAGGGAGGATGCAGGAAAGTCCACAGTGTACCTGGGCTGTGGCAAGTGGTCTGATGTGGCTGGAACGCTGGGAAGACAGTAAGGAATAATAATGAATGAGATTGAAAGGAGTTGGGGAGTCAGATGGTGAGGCACCTCTTAGTCCATGCCATAGAGGGTGGAGTTAATCCAGTTTACAGTGAGGCCTTTCCTGGCTCTTTTGATTGGGAGAATTACATGATCAGACTGGTTTGACAGCAGAATAGGGTGGAAGGGGAGGTTCTGGAAGAAGAATAAGGTTTGGAGCCATTGGGGCACCACTGCTTCTACATAGGCAGTGGTATAGTGACATCAGTAGATCAGGTCCTGTAGTCTGATGGCCCAAATTCAATGTCTGCACCCCTCTGGTTGTGTGACCTTGGCCACTTACCTTTATGTTTTCCTGTCTATAATGGGAAGATCACAAGAAGTACCTATCTCTTAGGATCCTTATGAGGCTCAAGTGAATCAATACATGGGACAGTGTGAGCTTTTAGAAATGTTAACTTCCATCATCATCTGCAATAATCCAGTAACAATGAACAAAGCCTCTATCTAGGAGGTTAGGATGAGATTCCTCACGTTTACCTGCAGTTTGAGAAGCTAGTTAGCCATTAGGAAGAGGGAGGATGAACACAACCCATGTGCAATGAAATCCATTTGAATTCGAAGCCAACTAAATGCTTAGTGCCAAAGAATTTTGACATGAATAGTCTGGAATTGATTTTATTACATGAGTCAGCAATTCCTCAGGGAGGTTGACAGATACTCTGGAAGATGAGACTCTTGCAGGCCACTGAGTGTCATTCAGTAAATCACTGATCTGGGCAACAGAATGAGAAAAGCTGTTTTAGTCAAGCGTCAGCCTGGAACTCTTGCATTCTTGGGGTAACAGCTCAGAAACTGAAAGCAGGAGTGCAAGTAGCTGACTAAGTAGACCCCAAGAGCATCAGCATGTTGCGTGGTGGTGTGACCCCCAGAATTGCCAGCCTCAGACATGACAAGTCAGGAACTCACATGAGAGGATCTGGACAGTTCTTCCTTCAGTGAATGCTGCAGATTCCTGATAATTAATATGTAAGTGGCTTTTGAAGAGACTCACGTGGTACCGTGCTGAGAATGCAGCAAGTAGCAGAGCCGCTGTGGATGCTCTAGGCCAGTGGCTCCTAATCTGGGATGATTTTTGTCCCCCCAGAGGACATTCGGCAATGCCTAAAGATTGTTTTGGTTGTCACAGTTGGAGGAAGTGCGCTGGCATGTGGTGGGTAGCGGCCAGGGGTGCTGCTAAACAGCCGTCAAAGCAATGAATTGGCCCAAAATGTCAGTCATGCCTGTGTTGAAAAAGCCTGGTCTAGACCAACATTTCACCAGAACGTGATATCTGCATCATCAGTGGTACAGGAAATGAATTTAGGACAACCCTTCATTAGTTGTAATATTTTATTGGATATTGTATGTACTTATATCAATATTGAAAATATATTATAAATATGAAAATGTATCTTAACATGTTGTAAACCTGTGCAATTTACATATAAAACCTGTTATTACAAAGATATCATTTGCTTAGGATGAAGTTACAATAATGTTTAAAAGTTTTTTTTAAAGTACTGTACTGACTTTAAAAATTACAGAGAAGATAATAGTGTAAATGGACTTCAAAGATGCCATATACAAAAAGTGAGGGAGGTGGGAGTATAATCAAAGTTTAGGAAATATTGGTTCAGATCAGGGCTCAGAAAACTTTTTCTGTAAAGAACCAGATAGATAGTAAATATTTTCGGCTGTGTTGCAACTACTCCACTCTGCTATTTTGGTACAAAGGCTGCCAAGATGATCGTTGAATGAATGGGTTCCCCCCCTCCCCCCCACACACTGAACACCCTGAGTGTTGAGCTTAGTGCCCCTGGTGTGGCCTGGTCAAGGCAGGGTAGAACATGATTACCTACCCCAGTTAGTAAGACTTAAAATAGTTATAAAGTAGCGATGCCCATTTTTCTTTTCTTTTTTTTTTTTTGAGATGGAATCTCACTTTGTTGCCAGGTCTGGAGTGTAGTGGCGTGATCTTAGCCCACTGCAACCTCCATCTCCTGGGTTCAAGCAACTCTCTTGCCTCAGCTTTCTGAGTAGCTGGGATTACAGGCACCCACCACTATGCCCAGCTAATTTTTTGTGTTTTTAGTAGAGATGGGGTTTCACCATGTTGGCCAGGGTGGCCTTGAACTCCTGACCCTGTGATTCACCTGCCTTGGCCTCCCAAAGTGCTGAGATCACAGGCGTGAGCCACCTGGGCCAGCCAATGACCATTTTTCACACACGTTGTTGACAAAACGTGAACTTTCCTCCATCTTGCATGGGTACATTTAGTGGGGTTTGGGTTTTATCAAAGGACACAATATCATAAGTATCATAGCTCAACTTTTGCATACAGAATTTGTAATAGAGTGGGTTCAAATTTCAAGTCCTTCCTTTACCAGCTGTGTCCTTGTGGGCCTATCCATTACCCTCTCAGAGCTTCAATTTCCTGCTTCATAAAATGGGGAGAATAGCATCTGTCCTTCACAGTTGTTGGAAAGGTGAAATGCAATACTGCGGGGAAAATTACACGTTTAGTAAACGTTCTCTCTATTCACTCTCCCTTCTTTCCTTCTGTCCTTCAGTTCTTCCACTTATTCAATGAGGATGCCCTTTTTGTCATTGCCAGTCATTCATAAGGATGCCAGCCAAGTCTAGGGCACCATATCCCTGAAGCACACCACTAGATGCCTCCCTGCAAATTAAAAAACAATCTGTTAGTTAATACCTTTTGAACATGTTTTGTCAACTGCTTACAAAACATCTAAACATCAGTCATTGCAACCGGTATTTTTTTCATTCGGCTAAAGCAATAGACGATTAATGAGGATCTACTTTGTGTCCGGCATGATACCAGGCACTTAGCAGGGTAATAAGCACCAGATACAAGCAGAAGACATGGCTTCTGCCACAAGGAGCCTCCAGCCTTGGATGGTGGAGGGAAGATCGTAAGCAAACAGATGATTATGGTTTTCACACTTGAGGACTCTCCTGTACACGCAGGCAAGGCATGGACTGAGACAAGTATTGAGAGAGGAATAGGAATGAATGAGGTGACGATGGTTTAGGAACACATTCCAGGCCAAGAGCATTGAATGCACAGTTGCAAGTGATCAAGGGGTCAGTTGTTTGAAAAGGGAAGGAGGGAAGGGGGAATGAGACTGGGTTAATAATTTGAGCCAAATGATGCAGGCTGTGGCAAGCACATGACACTATGTTTAAGCTACTGTTTAAGGCTAATGGTTTTCACCTTTCTTTTGGAATGAGAGCCTGTATTTAGAGCAGATCTGCTAGGTGATAACTGCTGTATTATATGAAACTTGTGCTACAGACACTGATGTTCTGCTGGGTGTCTGTCACCGGCAGGACAGAGGCCACGTATCATAAGATCCTACATTTGAGTTGATTTAGTTCTTTGCCTTAAATAGTATAGTTCATGATGTGTTAACTGAATTTTCATTTGCATCACTCCTAGAGCAGTGGTTTTGTAGACTCGAGGGGCATTCAGAATTCTCATGGGTGAGGCTCTGAGATCTGAGTTTTAGAAAGTCGCTCCGAGAACTGTGGAGACCGGACGGAAACAGCCTGCTGTGAAACCCCTTGGAAGGCTATGTCTGTCAATAACCAGTGAGGGTCTCGTTTGAGGCCGTGTCAACAGGCCACTTCACATGCACCTGCCCTAAAAAAAGGCATGATTTACCCAGTTCTGCAGTTGAGGGAGCCAAGACTCAGAGGTTAAGCAATTTGGCTGAGGTCAAGAAGAGAGTAAGCAGCAAAACATGGACACAGATCTGTCTTGACTCCCCAAAGTGAGGGCCCAAATTAACCTTCTGTGCCTGCTCCTTAGCTAACTCCTGTACTGTCCTTTCCTTTCTTGCTCTCCTGAGGTTCTCCATAGTTACAAAAGGGGTGGGTTTCTCGGGGTATTTGTCTTCTCAGGACTCTCCCTGATATATAGTTAGCATTCTGTGGGTATTTATTAATAGAATATTTTAAAATCCTTTTGGTGGATTCCCCTAGCTTCCTGGAAAATACTGCCTTCACTCTTAAGGAAAATCAGGCATTCAAGCACATGCTAGGGTTCACACGTCAGGAAGATGAGCGGATTGGCCCCAGAGATCTTTATCTGTTTCTCTAGTGCCCCAACAGGCAGTCACTGGCATCACAACCAATCCCTATTTGACAAACCTGGTAGCATAGTACCTGGTACCTTTCAAAGTAGCTGGCTATCCTCCATTTAATCCCATCCTATGCAAGAAGGTCTCACGCTGCCCATGTATCTTTGAGGGAGAGGAAACAGCCTCTTGCTGATCACACACTACCTATGAGGTGGCGTTTCTTATCCCCCTGTGCACTTTTCTCTCCTCTGTCGTCTTGAATCACCTTGGAGTCTTCTACCTTAAGGAACTCATGCTCTCTAGTTCCAACTCTTTTCCTTTAAAAGATTTTTCCCACCAAACAAGAATATCTATTGTCCGCTTTCATCCCCAGCTCCCGGCTGCCAAATCCCCAGCTCTGTGCCTTTATAGGAAACATGGCTAATTAAACTAGAAAGTGGAGAGAGGAAAAGGCAGGATTGGGGCAAAACATGAGCCATGGAATGACATTTTTTGCCCCTTCCATTCTTACTTTCTGTAATACCCAATGTGGAAATCCAAGCGCAGTTGGAATGGCGTAGCTGTCACTGATGAAAGAGCTGCTTTGCAGGGTGTGCAGCCAGTCCCCAGCCCCGCTTCCGTCACCCTTCGCCACCCTGGAGACCATCTATCATGTACTTCACCCTCCTCCCATTGTCATCTGTATTAAATTAGGTGGGAAATGGACCGACTTAAACCACTAATGTCTAATAAGATGCTGCATTTTTGTAAATATGTGATTTAATCCTATTCAGTGGTTGGCTTTTTTTAAGTTGACTTAGCTCATTGCCCTGAACATCATAGCTCATAATGTGTTAACTAGGTTTTCCCATTTGTGTCACTGAAGAGTTATATGAAAAATACAAAGAGAAAAACAGCACTTTGGAAACAATGGAAGAAAGGAAGTTAATTGAATTTACATTAAGCATAGCAATAATTTAAAGCATAATTGCAAGTTTCAAAGAAGGGACATACATTCATATGTCATAAGTTAGGCTTCTTTTAGATAAAATATTCAAATGTGGAACTTGCTGATATGTAATACAAGCTCATGCTCCATTTCCTTATGCATGGCAAACACTTTTGGATGGTAAAATGTGTTGAGTTTCCTGTGTTTGGAGATTCCTTGAATGAAGGAAATTTATAAATTTCACTTCCAATTAATCTGAAAAAGAATTACAAAATTTAACTGTGGTTTCTGGTTACATATTTATGATTCTAGATTTCATGCAAAACCTGTCTTAAAAAGGGCTCTAAGTTACTACATAATCCTCAGCCAGAGGATTAAGAAAATAACTGTTTTGTTTTTGATGACAGGCATTTTCTAACTTTCCAACAACAAACATCTATAGGTTGTTGTTGTTGTTGTTTTGTTTTTTTTGTTTGTTTATTTGTTTTTTATGGAGTCTCACTCTTTGACCAGGCTGGAGTGCTGTGGCACGATCTCAGCTCACTGCAACCTCCGCCTCCCAAGTTCAAGTGATTCCCCTGCCTCAGCTTCTTGAGTAGCTGAGATTACAGGTGTGTGTTACCACACCCAGCTAATTTTTGTATTTTTAGTAGAGTTGGCATTTTACCATGTTGGCCAGAATGGTCTCGATCTCTTGATCTCATGGTCCACCTGCCTCAGCCTCCTAAAGTGCTTGGATTACAGGTGTGAGCCACCGCGACCGGCCATATAACTGTTTTAATTAAAAAATATATTTGATCCAAGTTGGTTCAACTTCAGATAGAACCAAAAACATCATCCTCGTTGCTTCTTAGAAAATTGGCCTGTAAAATATCCAGACTGGTATTACCTGTGGCTCCCTGTGGGAGAGGACTTTCTCTAGGTCACCACTGACAATGTCATGCATGGGTCTCCAGCCTTTGGTCCATCCCCATGTTCCCTTTCTCAGCATCCCCAGCCACAGCATTTTAAATAGTGTATCACAACTGGATAAAAAAAAATGTGGCACATATACACCGTGGAATACTATGCAGCCATAAAAAAGGATGCATTCATACCCTTTGCAGGGACATGGATGAAACTGGAAACCATCATTCTCAGCAAACTGACACAAGAACAGAAAACCAAATACCACATGTTCTCACTCATAAGTGGGTGTTGAACAATGGGAACACACAGACACAGGGAGGGAAACATCATATACCAGGGCCTGGGGTGTGGGAGGCAAGGGAAGAATAGCAGGGGGTCGGGGGAATGGGGAGGGTTAGCATTAGGAGAAATACCTAATGTAGATAAGGGGGTGATGGATGAAGCAAACCACCACCATGGCACGTGTGTACCTATGTAATCTGCACAATCTGCACGTGTACCCCAGAACTTAAAGTATAATAAATTAAAAATAGTCTATCACACACTCAGTCAACCTCTGTAGCTTTAGAAAACTAGAACATCAATTATTATCTTTCTCTCCTGAATAATTTCACTATCAAATTAATCCTTTGCCCTTATTTTTAATTTTTTAAAATTATGGTAAATACAGATAACATAAAATTTACCATCTTAACCATTCTAAAGCATTCAGTTCGATGGCATTAAATGCGTTCGCATTGTTGTGCAACTGTCACCACCACCCACAAGGAGTTGGAATTATTTTCTATCCCACGCCACTATTCCCATCAGGAAACCATGCCATCTTGAAATGATTCCCTGTAAGATGAGCAATGGGACTTTACTTGCCCAATAGACCCTTTGTCTCACAGGGTCTACTGGGCAAGTTTATTAACTATTAAAATTAACTGGGCACAGTGCCATGCACCTGTAGTCCCAGCTATTTGAGAGGCTAAGGTAGGAGGACCCCTTGAGCCCAGGAGGTCGAGGCTGCAGTGAGCTATAGTTTTTCCACTGCGCTCCAATCTGAGCAACAGAATGAGATCCTTCTTTAAGGAAAAATGAGATAGGCAAAAATATATATTTGTGGACTGAATTCAGCCCAATGACTCCACCTCTGTCCTGGGCCACCTGTTTTAAATCTTGGACCTGGATGGTATAGTTTATCCTATTTATAGGATATTCATGAAGTCTGTGTGCATGTCCTGCACATGCCAACTGTGTTTTAAAATGGTTTAAAACCGAGGGCAACTGGGTTTTAAAATGGTTTTGATGCATTTATACAGCATGTTAGCCAAAATGAATTTTCTCTTTCCTCCTTGTCTTTAAACAGCTCTGAGCAGCGGGTCCCCTGTTCCACTTCTTACCACAGCTCTGGGTTGCACTCGGGTGATGGGGTCACCAAAGCAGGACCTATGGGCCTTCCAGAAATAAGACAAGTGCCAACTGTTGTGATTGAATGTGATGACAATAAAGAAAATGTGCCTCACGAGTCAGACTACGAAGACTCTTCTTGCCTGTACACAAGGGAAGAGGAAGAGGAGGAGGACGAAGACGATGACAGCTCATTATACACCAGTGCGTTCATCTTAACTCTTCACCGGGGTGGGGAAGCATGCTCTTGTGGAAAGACAGCAGAGAGCAGACCCAGGACCCCAGCAGTTTGAGTTCTAATCCCCACTCTGGTGTTGACTGGTCTTGGGTCATAGGGCAGCTCAGTCTATCTCTTGGGGCCTCAGTTCCTACATCAGTAAGAGGAAATGGTAAATATCCTCTAAATGCCCTCCTAGCTCTAAAATTTACAGGTGCAGGGCTTTGTAAAATGCCACCTCTTATCTCTTTAGATGGCTCTTTATTGCTTCCCTTGGGATGCAACTTCCCCAATAAGAAAAAAAAAATAAGTTTTAAAAGCTTAAACATTTGTTCCCATCAGGCAAACACTCAAATACTACCCACTGTGTATGCAACAAATTCACTTTTTAAGCATCAGCAACTTTAGAAGACCTCAATTTAAATTTCTTATTTATGACCTTTAAAGGCGCTAAGAGACAAGAGAAGAAATGAAGAAAGCAAAGTTCAAAACCTATCACTCTGGCCATGAACAGTAAATAAATTTTAGTTACATGAGTACAGCCTGATATTTGGCCAACTTTTTAATAAATGCGCTTGTGAGAATAGCAACCATGCATCGAACATGTACCGCGTGCTCAACAACGGGCTAGGATCTTAATCTCTCACCTACGTCCCACAGCGACGCTGAGGCATGGACACTATTGCCTCATTTTACAGATAAGGGCAGACAGTGGAGAAGCAAGGCGCCAGCCCAGGGCCTCCTCTCTGCTAAGGGGCAACGCTGCAGTTTGATGCTGGCTCTGTAACATTCCAAAGCTCATGTTCTAAAACCAGCAGAGGAAAAAAGAAGAAAAGCACTACTCAATAAAACCCAAAGGCACCCCCAGACTTCTTGCCCGCTGGTGTTTTCTCTTCCTCCCTACTTACCAGGCTTCACATAGCTGCTTCCATGTGAGACCTGGTGAGCGACTGAAGGGATTCAAGTGATGTCAAGGAAAGAACCACACAGGGTAGCAAAGACCTCAATGACCCATGAGTGGAAGGAGCACCTGCTCAGCCCCTGTTTGCTGTTTAGCATCCAGAGAATTGAATGTTTCATACCGGGGTTTCTCAACCTCGCCACTCCCAGCATTCGGGACCAGATAACTCTTTGTTGTGGAGCTGTCCTGGGCACTGTGATGTCTACAGGCACCCCTGGCCTCTGTCCGCTAGATGCCAGTAACACCCTCTGCCTGCCACCTTAGTTTTGACAACCAGAAATGCCTTGAGTTTTTGCCAGGTGTCCCCTGGGGAGCAAAATCACCACTGGTTGAGAAGCACCGATTTATACTAGATGCAGGGAAGCCCTGCCTCTGCTGCTCAGAAACACTGGGGTTAAATAAAAAAAAAACCCAGGATATTGCCTGTTTCAAAGCCCTCACCTCCACTCCCACCCCCAACCAGCCCCATTTTGTCCGCCTACCTTTTTTTCTCCTCCACGTCCCCCCAGCTCCAGTGTTGTTGATCTTTTCTGTCTCTTGAGATTTTTGGTGTAGCCTTCACCACTGCACGTCTGCAGACACAGATCCCCACCCACCTGCTGCCTGTTGGACTCTCATCTCTGCCTCAGGTGTCAGCCCCTCCTCCTCGTGAAACCTCCCCTAGTTGCTAAAGACCTCTGTCCTGTCTACCCCTCTGCAATCTGCTGCAACCCATGGCCAGTCCTGCCCTCCTTTGTGATGTTGTCTGCATGCTGGGTGTTCCTGGAGAGCAGGGACCCAATCACAGGCTCCCCGTGTGCTCTCCATGTGCCCCACACAGTACTAGGGGCAGAGTATGTGGCAATGGCAGGAAATCTAGGAACTGAGGCCTTAACCACTCTCGGGTGTTATAGCTTTGATGACTTCCTTCCTGCCGTGTATCCTATGGTCCAGGTTGGCCGTGTGTGTGTGTGTGTGTGTGTGTGTGTGTGTCAGGCAGGCAGATCTGTGTCAGCCTTAATGGACTCATTTCTCTCTCTTGCAGGCTCCCTGGCCATGAAGGTCTGCAGGAAGGACTCCTTAGCCATCAAACTCAGCAACAGGCCCTCCAAGCGAGAGCTGGAAGAAAAGAACATCCTTCCCAGGCAGACGGATGAGGAGCGGCTGGAGCTGAGGCAACAGATTGGCACCAAGCTCACCAGGTAGGACAGCAGCACCCTCTGCCTCCCTGGCAGTGGGCCTTTAGCTCTCCAGATTCTAGCAAAATAATTCAGTCTCAGCTGGGTGCGGTGGTTCATGCCAGTAATCCCAGCACTTTGGGAGGCCAAGGCAGATGGATCACCTCAGGTCAGGAGTTCAAGACCGGCCTGGCCAACATGGCAAAACCCTGTCTCTACTAAAAATACAAAAATTAGCTGGGCGTGGTGCTGGGCACCTGTAATCCTAGCTACTCAGGTGGTGGGTGCCTGTAATCCCAGCTACTCAGAAGGCTGAGGCAGGGAGAATCGCTTGAACCAGGAGGCATAGGTTGCAATGAGCAGAGATCATGCCATTGTACTGTAGCCTGGATGGTAGAGCAAGACTCTGTCTCAAAAAAGAAAAAAAGGAAGAGACAATGAAAAATATCCCATGTTGTCTCCAAGGTTGTTTCCATAGTGCCCTCTCCTTCATTTAGCCAAATCTTGGAAAACTTACTGACTCAAGGTTCAGGGAGAAACTGAGAGGTAGCTTTCCAGGGAGAACAATCAGTTACAGAAAAGCCTCCATCATCTGGCCAGGCATGGTGGCTCACACCTGTAGTCCTAACACTTTGGGTGGTCGAGGCAGGAGATTGTTTCAGCCCAGGAGTTCAAGACCAGCCTGAGCAACAAAGTAAGACCTCGTCTCTACAGAAAATCAAAAATTAGCTAGATGTGGTGGCACATGCCTGTGGTCCCAGCTACATGGGAGGTTGAGGCTGGAGGATGGCTTGAGCCCAGTAGGTCAAGGCTGCAGTGAGCCATCATTGTGCCACCACACTCCAGCCCAGGTGACAGAGCGAGACCCTATCTCAAAAAATGAATGAGAGAGAGAGAGGGGGGGAAAAAGAGAGAAAAGAGAAGAGAAAGACCTCCATCATGTGATAGAATTGAGGACCTATGGAAAGATAAGGTATAGTTTGATTAAGCACAAAGCAATAAGATAAACACACTCTCTGCTATATGGTTAAGTGGTTGGTAGTGATGCCTCATTACTCCACTGGGACTCTTTTTGAGTGATTGCCCTTTACATATGGATATTACAGACATAGGCATAGCTTTATGTTATATTAAGATATTAACCATCTACGTATTTGTAATCACAGACATGTTTATTTGACATTAGGTAACCTTTGTTGAGTACTTATTATTTGCCACCACTCTCTGAACATTTTACATGTATTAAATCATTTCTCTTTGAGCCTCTCTGTAAGAAACACATTTGTATACTCATTTTACAGATGAGAACACCAGGCATAGAGAGCTTTGATTATCTTGCATAATGTCACACAGCACAGCTCTAGAATTCTCTCTTGAGCCCTTTGTACCAGACACTGGTGGTGTCTGGTGAGTGTCTAGACATAATGCGGGGAAGTCTACCAGGGCTTAATTCTGACTCTCCCTCTTCCTAGCTGTATTGCCTTAAGTAAATCACTTAACTCTCCTTGCCTGTGTTTCTGTGTATATAAAAGGGTGAGTTGTGAAAATTAAGCAAGTTAATAGATCTGGCCCATAGCAAGCAAGCAGTTACCTGCTGTTACTATCACCTTTGCATTGTACAAGTGAGGAAGGTGGTGCATAGAGGTTGTGTAGACATAGGCCTCATCCAACAGTATGCCAGTATTCTTCCCTCCCGCCTGATTTATTTCGTTAAGAACAGCTCTTTTTTTTTTTTTTTTTGAGATGGAATTTTGCTCTTGCGGCCCACGCTGGAGTGCAATGGTGCAATCTTGGCTCACTGCAACCTCCACCACCCAGGTTCAAACGATTCTCCTGCCAAGTAGCTGGGATTACAGGCACACACCACCATGCCTGGCTAATTTTTTTTGTTTTTTTGTTTTTTAATAGAAACGAGGTTTCAGCATGTTGGCAAGGCTGGTCTCGAACTCCTGACCTCAGGTGATCCACCTGCCTTGGCCTCCCAAAGTGCTGGGATTACAGGCGTGAGCCACCCTACCTGGCCAGGACAGCTTCTTTTTCAAAATTAACTTGGTTTCCTCTGGGAGGATGTTGTAATGGTACAGGGCTTTTGTAAAATGGTCAACACTGATGGATGACTGGACCTAGTGTTAGGCAGTCTTTAGAGTCCTAGAAAACATCTAACCACCTTCCAGGCACACATACCTACTTTCTCTCATTGACTGAAGTAACATGGCCTTCTCTTTTAAATACCCCAGTGATAGTTACAGCTCTTGAGAGAGGCTGTCCAGTTGTTGGAGAGCCTTATTGTTAAACGTTCTTCCAATATTGGGCTGAAATCTGTCCATGCCATTCCCAGTCACTGGTCTTATTCTGTTTTTTCTGCACCCTCATGCCCCATAACGTGGGGCTTTGGCATACTTGAAGACAGTGATTCTAGCCTCCCCCATCTCTCTCAGATTACATAGAACCAGATCTCAGTTCTGAGGGTGGTTGGGGTGGGTGGGTGTGGTTCTGGACTACTCCTGACCCAGCTTGTTCAAGTTCACATATTATCCTTCAGGGGATTAGGAAAAGAGAAGGAGCAGATCTTTTGTTATAGCTCCTTCCCTTTGCTTCCCATTCCTCCAGCTCTGCTACAGTGCAAGCAGAGCCCCAGGCATGTGAGGGGCAAATGATGACTTCTCTACAGATGGGAGTGAGATGCCAGAGCATCTGGCTGCCTGGGTGACCTCTTCTGTGGCAAGTATGAGAGCAAGATGGGAAGCGTAAGAAGTAGCCCTGTGAGGCTGGCTGTCTGCTTGTTTGCTGTGAGGTCCTTGCACCTGGTTTAGACTAACACAGTAAAAAAGGGCACCATTGTCCCAAAGCATACTCCTAGAAATAGAATCCCAGCCTCTCCTGCCTGAATACATATCTACAGGCCACCACCATGACTGGCTGGCAAAAGCAGCCACAAAACCCAGAGGTGGGAAGAGACATAAACCATCCATGCCCTGAAAGAAATTTTGCATCTGAAATCTTATCCAGGTAAACCAGCCCTTTCCCAAATCTTCCCCTTAGAAGGATGCTTAAATACTGCCCGGAATTTGTAGAATCCACTGAAAGTTTACCACAGTATACATTGTTCCCAGCCCTCTTTCATCACAGCTGATGGCAGATGCATTATTCAGCTCACTGCAAGGAAGAAATATCTGAGACTGGGTAATTTATAAAGAAAAGAAGTTTAATTGACTCATAGTTTCTCATATCTGGTGAGGTCTCAGGAAACTTGCAATCATGCAGGAGGCACTTCTTCACAGGGTGGCAGGAGAGAGAATGAGTGCAAGCAGAGGAATACCAGATGCTTATAGAACCATCAGATCTTGTGAGACCCACTTATTATCTCGAGAACAGCATGAGGGAAACTGCCCCCTGATTCAGTTACCTCCACCTGGTCCCACCCTTGACACATGGGGATTGTGGAGATTACAATTTAAGGTGAGATTTGGGTGGCGACACAGTACCAAACCTTAGCAGAAGAAGACACATCAACTAGGGATAGAAAGACCAAGTAGAGAAGGCAGCATATTCAAGGCATTGAGATGGTCTGCATCCTTCCTCTGAACCCACTTTGTCCTTTACTCTTTCAACTAGGGAGTTTCTTTCGTTGTGGTAAGACCCTTGGAAGTTCTAGCCAGATTGCAGGGACTGTACCTAAAGGAGAGGCAGTCAGGAATGCATAGCAAATTGGCAGAGTTGTACAGAGCTCAGCACATCAGGCAGATAGACCATATCTATACCTCAGGGTCATCCTTAAGGGAGCATAACCATTGATGCATACCCAAAGAATTTTGGGAACTATTCCCGTTAGAACTGAGAGCTCAACTCTGTGCTTCCGGCCACCCATTCATCCTGAAGCCAGGGAAGAATGAAGGGGAAATCTGAGAACCAGAAAGTGATTGTGGTAGAGAGCGAGCTACCCTGGAGTCAGGAGTTTGGGTTCTAGTTTTGATTCCGTCACTTCCTAAATAGTCATTTGCCCTAGTGGCATGAGACTAGGTCATCTGATTACTGTGTGCAAAATGTGTGCTTTATGATCACAAAAAGTAACTAAAAGAATGTAGAAGTGTGCTGTAGAGTTGGTATTTCGGAAGCTACAGGGCTGCAGCATTCTCTGGTTATTAATGTACTGGAAATCTTAAGCTCTTTGAAAAGCATGTGGCCAAGTCTGTGGTCCTCATAGAGTAGGCAAGATAGAAAACATAATTTTAGCCTGACAGTTCCAGTAACATAAGAGGGGAAAAAAAGACACAGTGTGCAACATTCCAAGAATAATCAGCGGGAGACACAAACACCAAGTAAAATGATGTCAACTTCCGCAGAACCTCCCAGCATTAAGGCGGAGTTTCTACATAAAAATGCCAAAATTACTGTGTTTCCAAAAATGTTGACTTGTTGAGGCTATTGGGCAGACTCATACTAAGTCTCAGTCAGCAAGTCAGCTGCATTTTCATTTCTTTCTCTTTTTTTTTTTTTTTTTTTTTTTTTTGAGACAGAGTCTAGCTATGTTGTTGCCCAGGCTGGAGTGCAGTGGTGCAATCTCAGTTCACTGCATCCTCCATCTTTCGGGTTCAAGTGATTCTCCTGTCTCAGCCTCCCAAGTATCTGGGATTACAGGTGCCTGCCACCACACCCAGCGAATTTTTGTATTTTTAGTAGAGACGGAGTTTCACCATGTTTGTCAGGCTGACCTCATCATCCACCTGCCTCAGCCTCCCAAAGTGCTGGGATTCCAGGTGTGAGCCACTGCGCCCAGTCATCTGGATTTTTTAGTAAATAACTCTTTCAGTCCACTGCCATTTGAGATGTGTGGACTGCCACAGGGACATGAACGTTGGTCAACAGGGTTCACGTGGCTCCTCCTCCTTATGTATACAGACTTCAGACTTCAGGATGGCACAGAGGACCAAGGGGTGGTGAATGATGCCATCCACTGGGGTGACTGGCAAAAACAGTAGAGTTTCTATTTATATTCATTTCATGTCATCCTTTTTAACATGGTTGTTTGTTCCTGGATTGTAATGTGCATGGTGTATCATTGCAGGAGTACGTGTATATTACACATAAAGAAATGGTACATATGGGGACATGTGCTTAGATTCGTGTTAATGAAGTTCTCCTAGAGTCCCCTGGTCTGAGGGTCCCTTCTCAGTGCTACGTGAGCAGCACTTTGCACCTCCAGTGGACACACACAGACCTCAGGGCAGTCCCTCGCCGTACCTACCCCACCATGAGAAACCATTCTGCATTCTCTCTCGATCTCCTCTTGGGGTTCCACATCCTGAACCCTAGGAGGCGGCCTGACTATGGGATCTTAGCCATCAGATCCACTGCTAGTTCTGTTCATTTACCAAGCTTTTTATTCCCACAAGAGTGATGTTCCCTCACAGCTCCATTTTGTTTATTTGAAACAGAATTGAACATACTACCCCCAAAAAGTCAGTATTAAAAAAATTAGACACAGAGCCATGCTTCTCAAAGTTTATAGTTAGGGTGCTGTGCCAGGGCGACCTCGTGATCAGCCAGGGCCAGCACGTTCTGGCCCTTCTCCACGTTCCAGCTTGTGGCACTGACTGACTGGTGAGGTGAAACCCCTAGGGTTGGAGCTTAGGGTCACTAGGAATGGGGTGTTCTGGAACTAAAGAGAAACCTGATGCCTAACAAGCCATGCTTTTGATTCCAAAACATCCTATAAAAAGTGGGTCATTCAGTAAGTTGCTAGGGCTACTCATTTTTAAAGGAAGGACTAAGAGTGCAAAACATGACCTGTCTGTGGTCAGTCAACACTCAGTGTACTTGGGACCTCACCTAGGGAACAGCCAGCTCTTCAGACCCAACAAATAGGATCGGCTGGCCCAGTCCTCTCCTACTGAGGTCCTCTGTCCTCACCAGTACCCTGTCTGTTGTTTGGATCAGATGAGAGAAAAATCCTGCAAAAAAATGGAAAATGCCTCACCATATACACAGGAGTTTATCCTCTAAAGTGAGCTCAGGAGTAAATGAGGATTTGGGCCGTCTACCTCCCTGACATACTCCTTCCCCTAAAATATCCCTTCACCCTTCAAATATCACCTTCCTACTCAGGAATGAACTATGAGCATTTTTTTTTTTTTTGCATTCAGAGTTGACCAGAATTTTTTCATCACCTGAGCTGGACCAGGCCGACCCCCAACTTCTAGTTGGATGCATCTCTATGTAGAAGCTCTTGAAAGCCTGGCCACTTGGTTTGGGAAAGAGTATTTCTCCTTGTGACGTCCTTTTCCTAAGCTAGACATAGCCAATAACGCAGACCACTCACCTATGATTCTTCCCAATGATGAAAGGGAGATACTGACTTAATTTCAGCTACTTGGTGTATTCATTTGCTGGGGCTGCCGTCACAGAGTGCCATAAATCAAGTGGCGTACATAACAGAAATGCATTGTCTCGGAGTTCTAGAGGCTGGAAGTCTCAGATCCAGGTGTCAGCAGAGTTGGTTCCTTCTGAGGGCTGCAAGGGAGCATCTATTCCGGGCGTCTCTCCCAGCCTCTGGTATTTGCCGGGAGTCTTTGGCCTTCCTTGGCGGTGGTTGCATCACCTCAGTCTCTGCCTTCATCTCTGCATGATTCCTTCCCTATATGTGTATCTCTGTGTTCAGATTTCCCCTTTCTATAAGGACACCAGTTATGCTGGATTAGGGCCCACTGCCCCACCCTAGTGACCTCATTTCAACATGATTATCCCTATAAAGACCCTGTCTCAATAAGGGGAGAGTCTGAGGTGCTGGAATTAGGATTTCAACCTAGAAGCTTTAGGAAGACAGAATTCAATCCATCACACTTGGAGAAGAGTCAAGTGGGTTTACCTAGAGAAGGGACCATGACTCCAGATGCATGTGGGGACTGAAAGATACTGCACCGAAGTGAAGCTGACAGTGAGGAGATGAATAGGGAGTGTTGGGAACAGGGCCAAGATGAAAAGTCCACCCTTGTGTCAAGAGGCCATCACCGTTCAGCTTCAACCCCCTGTTGTTTTGCGAAAAAGGAAGGACTAGTTTGTTAGCTCTTCTGAAGAAAATAATCTGGATTTTTAAAATGAGATTTTCCATTTTTGAGACCTTATAGGACTGGCATAGTGGCTCACGCCTATAATCCCAGAAATTTGGGAAGCCAGAGTTGGAGGATTACTTGAGCCCAGGTGTCTCAGCCCAGCCTGGGCAACACGGACCCCAGGTTGACAAAACAAATTCTTAAAAATTGAGGTTAGGTGCGGCGGCTCCCACCTATAATCCCAGCACTTTGGGAGGCCAAGGCAGACAGATCACAAGGTCAAGAGATCCTGGCCAACATGGTGAAACCCTGTCTCTACTAAAAATACAAAAATTAGGTGGATATGGTGGCGCATGCCTGTAGTCTTAGCTACTTGGGAAACTGAGGCTGGAGACTCACTTGAAACTGGAAGGCAGAGGTTTCAGTGAGCCAAGATCATGCCACTGCACCCCAGCCTGTCAACAGAGTGAGACTCTGTCTCAAAATAAATAAATAAACGAAAAATAATTGGCACAGTGGCGTGTACCTGTAGTCCCAGCTACTTGGGAGGCTAAGGTAGGAGGATCCCTTGAGCCCCGGAGGTCAAGGCTGCAGTGAGCTATAATTGTGCCACTGCACTCCAGCCTGAACAGTAGAATGAGACCCTTTAAAAAAATGAGATAGGCAAAAATGTATATTTGTGGACTGAATTCAGCCCAATGACTCCATCTGAGTCCTGGGCCACCTGTTTTAAATCTTGGACCTGGATGGTGTTTATCCTATTTATAGGATATTCATGAAGCCTGTGTGCACGTCCTGCACATGCCAATGAGACAGGAATAGTAGGTGTGTTGTAAACGTAAATGTGAGCATGTGCACGTGTATATCAGTAGCAATTTAAAACTAGCATCTGTAGAATCCAAATTAGCTTGAGTGTACAGTCACACATTGCTTAACAATGGGATTACATTTTGAGAAATGTCAGGCAATTTTGTCATTGTGTGGCCATCACGAAGTGTACTTACACAAACCTAGATGATAGAGCCTATCGCTCCTTGACTACAAACCTGTACGGTATGTTACTGTTACTGAATACTGCAGCAGTGGTAACACAGTGGTATTTGTGCATAGAAAAGGTAGAATAAAAATACAGCATTATAAGCTTATAGAACCACAGTCTCATATGCAGTCCATCATTAACCAAGAGGTGGTTATGAGGTGCATGACTTATTTGTGTGGATGAATTGTTAATCAGTATGCCGTATTCTTAAAAATGAACACTTGTTCCAGATCTCTCGGTTTTAGGAATTTAATTAGGTTGCTGCAGAATGTCTACAAGTGACTCCTGAAGAGCACATTAACTTGCATAAAGCTGGTGAAGTAGCTTCACTGCTTTCTTTTCCTTAACATCCACAGCATGGGAATCGGAAGAGTTTAAGGTTAAAGCACCTAGTAGGCCAGGCGCGGTGGCTCACGCCTATAATCCCAACACTTTGGGAGGCTGAGGCGGGCGGATCACCTGAGGTCAGGGAGTTGGTGACCAGCCTGACCAACATGGCGAAACTCTGTCTCTACTAAAAGTATAAAAAATTAGCCAGGCGTAGTGGGGGGTGCCTGTAATCCCAGCTACTTGGGAGGCTGAGGCAGGAGAATTGCTTGAACCCGGGAGGCAGAGGCTGCGGTGAGCCATGATTGCACCATTGCACTCCAGCCTGGGCAACAAGAGCAAAACTCCATCACAAAAAATTGCTTAAATCTACACTTAAGGCATAGAAACTGGCACTAAGCCCCATGTGGTAGATCAGATGTAGTTTTCTCCTTTGAAAGTGACCAAAATTCTTCCTCTATTCTCTCCTCCTCGCTGTTTTGTCATTACCATGACTTAAAAAGCTGGCAAGCGCGGACAGTGAGATAGTGAGGTAATAGTCTGATCATCTCCATGAAACCTAGTATGTTACTCTATTTAGAATTTCATAATATGCTAGATAGAAAAAGTATCCTAAATCTGTATTTTATACTCCGAAATAGTCTACACCATTGTCACCACAAGCAGAATATGAAATAATATGTACCAAGGATTATGTGCTGCTTTAAATCATGATACAATGTTCAAGACAGAAAACTGAAATCCATTGTTTTATGCTTGTAGCACAGGCAATAAAATACAGTAATCTCGACTTGTAAATGCAGCTTGCATAGTGTTTATGGTTGGGGAAAATTTGTGCGGTGAGTCTGACACACCGACACCCAGCTCCAAAGTGGTAAACAGCATCTCCCTGGGAGTCTAAGGACTAATGCTGAGTGTGAGCTGGCATCTCCCCAGGCTAGGTAATTTCTGTTGCTGCAGAAACACTTTCTAAAAATAGGAATAACAATCAAAGGCTCTATGAATTCAATTCAACTTGGACTTACTTAGTGTCCCTGGATACATGTCACTGTGAATTACCACTCCAAAGATAAAAGGAAGCAAAATAGACTAGAGTGAAGTTTTGGGGGCCACCCTTGTAGGCTTGGTCCTTGTGGTTGTGTGACATTATCATCATCATCCTCATCTCGGCTGTGGAGGAGCAGGAAGTGGGACACAGCTTAGAGAGCACAGGAGAGACATGGAAAGAGAGCCCTGATGGTTGCTGATCTTCACATCCACAAAGCCTGGGTGGGAGTGGCTCAGGCCAGGGAGACTTCCCTTAAAACTGGGAGGATTCCGAGACCTCTCATAAAACTGAAGGAAGACACCAGCCACCAAACTGAAAGTGTGTGATGGGAACAAGTCAGGCCAGGATGAGCATGACTTGAATGTGTTTATTGAGTCCTACAACATTTGTGCCACACATGCATGGACTCTTCAAGTAGCTAAGCTGCTTTCAGCTCATCTGACACCTTTTATGAACTCACTACACGCAATAGAAAATCCTTCTGAGAGCCCTTCAGGAATGCTGACATCTCCTGAAAGGCGCTCAGATGAGACCAGGCTGTAGTACCACCTGTCTGATGGAAAGTTAAAAAAAAAAAAAAAAAAAAAACACATGTTCACTGGGGCTTTTTTTTTTTTTTTTTTAATCAATGGAAGATGAGAACGCTGTCTGGATAAGAAGATTTGAGCAAGGTGCATTGGAAGGAGGTAGAATAAAAGTTCAAAACCACAGATGTAAAGGTTCTGGCATTCAGCCATCACAGGGCTCTACGGCCATTGAACATGTCCCAGAGCCCTTGCAGGGACATGCACAGCCTCTTGCCCTCTCACCCCAGCCTCTAGCTGTTAAGAACTGCAGCAAAGACTGAACTCTTGATGTCCTGTTGCCAGAACAGTTTCTGAGCCTTGACTGTGGTGTGTATGTGCGTGCTTGTGTGTCAGGAAGAGAGGAGGCACGGTCTGCAAGCCCAGTACTGCCTACTGAGGAGCAGAGCCATGTCGGGGAGCACCTCTCGTTCTCTGCGTCTGTGACTCGAGGCTGCCCCAGCAGCTTGTACATTTTTGAGTGATACAGTAAGTGTGGTGGACAAAGAGCTGCCTTTTACCCAGTGGGAACAGAATTGATCTGTTTAAACTTGCAAAGGTTTTTTTTTTTAAAAAAAAAAAAAAAAAAAAAGGGCCGTTCTTGGAGGCTGTGAGTCTTACTTTGTTTTATATTTCATAGCTTTTTTAAATGACTGATTATTCCAGCAGCATTTCAAATTTTGAGTGCAGGGCATGGGGAGAGCACAGCTATACTCAACTACAGACTAAGCAGGGAATGGATGAATCTTCTGGGCTGCGTGGTCACATTTTAAGAGGCTCTTAGGGTAGATGAAGAGGAAGCTTCAAAGACTGAGCTGTTTATTACTCACAGCCCCTTTTTGTTCTCAGGTGATTTTCCCCAATGATTGCTTTTGTTTGTGGTTAATCTAAGCAGGTGGTAGAAAGCAAGGCTGTGTTCCTTAGGGTATTGATTGATTGAGATGCAATCTCACTGTTGCCTAGGCTGGAGTGCATTGGCGCGATCTTGGCTCACTACAACCTCCACCCTGGTTTCAAGTGATTTTCATGCCTCAGCCTCCTGAGTAGCTGGGACTACAGGCAAGCACCACACCCAGCTAAGTTTTGTATTTTTAGAAGAGATGAGGTTTTGATATGTTGGTCAGGCTGTTCTCAAACTCCTGGCCTCAAGTGATCCACCCACCTCAGCCTCCCAAACTGCTGGGATTACAGGTGTGAGCCACCATACCTGGCCAGGATATTTGGCTAAGTGAAAGAAGAATTAGCCCATCTACATTTAAAGACCTCTCATGGTGAAGATCCCTGATACACGCCATATATAACTTTAAAGCCTGTTGCTGTAGATAAAGTGTTTCCCCATCAGCAACTCATCTAGGTGGCTGCTATGGGGAATCCCATTCTGTAGATGAGGAAACTGAACCAATGATCTTAGAGATGATCGGGGCAAAGAGAAGCACATCTTCTAAATCCAGGGTTTTCCTATTTCTGGCAAACTCTCTGGAAAAAAAAAAGTTTAGTTTGGTTTAGCTTTTATGTTGAACAGAACTTCCCTCCCAGGGACCTATGGTTTGGTAGGTATCCTGGTGGAATGCAGAGTTGTAGACCAGTGGGTCAAGCTTGTACGTGCAAATGTCCTCCAGTTGGAGAGAAGGCATAGAATGAATAAGAAGAAGGAGATGTTCTTTTGTCTTGGGCTTAACTGGGCTTTTTATTGCATTTCAGTAATACCTGTGCCTCTTGCAATGTGGGGAACAGAGGTCCAATACAGTGGTTCTCCTGGTATGGTCCTTGGGCCAATGGCATCAGCATCCCCTAGGAATTTGTTGGAAATGCATATTCTCAGGCCCCACCCAGACCTAGAATCAGAAATTCTTGCCGGGGGGACGGTGGGTGGTGTGCAGGAATCTGCATTTTAACCAGCATGATTCTGATGCACACTAAAGTTTGAGAAGCAATGGGCTAGTAAGAAGAGCAATCAAAGACTTTGGAGCTGGACCTGAGCTTGAAAGCTCTTCACCATTTACTAGCTGGGCCCCTGTCAAGCCTTAGTCTCCACACCTGTAAGGTGGACCTTCCACACAAGGTCACCCAGAGCACCAAGTGAGTCTCACAATTGTAGTAGATAATGAATGCTAGTTTGTTCCGTCTCCTGTTACATATGAATACTGCATCATTCTAAACTTTTATTAGAATAAGTAATCCTGGCCAGGTGCAGTGGCTCACACCTGTAATCCTAGCATTTTGAGAGGCCAAGGCAGGTGGATCACTTGAGGTCAGGAGTTCAAGACCAGTCTGGCCAATAAGGTGAAACCCCATCTCTACTAAAAATGCCAATAAACTAGCCAGATATGGTGGCACAGGCCTGTAATCTCAGCTACTTGGGAGGCTAAGGCAGGAGAATCGCTTGAGCCTGGGAGGCGGCGGTTGCATTGAGTTGAGATTGCACAACTGCCTTATTCCAGTGTGGTCAACAGAGTGAGATTCTGTCTCAAAAAAAAAAAATTAAAAAGTAAAAAATAAGTATTGCTAGTTGCCCTAACAGGCAAATCTGCAATCCCAGTCACCTAAAGCAGCAAAGGTTTATTTTTCACTGGAGTTAACCCTAATGTGGATCTGGTAACCTTGATCCATTAAGTAGCCATTACACACTTCTAGAACACATGGCTCCAATCTCAATAGCAAGGGAAGAGCTGGTAGAGGAGGCACACACATCACTTCTGTTCACAGGAACCCAATCTCACTTCAAGGGAGTGTGGAAAACACAGAGAAGCACATGCAGTGTTTGATGAGCATGAAAGTCCTTTTCCACAATTCCACTGAGCCTACCGTTGCCATTGGTCTTTAGGTAATGGTTCTTGCAGTCATGTAAAAGAGACTGTCACAGCTATAAGAGACGTGATTGAAGGACTTTTCTATTAGCAGTTAGAATTCAGGGGCAGGCAGTACATCTGAATGGAGCATATCACGTGGATTCCCGGAGGAGTCGGTCTTGGAGCCCAGTATGTGGAGGTCACTAATGTCTCTGGTCTCTATCACTGAATTTGTGCCTCAGGTTAAGTTGAGTAAAGCAACTTACAGAAATCAAAATGATATCAATTAGAGAAAACAGACCCAAAATCAACATTGCTTTTGCTAAAAGGAAAAACTAGCTTAAGTATAACTGAGAAATCCAAAAAAGGAACAGTGGGCTTTGAGCCTGAATGAGTTTATGTGAGTTTAAGGTTAAATTTCCATGGAAACAAGTTACTAAGGGAGGCTATGGGAACCTCAGCTCCAACTAATTGATTCAACTGGAAACTATTGATTAAGCACCAATTGCGAGCATAGTGTTGTAGTGGGTGTTATTTAAAAGGTAGCTAGATAATTATGCTTCTCAGGTTTAGATGAGTGAGTCACAGTATGCTTACTGTTCTCTGGTTTCATCTGGAAAAGATGCAGCAAGTTCCGTGGGGAAGTTGCAGTCCTTTCTGTAGCAAATTCTTTTATGAGTGCGAATGTATTTTAGATTATTTCTCTTGCCATTTTTTTTCCTTTAAAATGTTCCCAAAAGAATGGGAATGAGGCCAGGTACAGTGATTCACACCTGTAATCCCAGCACTTTGGGAAGCCGAGACAGGAGGATCACTTGAGGTCAGGAGTTCGAGACCAGCCTAACCAATATGGTGAAACCTCGTCTCTACTAAAAATACAAAATTGAGCCAGGCATGGTGGCACACACCTGTAATCCCAGCACTTTGGGAGGCCGAGGCAGGTGGAGCACCTGACATCAGGAGTTTGAGACCAGCCTGGCCAACGTAGAAACCCATCTCTCCTAAAAATACAAAATTATCCAAGTGTGGTGGCACACACTTGTAATCCTAGCTACTTGGGAGGCTGAGGCAGGAGAATCACTTGAATCTGGGAGGCACAGGTGGCAGTGAGCCGAGAGTGTGCCATTCCACTCCAGCCTGGGCTAGAGGAGCAACACTCCCTCTCAAAAATAAAAGAAAAAAAATGGGAATGAGTCAGGGCTCTGATAATATAAACAATGGATAATCTAAACATCTGACTCAGAGGTTTCTTTTCCCTTAAACCTGTGCATTAATGTGAACAACTTCAACTTGAGTTGTCAGATCACTTTTTTGCAAGATGTTCTTTTTATATTTCTACAAACTTTTAACCACTTACAAGCTTAAAACAGCCGCAGAGATGTGTCATTTCTCTCATAATTTTACTATGAAAGGATCTCTCAGTCACTTGTGAACTTTCCAGGAGGCAATGAATAAACTCTGATTTAAATCATTTTATAAAGCATCTAAATAATAGCCCAAACCTTGGTTAAAAGGCAATTTTACTGCATGGAATGTTCACATACCTGGTCTAGGACTTTGAGACTGGCTTAGAGATTTTTGTCACTGTGTAGATTTTGGGCCTATGACTTGTTGGAGGTTCTTTGATGAGTTTATTTTAAAAGGAAAAAAAGAACTTAGGTTCAAGGGTACATATGCAGACTTCTTATAGAGGTAAATTGCCTATAGCAGGGGTGTGGTATGCAGATTATTTTGTCACCCAGATAATAAGCATAATACCTGATAGGTAGTTTGGTAGTTTTTTGATCCTCAACCTGTTCCCACCCTCCACCCTCAATAGGCCCCGGTGTCTGTTGTTTTCTTCTTTGTGTCTATGTGTACTCAATTTTTAGCTCCCACTTATAAGTGAGAACATACGGTATTTGGTTTTCTGTTCCTGTGTTAGTTCGCTTAGGATAATGGCCTCCAGCTCCATCCGTGTTACTGCAAAGGACATGATCTCATTCTTTTTTATGGCTGCATAGTATTCCATGGTGTATATGTACCACCACCTTTTTTTAAATCCAGTCTGCCATTGGTGGGTATTTAGGTGGATTCCATGTCTTCACTGTGTGCAGTGAATGGTGCTGCGATGAACATACATGTGCATGTGTCTTTATAGTAGAATGATTTCTATTCCTTTGGGTATATATCCAGTAATGGGATTGCAAGGTTGATAGGTAATTCTGTTTTAAGTTCTTTGAGAAATAGCAACTGCTTTCCACAGTGGCTGAACTAATTTACAGTCCCACCAGCAGAGTATAAGCATTCTCTGTTCTCCACAACCTCGCCAGCATCTATAATGGTTTGACTCTTTAATAATAGCTATTCCGACTGGTGTGAGATGATACGCAGTTTTGATTTGTGTTTCTCTAATGATTGATGATGTTGAGCATTTTTTCTTGTTTGTTGGCCACATGTATGTCTGCTTTTGAAAAGTGTCTGTTCATGTCCTTTTTAATGGGGTTGGTTTTTGCTTATAAATTTAAGTTCCTTAGAGATGCTGGATATTAGACTTCTGTTGGATGTATCATTTGCAAATATTTTCTCCCGTTCTGTAGATTTGTCTGTGTACTCTGTTGACAGTTTCTTTTGCTGTACAGAAGCTCTTTGGTTTAATGAGGCGCCATTTGTCAATTCTTGTTTTCATTGCAATTGCTTTTGGCATCTTTGTGAAATCTTTGCCAGGTCTTGTGTTGACAGTGCCATTTCCTAGGTTATCTTCTGGGTTTTTATAGATTTAGGTTTTACTTTTAAGTCTTTTAATCTATCTTGAGTTGATTTTTGTATATGGTGTGAGGAGGGGGTCCAGTTTCAGTCTCCTGCAGATAGCTAGCCAATTATCCCAACTCTTTGGTGACTTTCTTCACCCACAACTGTGTGATTACGATCCGAGAGTGTAATAGAATTAGAACATTTTAGAACTTAAATGGACATTTACTATCACTGAGTCTAGCCTTAATTTCACAGGAAAACAACTGATAGAGGCTATACTACTAGCCAAGTTCACATAGTAACTTATGACAAACTAGGATTTGAAATAAAGTCCTCTAACTAGACAGTGCTTAAAATGAATCTCTCTCAAAGACAGGGAGAAACACATCACTTTTTACTGGAAGAAACAGGCCAGTTGTTTGTTGGCAAATGATATATCTTAGTTGATTTTCTCAAAAGAAAAATAAGTAAATAAGTAATGTAGAGGTTTTGAGTGAAATCTTTAAAAAACATATTCAGTTATCCGAAGGCCCATGTAAAAGGAATCCTTGAATTCTCCCATAGATATGTTCTCTCATGGGTACCATTAACTTCCTTGATTCCACTTAGCCAAAAGAACACTGAAATTAAATGTGCAAATGAAAGATGTTTCCCTGTATGGATGGCTGATGGTTCATTACAATTGAGCCCAGTCTCATCTGGAAAACTAGGAAGGCACTCTGGAAAATTCTTTTGTTGGTACCTTAAGTTAGAGTTGGCCTATTCTTGTGATTCTGCCTTTCAAAGGATAAGTGAAACTCTAATCATCTATACTTATTAAAAATTATCTGTTCTTTGCTTCAGTGGTGAAGTTGGCATTTCTAGTCTGTAGAGTGATTTCCATTGTATATAGTGCTCCTTCTCCCTTACCCGCCAAATTTGGCTTCAGGCTTGATAGGATATGATTTTTCTGTAGCCCCTATACAGAGCTTGCACATGGACCTGAATATTTAAATAGCAGAACGAGATTACAACTGAGAAATCTGCAGTACAGTTGTTCTTCACATGTCCCATGTATCTTTGTTCACTGGCCAAACACCTCAAATCTCATGCAAAATGCTAATAGGAGTAAGTCATTTTACTTATCTCCATGATGTTTATTTCACTCCTCTTGGGATGCCAAGATTTTTATAATGGCCTCAAAAATTGCATAAATGCCTGACTAAATAGTAATTGTGAGGCAGAATGTAAACAGAAAAGCATCCAAAGATACAACCCTAGAAAATCACTTTCCCTCTAGAAAATCACTTTCCCTCTAATTCTAAAAGCAATTCCTTTGAAATGTAAGTGAATACACTTCTATTTTAGGAAGTGTGATCATGAAAATTTGATTTTCTATGCCCTTCAACTCATTAAAACAATAGTTATTCAAAATGGACAGCCTTACTAGTTCCTTTAAAAAGAAATAGGTAGACAGATAAACAGTGGGTGCAGACAGGTCATCAGTGTGTTGAAACTTCTTCTGCAAACCCAACCCTTCTGTTGACTGTTAGGATTTTCCTTGTTTTGCGCATCTTCATATTGTAACTTATCAAATTCCCTCTTTTGTTTTTGAGGTGGAGTTTTGCTCTTGTTGCCCAGGCTGGAGTGCAGTGGTGCAATCTCAGCTCACTGCAACCTTGGCGTCCTAGGTTCAAGAGATTCTCCTGCCTCAGCCTCCCAAGTAGGTGGGATTACAGGCACCTGCCACCATGCCCGGCTAATTTTTGTATTTTCAGTAGAGATGGGGTTTCATCACTTTGGCAGACTGATCTTGAACTCCTGACCTCAGGTGATCCACCTGCCTCAGCCTCCCAAAGTGCTGGAATTACAGGCATGAGCCACCATGCCCGCCCCAAGTTCCCTCTTAAAAGATGCCAAGACAGGTAATTGCATCTTCCTATGCATTAACCTAACATTGTGGAAGCTAGGCACACACCTGTAGTCCCAGCTGCTCAGGAGGCTGAGCCTAGAGAATCACTTGAGGCCATGACTTCGAGGTTGTAGTGTGTGATGATCACACCTGTGAATAGCCATGGCACTCCAGCCTGGGCAACATAGTGAGACCCTGCCTCTTTAAAAAATAATAATAAATTTTTAAAATTACATTATGAAGGAGCTACCTTCTACAAATTCCATTCAACCAATGAATTTGCCACCTGCCCGTTCTACCCAAAGAAGCCTGGTTAATGTGGCATTTCAGATGAAGCCCTCAGCACACCCTCCTTCAGTTACTCAGCACTGCCTTTGTATTCATGGAACTGTGAGTTGGCAGCTTCTCCCCGAAGCCTGCCCCATCTGTACAGCACATCCTTGAAGCATCTCTGCTGACCAGTCTTGGTCCTCACTCTGTGGTGGTTCTCTGTCAAGTTTCCCTCTCTGTTCACAGTTCTTAATGAACAGAGCCATCTGGGGCCACAGCCTGTGAAATCTGATTCTCATCACACAGTCAGCAAACAGAACCACTGGGATATGCTCAGGCAGTTCCCGGGAGGAAACCGTAAATGCATATAGCCTTGTCTAGGCAAAAATAAAATGAACTCATCCATTTAAAACAAAACAATGAAAAACACCATGTAAATGTCAGCTGTGGGCTACCTAAGAAATTAGTTAAAACGTATCATAAATGTATATCATATATTAAGTGATCTCTATGTACTAATTTATTTATAATATAGCATCAAGGTATTTGTAAAATTATATGGAATGTGCTTTGAACATGAAAACTCATCATTTCTATAAAATCTGTCAGACTGCCTGTTTGGCAAATAAAGTTGATTTATGGGGAGATTCTGGTCTCTTGTGTGTGATCACGTTTATCCTCATATTGAGGTGATCACAAAGCCCTGAAGTGAGGGACCCTGTTAGAGGAGATAAATCATCACTGTAAGGCCAATTAGTAGACAGGACAATAACTCATATTGGGAGAAGCATGCCTTTAGCTGCCATAAGTGGAGGAACTCACAGCTGCAGCCACACCTGTGCAGCTCTGATCTGACTGCAGAGCCACCAAAAGTCTAATCTGCACGTGTGGGCTAAAACACAAGCAAGAGGCAAAAGGCTGGAAGCCACAGCAGAGGGAAATATGGCATAAAAAGCACTCTGCAAACATGAAAATCGTGTGCCAACTAAGCAAAGCCGATGCATCAGCTATAACCCCTTCTAGATATTCAGGATGATGAGGATGATGAAGAGTAAGAGGAGGACGAGAAGTTAGATCTTCCATCCTCCCTTGTCATCCGCAGTTCCTCAGACTGTATCATTTTTAAAGGTTTGATTCACTGATGGTGGTCTATCAGTATTACTCTTTGTAGCCTTTTGGCCATGCTCATGCAGGGGTACCCAACCCCCAGGCTGTGGACTGGTATCAGTCTGTAGCCTGTTAGGAACCAGGCCCCAGAGCAGGAGATTAGTGGTGGGAGCAAGCATTGCTGCCTGAGTTCTGCCTTCTGTCAGATCAGGGTGCGGCATTAGATTCTCATGGGAGCACGACCCGATTATGAACTGCATGCAAGGGATCTAAGTTGCATGTTCCTTATGAGATTCTAACTAATGCCTGATCTGAGGTGGAATCACCCCCACCCCCGAAACCACCTTCCCCCTATACCCCTATCCATGGAAAAACATAGAAAAATTGTCTTCCATGAAACCAGTCCTTGGTGCAAAAAAGGTTGGGGATGGCTGGTCTAGTGTGTTAAAGGCCCCAGAAGATTACATCTTTCTAGTCAGGGTTATGAACTACACTAAAATGCATAGTGGCTAAGCTGGGCACAGTGGCTCATGCCTGTAATCCCAGCACTTTGGGTGGCCAAGGTGGGTGGATCACCTGAGGTCAGGAGTTTGAGACCAGCATGGCCAACATGGTGAAACCCTGTCTCTGTAAAAATGCCAAAAAAAAAAAAAATTAGCTGAGTGTGGTGGCAGGCACCTGTAATCCCAGCTACCCGGGAGGCTGAGGCGGAATTGCTTGAACCTGGGAGACAGAGGTTGCAGTGAGCCAAGATTGCACTGCTGCATTCCAGCCTGGGCAACAGAGCAAAACTCTGTCTCAAAAAAAAAAAAAAAAAGAAGCATGCTGACTAAAGAATCACCCATTCTGTTTTTTGTTAAGGAACCAAAGTGATTTTCATCTTCTAAGTTATGACCATCTGTGTGGTTCTGCTCCACTGGCTGATGCTTCAAGAAAACAGTTTTCAGGCATTGGTGACACTCCATGGTAGAGGCCCACCAGTTGTTGACCGTAGACTAAACCCACTCCACTGCCTGTCTTTGTCAATAAAGCTTTATTGGAACACAGTCACAGTCATTCATTTACCTACTTTCTGTGGCTGCTTACACACCATAATGGCAGAGGTGAGTAGCTGCAACAGAAACTGTATGACCCACGAAGCCGAAAGTATTTACTATCTGGCCCTTTGAAGAAGAAAGAGATGACACGCTTAAGGACCTAGACTGAGGACATTAGAGAATGTTGCCTTGCTGTCAGAGTGTTGGTCCTAGATCTATTGAGAGAGTGCATGTGCCCAAAATATCTCCATTAGAGAAAGAAGCTATATTTATAGAGTTTTTCTTTGTGCTCATTACTCTAATCATCAAAATGATCCCATTTACCTTTACTTCTTAGTCCAGATCTGTCTGTGAAACATCGTATAGCCTATGGATTATGCTGGGATTATGGTCCAGTTTTTCAAACTTGATTTATTACCTGAGCAATTAGAAAAGCTACTTCAAGGACAGCCAGGTATCATTGAAGGCAGCTCAGCTCAGCTTAGCTGCCGGCCAGCTAAGAAGGGGATGGTTGTGCAGACAGACTGAGAGAGGGAATCCATGTAAGCAGAAAATGTGTGTTGTCCTTAAGAAAGAAAGGCCACAACCACACCAGGCAGGCTTAGCTTGAAAATAAATATCAGCAGGTGTGAGGAGTATGTTCCTGTTTTTGCAGCTGCAGCTAGATTCCAAGTCCTGCAGGAAAAGGTGAAGGCTGGGAGGAGAGTCGCCAGTGAGTAAGAGCCAGATGCTAAAACATGACTCCTTGGGCACAAGAAAGGCCTAGGCTCAAGACAGGTAGTGCACAAATGGAGTGCCACACAGATAGGAAGAGATGTGGCAAGAGCTCCAGCAAATTGCAGAACCGTAGAATATGCTTGGGAGGTGTGTAATGCTATGGTAAAGACAGGCTGACAAATTCTCTACACACTTATTGTATGAAGAAAATATATTTATTTTACACATTTAAACATACACACACACACACACACACAATCTTCTGATCAGTGAAAGGAGCTACTGACAGTGGTCCCTGTTCATTGTCCACATGCCTCTCCTTTGAGTGGCAGCTGGCTGAGAAGGGCAGCTTTCAGGTCCCTGAGTGGCCATGAGTCCCTGTCTGCTCTGTGTATGATTCTGCCTGCCAGGCACGCCCAGCCTCCTAGTGACCTCCTGTTAGAGACACATCAGGTGGGATGCTGATCATAGGTGGGCACTCTCCTGGAAGGAGGAGATGGCTTCTCTGATGGAGGGGAATGTTACGCCATCAGCCATCTCCCTCAGGATGGAGGTGGGTGTTTCTTTTCACTGCAGGAGTTGGTTTGGCTGGTGCTCCCTGAGAGGGACATTACTGTCACAGGTGCAGGGCTGCAGATGGGATCTGCCCAGGTTCTCCCTGGCCTCCAGCTGGGGCATTTCAGCATCAAGAAACTGCCTGCCCATGTGCTGGGGGTGCTGCGGTCTCTCTTGCCTGTCTGGGCTTGTATGGGGAAGGGTGGAAATGTATATATGGGGCATGTGTGTGCTGAGTATATTTGATGTGAACAGAATGTGAGAAAACAAAACAAGAAACCCTAAGTAAGGGAAGAGAACAGGGCCTAATGTGTTCCAGGCTGAGATCTAACAGTGCTGTAGCAGATAAGAGCTCTAAATTCAGACTCTCCTTGAGTCTCCTATTTGAAAGCAGTTGTCCCCACTTTCAATGGTTTGCTGAAGCCATTGAGTACATTAGCTGAAGAATTAGTGAAAATCAGGGACTGGGAGGCTGAAGCAGGAGGTTTGCTTGAGGCCAGGAGTTCAAGACCATCCTGAGCAAAATAGCAAGACCCCCATCGCTACAAAAATTAAAAAATTAGCTAGGCATAGTGGCACACATCTATAGTCCCAGCTACTTGGGAGGCTGAAGTGGGAGGATCACTCGAGCTCAGCAGTTTGAGGCTGCGGTGAGCTGTGATTGCACTACTGCACTCCAGCCTGAACAACAGAGCAAGACCCTGCCTCTAAAAAAAAGAAAGAAAAGCCCAGGCACAGTGAATTATGCCTATAATCCCAGCACTTCGGGAGGCTGAGGTGGGAGAGTTTGATTGCCTGAGCCCAGGAGTTTGAGACCAGCCTGAGCAACATGGCAATAACCCTGTCTTTACAAAAAATAGAAAAAAAATTAGCCAGGTACTTGGGAGGCAGAGGTTGCAGTGAGCCAAGATTGTGCCACTGTAATCCAGCCTGGGCAACAGAGTGAGATCCTTTCTCAAAAAAAAAAAAAAAAAGAAAGAAAGAAAGAAAAAGAAAAGAAAAAAGTCTAAAAAAGAAAAGGATAAAGTCTATTTGAAACTTCCATTTACTCTCCAGTTCCCCTTCTTTTCCTTATTTCCCTTTCCCATATAGATAGATTCTTTCCCAGATAAATAACTCAACCCATTATTTTCATCATTCAACTTCCATCTATCCTGATCTCATTATAATTAACCAATTTTCAAAGAATGCAAAAATACAAATCTAGACTGGTTAGACATTCCTCAAATCTGCTTTGCTCCTGTAAAAACAAAAAGTCTCGGGGGAGTTGAGGGGGGGTCTGTTTGTTGTTGCATTACATCTACAGGAAAATCTATTTTGTGAAAGAGTTTCGGGCTATAGGAAAATCCTGAGAGATTAATGAGAGTGTCTGTATTCATACCATTCCTTTGGGCTACAAGGCTATTGGCCTAAAACTGAAGCTTTATGTTTAAATTTATGGACCATGAGTCAGGAAAGAGTAGGTAAAATAAGACTTTATTAAAGGAGAATTATAGAAAACTTAGCAACATAACGCATCCAAAACCTCCCTCCACTTGAGCATCTGAGACTCTTTGGGGTTTTTGTTTCCAGGCTTCTAAATAGCTTGAGATCTTATCTGAACTTGAGTTGTTATTGTTTCCAGAAACAGAAGCTCAGAAGAGACTTGGGAGACAGCTGTAAGGAAAATAGCTGTAGCCCCATTGAAGGAGGAGGGAAAGGATGGGGATTCCTGCCACCCATCTCCTAGCTTCTTCCCCACCCTCTACCCTCACCCATCTCCTTAGGAAGTGTGATGGCCCCGGATGAGAGATTGGCCCTTTGGGGTGACATTCAAGGATGGTGGCTCACACCTATAATCCCAGTACTATTGGAGGCCGAGGCAGGCAGATCATGAGGTCAGGAGTTCAAGACCATCCTGGCCAACATGGTGAAACCCCATCTCTACTAAAAATACAAAAATTAGCTTGGCATGGTGGTGCACACCTGTAGTCCCAGCTACTTCGGAGGCTGAGGCAGGAGAATTGCTTGAACCCAGGAGATGGAGGTTGCAGTGAGCCAAGATCATACCACTGCACTCCAGCCTGGCAACAGAGTGAGATTCTGTCTCAAAAAACAAAAACAAAAAGCTGCACATGTTCTTCAGCTCCTAGGAGGAATCCAGCAGATGTTGTAGTCAGAGAAAGACATGGAAGGAGGCATATTGTTGCCTATTTTTACCTTTTCATTCCTTGCCCTCAGCCTGGGCAACAGCGCAAGACTCCAACTTAAAAATAGATTAAAAAAAAAATTAAAAAAAAAAAAACCAACTGAGGTATTCCAGAAATAGTTGGGATAATTTGCAAACATTAGAGGTTATGTGTTTCTGTGACATGGAAAATTGTTATTTGTAAGTCATCTGAATTTTTTTGACTTAGTTCTCTTAGTTGGAGTATTGGGCCCAGTGTAACTCTCTACCCTTAAAGAGAAATGGTGCAAAGATAATCTAATCTGATTGCCATATCTGTCACTGTTCATCACCAAGATTGATATGGTTATATGACTATCAAAGCAAGTGTCTCCTTCCTCTTTGGATAGCCTCAGTGTCTCAAATCTGAATACCTTCATCAGAAAGGAAGATTTTCTCTATCATGATCTTCCTGTCAAGGTTCCACCAGGAAACAGATGATTCCTAATTATGATGATCTGAGGAGGGTTTATTTACAACAGAACTAACTGTAAAGGTGTGGGCAGGCTTCAGAATCCTCAACACAGAGCTCCAGGCTGACTTTGGCAACCAACTAGAGTTGACAAATGAACTGTACCTGTTTGTCAGTGTGACTTATGGAGATTACTATTTGTTGCATCTTCCATAAGAACCAAGAAAGCAACAGACTACTTATCCATTTTTATATGAAGAAATTATAGATAGTCAGGAAATTCTCATATGCAACAGGTTAAGAGAGGACATAAATTCTGAACTGAGAAAGACCCACCTCTTAGTTCCCCAAGGCAGGAAACCAACACATCTCTGTATTAGTCCATTCTTGCACTGCTGTAAAGAAATACTGTAGACTGGGTAATTTATAAAGAAAAGAGGTTTAATTGGCTTCTGATTCTGCAGGCTGTACAGGAAGCATAGTGGCTTCTGCTTCTGGGGAGGCCTCAGAAAGCTTCTAATCATGGCAGAAAACAAAGTGGGTGCAAGATGTCATACATGCCAGGAGCAGGAGCAAGAGGCAGTCAGGGGGAGATGCTATAAACTTTTAAACAACCAGATCTCATGAGAACTCATTCGCTGTTAAGAAGAACAGCTTCAAGGGGATGGTGCTAACCCATTCATGAGAAACTGCACCCATCATCCAGTTACCTCCCACCAGGTCCCACCTCCAACACTGGGTATTACAATTGAACATGAGATTTGGGTAGGGACACAGATCCAAACCATATCATTCTGTCCCCGGCCCCTTCCAAATCTCATGTCTTTCTCATATTGAAAAATAAAATCAGGCCTTCCAATCAATCCCCAGTCTTCACGCATTCCAACATTAACTCAAAAGTTTCATCTGAGACAAGGCTAGTCCCTTCTGCCTATAAGCCTGTAAAATCAAAAACAAGTTAGTTATTTCTAAGATACAATGAGGACATAGGCATTGGGTAGATACTCCCATTTCAAAAGGGAGACATCAGCCAAAAGAAAGGGGCTCCAGGCCCTGTATAAGTCCTAAACCCAGCAGGGCAGTCATTAAATCTTAATGTTCCAATATAATCTCTATGTCCCACATCCCAGCCACACTGGTATGAACAGTGGGCTCTCAAAGCCTTGGGCAACACTGCCTCTGTGGCTCTGCCGGGTCTAGTCCCCAGAGCTGCTTTCATGGACTGGCATTGAGTGCCTGCAGCTTTTCTAGGCAGAGAGTGCAAGCTGCCAGTGGATATTCTAGGGCCTAGAGGACAGTGGCCCTCTTCTCACAGCTCCACTAGGCAGTGCCCCACTGAGGACTCTGGGGGGGTTCCAACCCCATATTTTCCCTCTGCGCTGCCCTAGTAGAGGTTCTCCATGAGGGTTCTGCCCCTGCAGAAGGATTCTGACAGGACATCCAGAGTTTTCCATACATCCTTTAAAGTCTAGGCCTCAACTCTTTTTTTCTTTTAATTTATTTATTTTACTTTAGGTGCATACTATATCTGGCATTTCTCCCCATGTTATGCCTCCCCACCCTCCACTCAATCCCCACCCCCCACTGTCTCTTCCCTACCCCCGCAACTGCCCCCAGTATGTGATGCTCCTCTCCCTGAGTCCACGTGTTCTCGTTGTTCAACACCTATGTATGAGTGAGAAAATATGGTGTTTGGCTTTCTGTTCTTGTGTCAGTTTGCTGAGAATGATGGTTTCCAGATTCATCTAAATCCCTACAAAGGACATGAACTCGTCGTTCTTTATGGCTATGAAATATTCCAAGTATTCCCCATTTTCTTTGTCCAGTCTATCATTGATGGGCATTTGGATTGATTCCAGTTCTTTGCTATTGTACACAGGGCTGCAATGAACATACATGTGCATGTGTCTTTATAATAGAACGATTTATGGTTCTTTGGGTATATACCTAGTAATGGGATTGCTGGGTCAAATGGAATTTCTATTTCTAGATCCTTGAGAAATCACCACACCATCTTTCATAATGGTTGAACTAATGTACACTCCCACCAACTGTGTAAGAGTGTTCCTATTTCTCCACATCCTCTCCAGCATCTGTTGTCTCCAGATTTTTTAATGATCGCCATTCTAACTGGCGTGAGATGATATCTCAGTGTGATTTTGATTTGCATTTCTCTAATGACCAGTGACGATGAGGATTTTTTCATATGTTCCTTGGCCTCATATATGTCTTCTTTTGAAAAGTGTCTGTTCATATCCTTCGCTCACTTTTGAATGGGGTTTTTTGGTGTTTTTCTTGTATATCTGTTTTAGTTCTTCATAGATTCTGGATATTAGCCCTTTGTCAGATGGGTAGACTGCAAAAATTTTTTCCCATTCTGTTGGTTGCTGTTTCACTATAATGATGGTTTCTTTTGCTGTACAGAAGCTCTGGAGTTTAATTAGATCCCATTTGTCTGTCTTGGCTTTTACTGCCATTGCTTTTGGTGTTTTAGTCATGAAGTCCTTGCCTATGCCTATGTCCTGAATGGTTTTGCCTACATTTTCTTCTAGTGTTTTTATGGTGTTAGGTTTTATGTTTAAATCTTTAATCCATCTGGAGTTAATTTTAGTGTAAGGTGACAGGTAGGGGTCCAGTTTCTGCCTTCTACACTTTGCTAGCCGGTTTTCCCAATACCATTTATTAAACATGGAGTCCTTTCCCCATTGCTTGTTTTTGTCGGGTTTGTCAAAGATCACATGGTTGTAGATGTGTGGTATTGCTTCTGGGATCTGTGTTCTGTTCCATTGGTCTATGTCTCTGTTTTGGTACCGGTACCATGCTGTTGTCATTACTGTAGCCTTGTAGTATAGTTTGAAGTCCGGCTGTGTGATGCTTCCGGCCTTGTTCTTTTTACTTAGGATTGTCTTGGCTATGTGGGCTCTCTTGTGATTCCATATGAAGTTTAAAGTGGCTTTTCCCAGTTCTGTGAAGAAGGTCATTGATAGCTTGATGGGGATAGCGTTGAATCTACAGATTACTTTGGGCAGTATGGCCATTTTCACGATATTAATTCTTCCTAACCATGAGCGTGGAATGTTTTTCCATCTGTTTGGGTCCTCTCTTATTTCGTTGAGCAGTGGTTTGTAGTTCTCCTTGAAGAGGTCCTTTACATCCTTTGTTAGTTGTATTCCTAGGTATTTTATTCTCTTTGTAGCAATTGTGAATGGGAATTTGCTCTTGATTTGCTGTCTGTCTGTCTGTCTGTTATTGGTATATAGGAATGCTTGTGATTTCTGCACATTGATTTTGTATCCTGAGACTTTGCCGAAGTTGCTTATCAGTTTGAGAAGATTTTGGGCTGAGATGATGGGGTCTCCTAGATATACAATCATGTCGTCTGCAAATAGAGACAGTTTGACTTCCTCCTTTCCTATTGAATACCCTTTATTTCTTTTTCTTGCCTGATTGTTCTGGCTAGAACTTCCAATACTATATTGAATAGGAGTGGTGAGAGAGGGCATCCTTGTTTAGTGCCTGATTTCAAAGGGAATCTTCCAGCTTTTGCCCATTCAGTATGATATTGGCTGTAGGTTTGTCATATATAGCTTTTATCATTTTATGATATGTTCCATCAATACCTAGTTTATTGAGAGTTTTTAGCATGAAGGGCTGTTGAATTTTATTGAAGGCCTTCTCTGCATCTATTGAGATAATCCTGTGGTTTTTGTCTTTGGTTCCGTTTATGTGATGGATTACATTTATGGATTTGCATATGTTGAACCAGACTTGCATCCCCGGATGAAGCCTACTTAGTCGTGATGGATAAGCTTCTTGACGTGCTGTTGCAATCTGTTTGCCAGTATTTTATTGAAGATTTTTGCATTGATGTTCATCATGGATATTGGCCTGAAGTTTTCTTTTTTAGTTGAGTCTCTGCCTGGTTTTGGTATCAGGATGACGTTGGTCATAAAATGAGTTAGGGAGGATTCCCTCCTTTTGTATTGTTTGATACAGTTTCAGAAGGAAGGGAACCAGCTCCTCTTTGTACATCTGGTAGAAATTGGCTGTGAACCCATCTGGACCTGGACATGTTTGGTTGGTAGGCTATTGATTGCTGCCTCTACTTCAGCCCTTGTTATTGGTCTATTCAGGGTTTCAACTTCCTCCTGGTTTCATCTTGGTAGAGTACAAATGTCTAGGAATTTATCCATTTCTTCTTGGTTTATGTGAATAGAGCTGTTTGTAGTAATCTCTGAGGGTAGTTTGTATTTCTGTGGGATCGGTGGTGATATCCCCTTTATCTTTTTTTATTGCATCTATTTGATTCTTCTCCCTTTACTTTTTTATTAATCTGGCTGTCTATTTTGTTGATCTTTTCAAAAAACCAGCTCCTGGATTTATTGATTTTTTGAAGAGTTTTTTGTGTCTCTATCTCCTTCAGTTCTGCTCTGATCTTAGTTATTTCTTGTCTTCTGCTAGCTTTTGAGTTTTTTTGATCTTCCTCCTCTAGCTCTTTCAATTTTGATGTAGGGTGTCAATTTTAGATCTTTCCTCTCTTCTCTGGTGGGCATTTATTGCTATAAATTTCCCTCTCAACACTACTTTAAAGGTGCCCCAGAGATTCTGGTAAGTTCTGCCTTCATTCTGATTGGTTTCAAAGAACATCTTTATTTCCGCCTTCATTTCATTGTTTATCCAGTCAACACTCAGAAGCAAGTTGTTCAGTTTCGAAGTGGTTGTGCGGGTTTGAATGTGTTTCTTGATGCTGAGTTCTAGTCTGATTGTGCTGTGGTCTGATAAACTGTTATGATTTCCATTCTTTTGCATTTGCTGAGGAGTGATTTGCTTCCAATAATGTGGTCAATTTTAGAGTAAGTGCAATGTGGTGCTGAGAAAAAATGTATATTCTGTGGATTTGGGGTGGAGTGTTCTGTATATGTCTATTAGCTCAGCTTGGTCCAGCTCTGCATTCAAGTCCAGGATATCCTTGTTAATTTTCTGTCTCATTGATCTGTGTAATATTAACAGTGGAGTGCTGAAGTCTCCCACTATTACTGTGTGGGAGTCTAAATCTTGTTTTAGGCTGTTAAGAACTTGCTTTATGTATCTGGGTGCTCCTGTGTTGGGGGCATATATATTTAGGATAATTAGCTCTTCTGGTTGGATTGATCCCTTTACCATTATGCAGCGTCCTCCTTTGTCTCTTTTGATCTTTATTGGTTTGAGGTCCATTTTATCAGAGACTAGGATTGCAACCCCTGCTTTTTTTGTTCTCCATTTGCTTGGTAAATCTTCCATCCCTTTATTTTGGGTCTGTGTATGTCTTTGTATGTGAGATGGGTTTCCTGAATACAGCACACTGATGGGTTTTGACTTTTTATCCAGTTTGCCAGTTGTGTCTTTTGATTGGGGTATTTAGGCAGTTTACATTCAATGTTCATATTGTTATGTGTGAATTTGATTCTGCCATTTTGTTACTGGCTGGTTTTTTTTTCCGTTAGTTGACTCATTTTCTTCATTGCATTTTTGGTCTTTGCTAACTGGTTTGCTTTTGCAGTGACTGGTACTTCTTCCTTTCTGTGCTTAGTGCTTCTTTCAGGAGCTCTTGTAGGGCAGGTCTGGTGGTGACAAAATATCTCAGTAATTGCTTGTCCATAAAGGGTTTTATTTCTCCTTCACTTACGAAGCTTAGTTTGGCTGGATATGAGATTCTGGGTTGAAAGTTCTTTTCTTTAAAGATGTTGAATATTGGCCCCCACTCTCTTCTGGCTTGTAGGGTTTCTGCTGAGAGATCTGCTGTGAGTCTGACTGGCTTCCCTCTGTGGGTGACCTCACCTTTCTCTCTGGCTGCCCTTAGCATTTTTTCCTTCATTTCAACCCTGGTGAATCTGACAATTATGTGCCTGGGGTTGCTCTTCTTGAGGAATATCTTTGTGGAGTTCTCTGCATTTCTTGAATTTGAAGTTTGGACTGCCTTGCTAGGCTTGGGAATTTATCCTGGATAATGTCCTGGAGCGTGTTTTCCAGCTTGGATTCATTCTCCCCATCAAATTTGGGTATACCGATCAAGCGTAGATTAGGTGTTTTCACATAATCCCATATTTCTTGGAGGCTTTGTTCATTTCTTCTCACTCTTTTTTCTCTTGTCTTGACTTCTCTTTTTGTTTCATTGAGTTGATCTTCAATCTCTGATATCCTTTCTTCTGCTTGATCGATTTGGCTATTAAAACTTGTATATGCTTCACATAGTTCTCGTGCTGTGTTTTTCAACTCTGTCAAGTTGTTTATGTTCTTCTCTAAGCTGGTTATTCTAGTTAGCATTTCTTCTAACCTTTTTTCAAGGTTTTTGGTTTCTTTGCATTGAGTTAGAATGTGTTCCTTTAACTCAGAAAAGTTTGTTATTATCCACCTTCTGAAGCCTGTTTCCGTCAATTTGTCGCACTCCTTCTCGGTCCTGCTGTGATCCTGTGTTGTTGAGGAGTTGTGATCCCTTGAAGAAGAGGTGTTCTGGTCTTTGATGGTTTCATCTTTTTTGTGCTGTTTTTTTTCCCATCTTTGTGGATTTACCTGGCTGTGGTGTCAGGGAGCTGCTTGATGAGGTCGCTTGTCTGCCTGTAGAGGCGCTACTGGTTCCTAGGGACTCCTTCAGGTTACTAGGGAAGCTTCCTGTGCCTTTTTTGTTTATACTGGTAGATTAGGCTCACCTCTTCTGCTGACTTATAGGTACTACTGTGTTGTCAAGAATGCCGTTCCGTTGCTAGGTAGGCTTCATGTGCTTTTTGCTAAAACATATAGCCCAGTCCCATCCCTCTAGTGGTGGGTTGTGCTCTTCCTCCACTGGGCTGGATCATTCAGGGTTCAGCTGAGACCGTGGCACTGGCTGCGTAACCCACTAGAGTCAGAGCTTCGGCTCTCTGGGGTTTGTTGGGGAGGGTAGGGACCCATCCAGCCGCACCCGGCCATCTCCCTCTTTCAGCTTCCTCTCTCTCCAGTCATGGGGTAGGGGCCTGCCCAGGTGCTCCTGCTTACAGCTCCCTCTCTTTCCATGTGGGGGGAGGGGGCAATAGCTCAGTCAGCAGGCTCTTCCAGCTGCCTTTTGGGCTTATGTAGTTGGAGGCTGACACTTTGCCCATGCTATTTCTTTCCTTATTGCTCAATGACTTCCTTCTTTTCAGTAGAGTTAATAATGACAGCCCCTTTCAGGATATGCAGGCTGTCTCCAAATCTTCACATCTCCCTAACCTTACCTGCTTGCATGTCCACCTCGCTATTGAAGCAGCCTCCTTCAATCTTTTATGATAGCATCCAGAGCTGTTATTCTCAAACTTTAGCATGTACTTGCATCTCCTGGAGAGAGCTCGTAAAAACAGCACAGTTGGCCGTACCCCACTCCCAGACCTTCTGATTCAATAGCTCTGGAGCCCAGTAGTTTGCAGGTTAAAGAGCACCCAGGTGATGTTGATGCTGGGGACCACACTGTGAGAAGCACATACTTGGGATTCTTTACAATCGTCTGTGCAGGTTTGAAGTATCTGGGAAGCTTAAAAAAAATACAGCAGTGCTTAAGCTCTACTTTCATACATTCTGATTTTAATTGGTGAAGAATGTGGCCCAGGTTTAAGGTAACACGGGTTATTCTAACATGCTACATGACTAAGAACTACTGACATAGAAACCATGGGAAACAGCAGAGATCAGGAAAATCGACACAATGCTGTAGGAAGAGGACCAACGATGGGCTTGAAGTTGTGACTTCAGTGGGGTTTTTTGTTCCCACTAGTCTATGAAGCATGATGATTAACAGTGGTGTCAGTGCACCAGTTGTGCCTCAATCTCAGTCTTTTCCCTTGATCCGATTATATTCAGCTACTGAAGATTCTGACAGAGGGTTATTTAAAAAACATTTTGTGTTCCTAGAAGGAGTGTTAGTTTTTTACCAAAGGTACCCAGGAGAGCTCTTTATTGGAAAGGAGCAGGGAAAAGCAAAGGCTAAATTGTAGTTTTTAAGGTGTGAGGAGAGGCTAATAGCAAAAGATAAAACATAGTATATATTTGATGGCAGAATTTTTTAAATCATCTGTGCCTGATCACTCTTGCTGATGCTTTTATATGTAGCTCTAACTGAAGGCCTAGCCCAATTTCTGGCATACAGTACATGCTTGGATGGTTGGATGAGTTGAGCTAAAGATGACCAGGTCTCCTCACTCACTGTAAAGCGGTCGAGTATTGGACATTTATCTTTTCTTCTGTATCCCTTAGCTTTCTGGCATCCCATTGTTTTGGCACTCATTTTGATTGATTGTTCATGTAAGAAATAGCCTTGCTGAAATACACACAGTCCCATCATTACTCCGAAAGTGATTTCCACTCAACATGACCAGCAATATTACAATACTTTTTCGGGTTATTATCTCACAGTGTCTCATCTTAGCCACAGGCCACCACACTGGGGCCATAGCCTCCAGAGAATAAAGCCAAAAATATTCTCTTAAGTGTAACCAGTGTATCTATTTCAGTTAAGAGACCTTTTCCAAGTTACCAAAAATAGTATTTCATGCTTTGTACTTGTCTTTCTGTCAATGATTTTCAAATTCCTGTCATTCCTAAGCTAGGAACAGTTGGCCTGGATCGAGGAGAGAGCAGAGAGGGGAAGATGGACTGGGACCCCCAGCCCCACATCCTGGCCTGCCTGTGGCACTCACCGGAAGGTCCCTTGAGCACATGACATCCCCTCACCCCTCCACGCCCAATTGGTTAACTTCATTAACTATCTTAATTTCTGTTATAACAACTCAGATACTTTTTCAAAGTAAAATCATCCTGACGTGGGGTTCATGTCCAATAATCCTCATAATACTGAAAGTGTTCACTATGCAGGCTGTCAACTGTCTTACTGTTTTGTTTTTTAATGGATTTGATGCCTAGTAATACACACAGTCCCATCATTACTCCAAAAGTGATTTCCACTCAACATGACCAGCAATATTACAATACTTTTTCGGGTTATTATCTCACAGTGTCTCATCTTAGCCACAGGCCACCACACTGGGGCCATAGCCTCCAGAGAATAAAGCCAAAAATATTCTCTTAAGCGTAACCAGTGTATCTATTTCAGTTAAGAGACCTTTTCCAAGTTACCAAAAATAGTATTTCATGCTTTGTACTTGTTTTTAAAAGGGACTTTCACATCTAATTCTCCTTTTATACCCTTGACGGGCCTGCACAGCAGGCAGACTAGATGTCATTATGACCATTTGTCATATAGTAAAATTGGGCGTGGAGGGGTGAGGGGATGTCATGTGCTCAAGGGACCTTCCGGTGAGTGCCACAGGCAGGCCAGGATGTGGGGCTGGGGGTCCCAGTCCATCTTCCCCTCTCTGCTCTCTCCTCGATCCAGGCCAACTGTTCCTAGCTTAGGAATGACAGGAATTTGAAAATCATTGACAGAAAATCCTGGAAAGAGCTGGATATGTGGATCAATAGTATTAAGAGTTGTTCTGCTCAGTTTGCAGAGAGAAAAGGTCATAGTACTGAGGAATAAAATCAAAACTTCTATTCAGCCCTCCCAGCAGTCCCTCTTCTGCGGCAGGAATGCCCCAGCCTTCTCATTTATCCCATGGGCACAACTCCAGGGGTGAGAGCCTATTAATTTCTTTAACATAAAAAAGTTGAATGAGCCCCTATTACGTGTCAGCTGCTATACTAAGTACTAGGAACACAGAGATAAATAAGATGTAATTTGTGTTTTTGAAGCATTCATAGTCCAGGTGAGAAGATCTTGATGTATACAAGTATCATCAATGTAATGGATAAGGCCATCGTCAAGATGGGGAACTCTGAAGACAGAACTACCACCTGGTAGAATCAGAGGAGGCATCTCATCTTCCCTACACCGTGAATGTGCTGCTGGGTTGTCCTACTGTGCATAAGGGAGGGAAGGTCAGTGAGGCATTGCGGCCATGTTGCACTGACTTGCAGGGTGTGGTGTGGAGTGAGTTCAAGTGTTATTCTTCGTGCAACATCAGGCCACGGAAGCCTGTTAACAGAGGAGTAAAAACAACCTAGCTATGTCCTCTCTACCTCCCAATGTCTCCTCTGCCCCTTCTTAGCACTAAAATACTAGGAAGTTTGACCAGGACTGGCAGTTAAAGTATTGTCTTTGCTCCATCATACACAGATGAAAAGGCTGAGGCTTAGAGAGGAATGCCAGCTCATTCAAGATCTCACACTTGCTCGACAGTAGGCTGACCCAAGCTGGTCCCTGGCATGCATCATACTGCCCAAAGCCACTCTGAAGGAGAGGGCACCCCTGGGCTTTTATCACACCTGAGATCTGCAAAGGAGCAGGAACTAGGAAATATGAAGAGGAAAATATGAGACTCTTAGTCAAAGGTATCATATAATAGAGAACGGTTTAGTAAAATGAGAGCTCTAAAAGGCCACTGGATTAGACAATTAAATCACCGACTTAAAGGGTCCTGAATGAATTAATTCATCTTCCATCAGACCTTATCAAGAACCGATTCAGTAGAGCAGGGTTTCTCAACCTCAGCACTGTTGATGCTTTGGATTGGATGATCTTTGCGGTGGGGGCTGTCCCGTGCATTGGAGGATGTTTTGCGGCACCCTGGCCTCTACCCTACTAGATGCCAATAGCACCCCCTCAATCGCAACAACCAAAAATAACTTCAGACACTACCAAATACACCCTAGGAGGCAAAATCACCCCTGCTAAGAACCAGCCCGTAGAGCTGTGTGAACAGAAGCCAGACTGGAGGATTATTGAGGCCTCTATCCTGGGACTACCCTTTCAAGAGGTCTGGCAGTCAAGAGCAGACCTGTGAGAGGGGTGAGCTGGAGGAAGAGGCTAGCGAAGGACAGTTTTGTTCATTTTTTGTTGTTTTAATGAGTTTTATTTCTAATGGAGAATACATTTGTTTGCCCTAAGAAAAGAACCAAGAAAGTGGTAAAGGTTAAAGGTAAGGGAAAGCCACGGAGTAGCAACCATTTAATTATTTCACAAACATTAAGCGTCTCCAGTTACCACACTCTGTGCCAAGCTCTGCAGATGTCATGGTGAACAAGTGAGAGGATCCTTGTTCAAAAAAATATAGAAAAGTTTGAAATGGCAACAGAGCATTAAACCCCAAGCACAAAGCCCTTCCGTGCAGGATTGGGGTGTGGGGCTGTTCTGTGCACCTGTTCAGATCTTATGCACAGGAAGCCATTCCTAGTTGTGAGTGAGGGAGAGGTGGCCCTGGCCTCACAGAGTGTAAGCCTTGGAGTCTGGTGAACAGGACAGGCAATAAAAGGAAGTATAACAAGCACTGGGGTATGGGACATGCAGGAATATTGCTGCACACTACAACACACCTAACCCAAGAGATTAGCAGACAGAGGAAGTGATACTGAAGCTTTAAGCTGTAATGTTAGGGATTACTGTCAGCCAGACAAAGAGGAAGAGAAAGAATGGTAATGCTGTGAGGAAGGGCATGCAAATTTGGAAGGATCCAAGAAGAGATGGTTCTGTGTGAAGGACAGGACGGGGAGATCTTGACAGGTAGCCAGAAAATGAAGAATCTTCCAGAACATGGAGTGTTTTGACTCTGTCCTCTGAGCACAGTAATGGCTTGCTTTTCAAGCAGAGAGTGGTGTGATCAGATCAGTCTTTTAGAAAGATCATTGTGTCTGGGCTAGAGGAAAGGACCAGAGTGTGATAGGCTGGCAGCAATTGGGAGAGATGCTGATGGACTGCTTTCCCAAGGTGGTGGTGTATGGAATGAGAGACGGCTTGGGTGTAGGACTCTTGGCAGTTGATTGGCCATCAAGAGTGAAGTTTAGATAGGATGATTCCCAGTCTCACAGCCTAGGCATCTTACTGGGACCCCATGCAAGACTGCTTGGAGAGGAAGATATATGAGGGAAGAAGATGAATTAATTCATTTGGGACCCTTTAAGTCTCATAGGCCACAGGAGTGTGAGACAGAAGGTGGAAAGGTGGTCAGGAACTCAAAAATAGGACTGGAGGTTTAGATTTTGGAATCATCAGTATATTGATGCTATTGGAAGTCATGAATGTTGATGAGATCATCCAAGGAGCATGTGTGGCATCTGAACTGGTGGGATCTGGGTTAGCTACTAAATGAGCATCTAATATGCTCTCTATGCTCTCTTAGAAACTGGGGATATAGTAACAACCGAGGCCAGACAGAAATGCCCCAATCCTTACGGAACTCACAGGTTCTCGGGAGGAACTTTCCAAAGGATATAGAGGGGGTAGAATTCAGCACTTCTCCCTTTCCCTTGGTCCCACCATGCCCATCTATACTTGTTCAGTCTCCCATCTAGGCTACCTGTTAGAAAACCCCATCTCCTCCTACTTTTGGAGAGAGGACCTTATTTTCTGTCATTTTCCACGAGGTCTTTTGCATTTTCTCTTTCCATGTGTCTGAAAATGCAGTTACCTCCCTCTGGTGCTGAGATGCATAAAACCCAACTTAAATTCTGTTTTATCCTTGTCCTGAAATGCAGATACAGCTTCAAAGATCCAGACTTTAAAATCAGGGCCCTCAAAATAATAAGCAGTTGTAAATGCTAATGAAAGCTGTGACCTTGGTGTTCCGGAACCGGCAGAAAGCCATTAGCTCTGTGCAGCAGAACTAACCTCTGCTGGCCTCAAAAGTCAGACCAGCAAAACCTACAAGGGTTTTGTCACTTCTCTAGGGAAATGCTGTAATGTGCAAAGACAATGCTGCCCGCTCTGCATACATTTAAGGCATCTTGCTGCTGCATTCTCTACCAGTCTTCTTTTTCCAAGGTCAAAACTGGTATCCTTTGTTTTGGACTTTTATTGTTTTCGTCAGTCTGTCTATGAAAAAAGAAAGCTTCCATTTATTTGATTATTTCTTATGGTCAGCAGTAGAGACAGCATTGTTCAGACTGAAAAAGAGGCAAGATCCAATCTTAAATTTTTAAAGAAAATAGAAAACTCACATATGGCAGTTGATGGCATGTGGCATTTAAACAGGAACCCAGAGACTTTTCAGTTCACCATAAATGGAGAATTATTTAGCCATAGTGCATGGGAAAGAAAAAATTATTTGAGGCATGGAAACCATTTTGCTGCTCAGAGATATGTTATAAACCAGGGTCACATATATATTAGCAAAGTTACTTAAGATCACTTGAAAGTACATTAAACATTTAATTTTGGATGATTCATTTTATATAAAAATGTATCTCCAAAAATCATTGCCTGTGACACCTAGGATTACATATAGATGTATAGTCAGGATTTTTTTTTTCAATTTAATGTCAGTTTTAATCAGATACAATGAGTTAAATCTACTGGCAAGGTGGGAACAAGGGAGATGCAGTATATTCAGAAGGCATCTTTGTTGGCGTTGCTTACATTGAGCATGCTACTGCAACACATCTTAACTTTGATTCTTGGAGTTATCAGCTCCCTGGGATGACTCATACAAGTGACCACGTCACTGTGCTCTGCTGCCCTGCTTTCTATTAACCAATACTTAGTAGATGCACCAGGTAGATCGATCATAAAATGAGCTGAGCAGATGGCTGCTTTATTGATGAAGATGGCAAGATGCCCTGGGTGTCCCCCAAAAACTCTGATGACTAGAATTCCAAAGCTGGAGCTTTATGCCTTGGGTTCGTGAATTTGTCTCTGTTCAAGAACAAATCTCCCAATGAAAGGTAATATTTTAAGCTAAAATAACTCATCTTCAGTATAGCTCAACTTGAAAGAATAAGCAAAAGCTACCAATTGGTAACTCCTTTATAATTCCAGTACTGAACACTGCACATCTACATGCAACCCACTCTGTCCTGCTTCCCCATTGTCCCGGTAAAGAGCTGTTCCTCTTCCACTCAAAAATAAAGCCACCTCTGTCCCTTGGATCCCAAGCCCTCCTGCCTTCTCAAGATGTGGTGAGTGTCATGTTGGGGTGACCACCTGTGACCTCAATCATGTCGGGGTCACCACCTGAGACATCAGTCACCACCTGCAGAGGTCTGGCCTGCAAACGCTGACTCAACAACAGATGAATAAATGCACTCTACTCTCACACCCATTTCAGTGATGAAAGTGGGTTAGGGATGCTTGTTGGCCACTTTCAGAGGGCGCATGCAGCCAATCAACCAAGACCCCCTGTCCCATCTTCACATTTATTCAGTAAAGATTTCATAACAGAGGTTCTAAGTCAACACACTTGTGGATAATTAAGATGGTTAAAAGAATGGTTTTACAAATGATAAAAGCTTTAGGTTCCAGAGCCCAGAATAAACACCATTAATGTGTAGTTCTCCCTTTGACCTCCCCCTGAGAGGACCATCCTGCACAAAGTTTACATGAGTAAACAGTTAGAGACAAAGGAATATGGAGTAAACAGACTTAACTGGGTAAGCCTCTTGCCATCTCTATCTTCTTCCTATGCTGAGGTAACTGGGATTATCACCCCCCACCACCTAATCTGGATTCTTTTCCATTAAGCATGCCCCATTTTCTTCCATTAAAAAATAAAATTTGGGCCAGGCACAGTGACTCATGCTGTAATTCCAGCACTTTGGGAGGCCAGGGGTGTGCAGATCACCTGAGGTCAGGAGTTCAAGACCAGCCTGACCACTATGGCGAAACCCCATCTCTACTAAAAATACAAAAATTAGCTGGGTGTAATTGGCACATGCCAATTACATGCCTGTAATCCCAGCTACTCAGGAGGCACATGCCTGTAATCCCAGCTACTCAGGAGGCTGAGGCCAGAGAATCACTTGAATCCAGGAGGTGGAGGTTGCAGTAAGCTGAGATCACACCACTGCACTCCAGCCTGGGCAACAGAGTGAGCCCTTGTCTGAGAAAAAATTACAATAAAATAAAATAAAATAAAATGTGTCCAGGTGTGGTAGCTCATAGCCATAATCTCAGCACTTTGAGAGGCCAAGGTGGGAGGACAGCTTGAACCAAGGAGTTTGAGACTGGCCTGGGCAACACAGAAATACCTCAACTCTACCAAAAATTAAAAATTAGCTAGGCATGGTGATGCATGCATATAATCTCAGCTCCTCAGGAGGCTGAGGTGAGAGGATCATTTGAGCCCAGGGAGTTGAGGCTGTAGTGAGCCAAGGTGGCCACAGCACTCCAGCTTGGGTGACCAGAGTGAGGCCCCATCTCTGAAAAATATAAACAATAAAATAAATCCAATTCCACCACAGCCTCCTTCACTTCTACTTCTCTCACCTCCTCCAAAGCCAGGCTTCACGGCCGAGGCCTCCATCCTCATTGCATCCATTTTCGCACCTCTGACCTCAGCCCTCTCCAATCTGGCTTCTCTTCCTGCCACCTCACTGAAGGGGCTCTAGGTATTTTCAGTAACAGCCTCCATGGTGCTAAACCTAGTGGGCATTTTTTCAGGCTTCGTCTAACCTTACAGTAGCACTCAGTACTTTTTTTTTCTTTTTTTTTTTTTGAGATGGAGTCTCGCTCTGTCGCCCAGGCTGGAGTGCAGTGGCGTGATTTCAGCTCACTGCAACCTCCACCTCCCGGATTCAAGCAATTCTCCTGCTTCAGCCTCCTGAGTAGCTGAAACGACAAGTGCATACCTCCACACCTGGCCAGCTTTTTTTTGTATTTTTAGTAGAGACAGCGTTTCACTGTGTTGCCCAGGCTGGTCTCAAACTCCTCAGCTTAGGCAATCCGCCCACCTCAGCCTCCCTAGGTGCTAGGATTACAGGTGTGAGCCACCGTGTCCTGCCAGCACTCAGCACCCTTTGTTGGCCATACCTGTCATCTGTTAACGAAAAGATTGACATAGAGGTCAAAGCAGATAGCACTTATTTGGGAAGCAAAGAATGGCAGTTGGGGTACACCAAGTCAGGGCAGCCCTAAAGAGTGCCCCATAACACAGGATGCAGGAGAGATTTTTTTTTAAATGGAGGACTGTCACAAAACACTTTTAAGTGATCTTCAGAAGTAGCTCATTGGCCAGGCAGAAATCCTAAATCACAAACCTGTTGTGATTGGTTATAATGAGAGTACTCTCAGCTGAGGTGTTGAAGGCCAGCAGATGCTGACTTCAGTTGTATAACTGAGTCTGTTGGAACATCCCCTGGTTTGACCTTCAGCAGGTGTGAGTGTAATCCTCTTGCAACCTTTGACTCCACTTCAGAAAGCCTTAGCATTAGTTACTATATTTTCTTTCCCATTACTTTGCTTCCATGATATGACATTTTAGTCCTTATCCTACCTCCAAGAACTGCCCCTCCTCAGAATCCACAGCAGGGTCATCTTCTAGTCCATGCACTCAATACTGGAATTCTGCAGGGTTCCATCCTAAGCCCTCTCCTCTTCATTCTCTACTCTCTCCATACTCATGACTTCAAATATTGTTTCCATTGCAGACTCGCTCACTGGCCTAGACCTCTCCTCTCCACTGAGCTAAATGTACCCTGCTGTCTACATGACAACTTCATGTGTCTCAGGAGCATTCTGACAACAGAGTAACAGATCCAAACTTAAATTCATGGTTTTCTTCCACTCTTCACAAACACGCTGGTCCTCTTGCGATGCCCCTGCCTCAGTGAACAGCATTCCCATCTATCTAGTTGCCTGAGTTAGAAAACCTTACTAAGGAGATCTTCTGTACACCTGCTTCTTCCTGTCCACTCATATGCCGTGTCTACATGACTTTCTAAGAGCTTGCACATCACCGCACAGCCTCACCCAAGCCTCCATCGTCTCCTACTAGCTATGCCAAGCTTCCCGAAGCCTCTCCTCAGGTTACCTCTGGCCTCCCCCAGTCCCTTCTCTGTATAACAACCAGCGTGATCTTTTTCTGTTGTAAGTCTGATCATTTCATTCGCGCCTCTCCTCTCACACTCTGAAACTTAAATTCTTCAGTGGCTTCACATTGCTCCTAGAAAAAGAAGATCAAAATCCTGGAAGCAGCTGTATTAGGCCGTTCTGCACTGCTATGAAGCAATACCTGAGACTGGGGAGTTTATAAAGAAAAGAGGTTTAATTGGCTCACTGTTCTGCAGGCTGTACAGGAAGCGTGACGCATCTGCTTCTGAGGAGGCCTCAGGAAGCTTCTAATCATGGTGGAAAACAAAGGGGAAGCAAGGGGTCTCACATGGGGGGTAGCAGGAGCAAGGGGGAAGTGTGCTACACACTTTTAAACAACCAGATCTCACGAGAATGCACTCACTCTCACTAGAAAAGCACCAAGGGGTTGGTGCTAAACTGTTCATGAGAAACCACCCCCATGATCCAATCACCTCCCACCAGGCTCCACCTGCAACACTGGGGATTACAGTTTGACATGTGATTTGGGTGGGGACACAGATCCAAATCATACCCACAGCATCTGGCCCCTGCCCTCCTTCCCACCATCCTCCTCCCCTTACTCTCTGCCCAGAGGGAGCATCCTTCTTCCATCCCTGAGCTCTGGGCACAGTGTCACTTCCTCCTGGAAGCCTATTTGGTCAGATCCAGGGATCCCTGCACCAAGCACCTCACCATGGAGGCCCTTACTCCAGCTACATTTTATACTTATTTCTGTGACTCTTTGATTAATGGGACCCCCCCATCCTCTTCCAATCTTCTCTATTCCAGAAGGGCAGAACTGGTTTTGCTCATCACTGTACTCTGGTACCTAATATAGAACCTGACACAGGGCTGGCACTAATAAGTAACTTGCTAAATGAATGAATGAGTTTACATTTGAATGTAGCTAAGTCTCTGGCACCGATTTCTAAAACAAGTCTTGACAGGAATGAGATAGAGCAAGAGTGATGACATAATTATAAGAATTCAAGAGGGGAAGACTCCAGGGAGCAGAGTCAAGGCAGAACCACAGACACTTTATCCCCTTCACAGTTTTGCCTTGTGCCCAGCCAGCCCCACTTCCATGCCACTGCTGAATGGTTTTTGTTTGCCTCGGCTCTTGATGTCCAACTGAGATGCTGCAAGAATGTACAGTCCCTTCTACATGGGCAGTGAAAGTCTAAGTCATGCGCAACTTGCTTATTGTTTTGAGGATATTTTATTACATTCCAGTCCTTGGAAACTGCTGATCCAGTTTTACCATGCACATTGTAATCACAGATGTGTACCTCTAGTCTGTGAGCCCCTTAATGTGCCTGGCCCTCTACGTGGCCCCTAGTTCATGTTGGGTAGATTGGCAGATGAAAGAAAGACTTAGGAAAACAAAAATTGGAATTCTTATCACTTGATGATCTCAGCCAGAGATCTCAAATGCAGAGTCCCTTGGGGTCCAGGAATTATCTGGAAAAAAAAAAAGGCAAGACAGATGTGAGTGTGCTCACCTGTATTATCTAAGTGAGGCCTGGGGACTGGGCTAATTGAACACACACTCTGTCTAAAGGCATTCAGGCTCAAAAAAAAAAGTGTAACCGGCCTGGTTCAGTGGCTCATGCCTGCAATTCTAGCACTTTGGGAGGTTGAGGCAGGTGGATCACCTGAGGTCAGGAGTTTGAGACCAGCCTGGCCAACATGGCAAAACCCCATGTCTACTAAAAATGCAAAAATTAGCTTGGCATGGTGGCATGCACCTGTAATCCCAGCTACTTAGGAGGCTGAGGCAGGAGAATCGCTTGAACCCAGGAGGTAGAGGTTGCAGTGAGCCAAGATGGTGCCACTGCATTCCAGCGTGGGTGACAGAGTGAGACGCCCATCTCAAAAAAGTGTAAGCTCTGAGCATGCCAAAGAGAACTGATAGAGTCAAATCCAGTGCACCAGGTGTCAGTTTGCAACTTCTTACTAGTAAAGTATCGTGATTATGGCAGACAAAATATTGACCACCCTGGCACAAGATGTCCACATCCTAATCCCCAAATCTACAAATATGTAACTTCCCAGAGCAAAGGAGACTTTACAATTGGAATTCAGTTAAACATCTTGACATAAAGATTAAATGAATTAAAATATGCACAGTGCTTAGAACCATACCCTTACATTATAGGCATTAAATTAGCTTTAGCTTATTAAATTATATTTATTATTTGCAGAGAAAAGAACATAGGCCTAGCAGGATCTGACACCCTGTCTGAGCTACACCGGTTCAGAGCTAGGACTAGAACCCAAACCTCCTAGCTCCTGAGCTACTTAGTGCTTTGTCATTACAGTGCCACCGTATCATTTTTCTCTCCAATCTCATTTTCATGGTCGAAACAACTAACTCTAGCACATGTCTTTCTGGAGGGCTCAGCTGCATTTTATAGCTATGATTAGTCTTGATGTTCTCAGTCCCTTTCCAGAGAAATGAAACAAACAGAGGACCTCATCTGGAATTAGGTGTGTTTGACTATAAAGCAGCCTGGTTAATAACAGAATTTTCTCTGATCAGAGTCTGGTCACTCAGTTTTGCCTCCTCGAAATATGACCACCCATTAAAGAAAAAAAAAAAAAAACCACCACAGAGCCAGTTGTCCTGTTCAGTAATGAAAACAATGGCTGGCACAGCCCGAGCTGATGAGGGAACATTGTAGTCTACAGACACTTTGCATAAGACTCCAAAACACTGGCCTGACCTCCAAGATGCAGGCGCCACCCACATTTACAAGGTTTTCTCAAAACATACTGCCCCCAAAGTTTAGCTTCATTGAAAGCCTGGGTATTACCAAACCATTCCATAAAAGTAGCTGTGCATCCCTTGTAAAAGAAGCAAGTATTTTTAGGGAAAATTAACTGGCAGGTGAGAAAGCTGTTAAGATCTTTCAAAGCAGAGTTGGTGAGCTGCATTCCAGACCTCTGACACTAGCTCACTCAGTTGTATAATCATCACTCTTCTCCCGCAGCGTGAGAATGCTATTTTAGAAAGGACTCAAAGAGGACCGCGTCCAAATTTAGACCCTCTAATGTTGTGAATTTCCAAACATCCAGCTGGCCCTTATCAGTGGGGATCAAAAATGTCTTAATGGGATCGCAAAGGAAGAAAACTTTGGCTGGGCTTGGTGGCTCATGCTTGTAATCCCAGCACTTTGGGAGCCTGAGGCAGGTGGATCACCTGAGGTCAGGAGTTCAAGACCAGCCTGGCCAACATGGTATAACACTGTCTCTACTAAAAACAAAAAATTAGCTGGGCATGGTGGTGGGTGCTTGTAATCCCAGCTACTTAGGGGGTTGAGGCAGGAGAATCGCTTGAACCTGGATGGCGAAGGTTGCAGTGAGCTGAGATCACACCACTGCACTCCAGCCTGGGCAACAAAAGCTAAACTCCTTCTCAAAAAAAAGAAAGAAACTTTTTTCACTCTACTCTCACACTTAACATGACACACTTCTGTGACCCTACACGCTTCTGTGTGAGGCAGTTCCCCACACACCAAGCAATCCTTCAGCAGACACCAACTGGGCGTCCTGTAATTCAATTTGATTCTGACCCTTTCTACTGGGATAGCATCAGATCATACAGGTTAAAGACTCAGTCCCACAGAACTGCCCCCACTTCAGATGCCAATACCAAGTCATAGGTTGTTACTTATGACCCACTAGCTGTAAATTGGGGCTCTCACAGCTCCCTCCTTGTGTTCAAATAAGTTGCCAAGACAGCTCACAGAACTCAGGGAAACACGTATTTTACCAGTTTCTTACAGAGGATACAGATGAACAGCCAGATGAAGAGAATGGGCAGGGCAAGGTACTGGGGGAGAGAGGCAGAGCTTCTGTGCACCCTCTGGGTGCCACCCTCCCTGCAGTGCCCCCCAGCCCCATGGTCAGCAACCTGGAAGCTCATCTAATCTTGTGGTTCAAGAGTTTCCACAGAACTTCACCTCCAGCCCCCACCCTCCCGCTTCCCAGCTGAAAGTCCAGGCTTCTAACCATGTGATCCTTCTGGTGGCCAGCCCCATCCTAAGTCACCAGATTAGCACAAACTCCAGTGTGATCCAAAGGGACTCATTCCAAGTAACACAATACACTCCTGAGACTCCAGAAATTCCAAGGATTTTGGGTGCTCTGTGATAGGAACTGGGTCAAAGACAAATATGTTTTTATTATACCACAGGGATGTTTTGAAAAGGAGTAATAGGAAAATGTTTTTATACTCTTAAAAATACTTGGGAATGCAATTTCCAACACTTTCAGGGTGCTATAGGTTTGACAGGCAGGTATGTGACCAAAACGCCTTTCTCTGGCACTGTATTAAGCCATTCTTGCATTAATATAAAGAAATACAGGTAATATATAAAGAAAATAGGTTTAATTGGCTCATGGTCCTGCAGGCTATATAGGCAGCATGGTCCTGGCATCTGCTTGACCTGTAGGGAGGCCTCAGGAAGCTTCCAATCATGGAGGAAGGTGAAGGATAAGAAGGCATATCACATGGCAAAGAGGTGCCACACACTTTTTTTTTTTTTTTTTTTTTTTGAGACAGTCTCCCTTTGTTGCCCAGGCTAGAGTGCAGTGGCACAATCTTGGCTCACTGCAACCTCCACCTCCCAGGCTCAAGTGATTCTCCTGCTTCAGCCTCCCAAGTGGCTGGGATTACAGGCAAGTACCACCATGCCCAGCTAATTTTTGTATTTTTAGTAGAGATGGGGTTTCGGCACATAGTTTTAAATAACCAGATCTCACAAGAACTCACTGTCAAGAAGACAGAACCAAGCCATGAGGGATCCCCATCCAAGCACCTTGCACCAGGTCCCACCCCCAGCAATGGGGATTACCATTCAACATGATATTTGGGCAGGGACAAATATCCAAACTATATGAGACATTGAAACCCATTCCCTATATAGGATATGTGGTGGTAACACTGGAATGTCGCAGAAGCAATTGATTCTGGCCCAGTGCAATAAAGAGAAATACAAAGGACAACAAGCTTTGAATTAAAAATATAGTCCTTTCTGGGAGATTGATTCCAGGACTCCCTTGGATACCAAAATCCAAGGATCCTCAAGTCCCTTATATAAAATGGCTTAGTATTTGCAAAAAACTGTGCATATCCTCCCATATCCTTTAAATCATCTCTAAATTACTTATAATATGTAATTTATAAAGAAGTTTAATTGGCTCATTGTTCTGCAGGCTATACAGCCTTGTATCTAATACAAGATAAATGCTGTATCAATAATCGTTCGACTGTTTTTTGTGTGTGTGTTGTTATTAATATTTTCCATCTATACTTGGTAGAACCCAAGGATGTGGAACGCATGGATACAGAGAACCAACTGTAGTTGTATTTGGAGACTTCATTCACTTGATATTTTCACTCTAGGATCTCTCTTCAGATTTCAGGATGTGAACATCTTGCCAGTTTCTAATTCCCAAGGAGGGACTGCAACTTCCACAACTGAGAGAGCTCCTCGCTACCCCTTAGATCCCCATAGAGGTCTCTGAGAAGCCTAAAATTCCCTCCACAATGATTTAGTCTCTGACACACTTCATCCCAATGAGTGAAGTGGAATGTTGGATAGTTGCAGGGTTGTTAAATAATTACCAAGAGCTTCAAAGGTATAGCTGTCTGTTCCTGCTCAGGCCCACTGAGTCCATGTCAGTCATTCCTGGGACCTAATACAGGCATTGTCCCCTCGGATGCCCTGGCTACTTCTGTCACAACATGCCACCCGCTGCCTGTCCCTGCCTCCACCCATGGCATCATCGCAGGCTCATGCCCTGGCTATGATGTATCACTTACGGTGGCTAAATTTCATGCCTGACCACAGGAGTGTCTTTTCTGTTCCTCTGTCACTCGTGTCTTCTAAGGCTCCAGAATAGAAGAGCGGACCAGAAGAAGAGCAGCTATTGTTCTTTGCAGACAGACACGCTCTCTCACATGTCCCCGTGGCCACAGGCCTCTTTATGTTCCCATTGGATCTGCACAGAAGAGGCAGAAGACAGGTTTTAGCCTCAAGGGGGAGAGAAGCAAGAGGCCACAGTCCCCAAGTTAGGAGGCCACAAGGAAAGAAAGGGACTTCTGTGAAGGAAAGAGTCACATCTAAGTTGCAGTCCACTTGCCTAGGGGCACTGGAGAAGCCAGGGCTGGGGAGGGGCCGCCGGAGGGAGGAGGGCGGGGGTCAGCGGCTGTGACATGACGCACATGCCTCTCCTGGGCTTGAAATTGAGGAACTGAGGAGGCGGTGGTGGGGAGAGTCAGTCTTTCAGAACACAGGATGGAACAAGAACTCCAGCCACTGACTCTGTTTCGTGTGTCTGCAAGGGCCAAGGAGATTAATGACCCAAGGAGGCTATGATATGGTCCAAAAACTTTTCCTGGATTTTTTCCGTAGGCGGCTGAGCCAGAGGCCAACTGCAGAGGAACTGGAACAGAGGAACATTTTGAAACGTAAGTGACTAAGCCCATGGCAATCGTTGATGTTTTGTGGCGGCTTTTGTTATTATTTAATGGTAGGCCACAAGGTTTCTAACTTGCGCCTGTGCGGAAACGACTGAAAACCTTTCTAATGGTTGGGGCTTCATCCGTGCGTGTTAGAACACCAAAGATGACCTCCCCAAAGAGAAGGCAAATTTTATTCCACTTTGTTCTTTAGAAGCTCACAGACTGCCGGCAGAACCTTCCCTTTAGGGAGTTTGTAGAGTCAGAGAGAAGCTGAAAAATTAGAGTGAGATCACTTATTATTTAATGATTTTTGAGGGTAGGGTCACCTTTAAACCAGAATTGGCTTTAAAACGGAGACTGTAATACAGGCGGCTAAAATAAGGGAAATGGCCGTTTGAACTGAGCCTAGAAAGCATGACTTTGCATTGCAGCTGGCTGCTTTTGACAAAAATCCCTCGTTCCATTGAACATTGAATTTCAAGACTCAGAAAGCATTTCCAAGTGAAGTGCTTCATGTCTGTCTCTCAGGATTCCCACAGCTGGTCCCAGGCATGCCTGTCTGATGTACTCATTCGAGGAAAAGTGCCTTTCACCAAAGCTGCAGACAGAAAAAAATAAATGAGCCCTTTGTTTGGTTTAGGACACAGAGATATTTGAATATGTACAGAGGATCCAGTTGGTGCTAAAAAAAGAGAAATACTAAAAGAGATCAAGCATTTGATGGACACCAGTATGCATCAGTTTAGTGGTGGATATGAAATAATTTAAAAATCAAACCATTCTATTCAGTTAGTGCCACCATTCTCACCAACACTCAAGATAGTCAACAGATATTTCTGGCTTAATTAGTGACCCTGTTCCCCCTACCCCACAACATGCTTCTAATTTCTCTCCAGAAAAGAAAGATATATACTATGCAGAGTTTTCTAGAAATGCTATGTTGTACAGACGCAGACACCCCTCCCCACGCCCCCGCCCAGTCAGTCACATGCAACCGCAGTGTGAGTTTCCAGGGTATTTCCACTGTAACCACACTAACATAGTCTTCGCTTTACCGTCCTGCCATGCTCACTGTAGCCTTGTGACCTGGTTGGCATTTCGTGGTCTGCTAAGGGTAGGTGCTGGGTTCTGTTCTGATGGGGGGCCTTGTTGCCTGCAGCACCCACCCCCACCCCCAACACCCCCACATGTCCATTTATGTCAAGTTTGCCTTTATCAACATCCTGCCTCCCGGCCCCAAGCCAAGTGCCACTTCCTCAACTCTCAGTGGAAGTTGTTTTCGGGATTGGCCTTTGTCAGTCCTAGGTGTGCCCTACGCACTTCCTAGGTCTCTAGGAATGGGTGTTTACTTTTTTCTGCCCAAGGGGTACCCCTTAAAAGTTTCCAAGCTTAATATTCTCTATAATGAATTTAGAGCGTTTACAAAGGATTTCCAAAGTCAGAGAAGCAACTGGCCTGTATGATGTCTTTTTTAATGCCCCAATCTGGTACTTGAGCCATTATAAACTTTCCATTTTTGGAGAGAAAGATAAACAGCCAGGTGAGCCTGTACAACTTACCCACAGCCCCCTGCTGTATTTGTGGCCTCTGACCTGAGGCCTAAACTCAAAGAAGCTAAAAGCCTCTTGGGGATTATTTAGGTTTCAGAAAATAGTGCTTATCACACCAGGAGTTCGGTTTCTGGAAAGAGATCTAAAATCCCCCAGCTCAGTTCTGGATTCTCTCAAAGGCATCAGTTCCCGCCTGTGGCTTGCCCAGATCCCTGGGACACCACAAGTCTGTTAAGCTTGGGTTTTTACCGCCATCTAAGCAGGGAACTTAGATTCAGGGGACTAAAAAGGAGTTGTAGAAGATTGTTCCCATGGTTCTCTTTTATTCTCTTCCCTAATCCCTCTTGTCCTGGCCACATAGTTGCAAATTAAAGAACTACTTGACCAATTCAAACAGGTTGATCATTTCATAGTTTTGAAACTTTGCAGATCGACTTGTTGATCGTGTTTTCCCATAAGTTCTTATTTTTCCCTGTATTCTGGAACTGTGTTCTCCTATTTTTTTCTTTTTATCTGTTGCAATTGTTAAACAAGAAATGTCTAGTGGTATATATCTACCAACAGCTTGTTCTAAAACTGATTTTCTGAGCTTTCAGTCATTGAGGAACTGCTCTGTGTTGGGTGGTGGGGAACAGGGCACAGAGACGTCATGGCTCAGCCCTGGAGCTGGGAGAGCCTTGGGTTGGTTTCCAGCCCTACCCTGCCTGGCCCTGGGAACAGCCCTTGTTCTGTCCAGCAGCCAGTGAGGGCCTGTGCACCTCTGAGCACATAATGAACCCTCTGATGGTGGCAGCTGTAATGATGACATTGTGGGCCTTTCCTGGCCTGTCTTCCCAGTTGCCTAATGGGGTTCTCTTGGTACCTTCTGTCTGAGAGTTCATGAACCTGGGTTTGTCAATGGCCTTGAGCTAAAGGTATCGATTCTGTAGGTGGTAGCTTCTGGCCCCACCCCTCAGAGTAATCTAAGAAGCACACATAGGAGATGAAGGTTCCATGCTCTGTCAGCTGCATCACAGAATGCCCACCTTCATGGCTCCGAAGGGGCCTGTAGGGTCAGAAGTCTGAGGCCAGTAGTGAGGAAGAGAGCCAGCCCCATGCAAAACATGACCACAGGAAAAAGCCTATTGGTGTAACCACTGAGCCAGGTAGGGTGTGACCAGACTCTTAACACCCCTTAGCCTTCAGATCCTCAATTACAAACCAGGAGTGGTAGACTAGGTGGTCGCTAGGCCCCTTAATGGCCCTAGTATTCTGTGCCTCTGAAATTTTCACCATGTGCCCTGTAGCTGCTCCCGGCGACCCAGCATCCAGACCACCTTTCCTTCCATTTGTCCTCCCACCTGAGACATCTCCGAATGGGAGGCTCCCTCCTTCTGGTTCTTGCTGTCTGCCTCCCCATTTATCTCTGCTAGATTAATTCATACTAAGATATTAATGGCTGACTAGTTTCATAGGTTTTATCCCACTGAAATTTGCATTTGTAACAAATGTCACTGTGTGGGGGCTCCCTGCTTCCGGGTTTTGCTGTCTGCTCCCCACTTTATCTCTGCCAGATTAATATTGAGCTATTAATGGCTGACTAGTTTAATGGGCTTTTATTCAAGAGAAATTTGCATTAAAAAGAAAAACAACTCCGGGAGGGAGATAGGATCTCTAAATCCAAAGGAAAGCTTCGCTCTTGGTGACCGTTTCAGGCACTGTATGGTAGGCTGGAGCAGGGACCTCTGGTGACCTCAGCCCACAGCAAGATATGGCTGTTTCTTGTGCTGCTTTTCTACAGAGCCTGCTGCCCACAGGTAGTCAGAGGCCAAATCATGTCCATAGGGGTGGCCCTCGGGGGTCTGAGCTCTGCTCTGAACTCACACCACTTGTGCTAGTGGGAGGTATAGTCAGTCACCTGTAGCATGAAGGTGACTCAGTCATCAGACGGTCCCCACCCCTTTCTAGGCACAGCGGTTGCCTTCTTTAAAGACTTGTCCCACACTGAGACAGTCAGCAACCATACCTGAATTTCATGTGTGCACCAATACAACAAACTAATGAAGCTATCGAAATATAATTTAACAACTGTGATTTTCATAATAAGCAAACAAGTGTCCCAGGCAGTCATGACGCACCCTATGCCAAAATCGACGTTTCCTTTTACTAACGCCGTTTGAAATTGAATGGCTGAGAATCACAGGCCTTCGATACCAGCTGACTTCCATAGTTTTTTCAAGTCCAACAATGCTATGCTGATATCTGTGCTTCCATAGATATCAAGGAATTTTTCCAAGGTCCGGAAGGGAAAGGTCTACCCTAGGTCATCCAGTTAGCTTAAAAGGAGAAATAAGCCCAGATTCTCGGCCCTTCAACGATCCACCCCCTTCCCCACACTCTCTTATCTACAGCTCTTTAAAAATCTGATGAGTAAATCACCCATATATTAAGCCAAGAGTTTATAGGCTCTGCAGTCTACTCTTCTGAGCCACTCCTAAAAAGTCTAAATGCAGGCAATTGTAACCCACAATCTGGTCTCATCTGTGCTCTGTGGACTTCTCAGAAGACTCAAAGAATCGATGGGATCAGGGCTTGTGAAAGGTGAGCATTTTGAAAATCCTCCTGCCTTGTCTTGTTCCTGCAGCAGGCTGAGGCTGGTCTTCTGCTCTCTCTACCTCCACAGGGCACCAGACACAAGGACCACATCACAGTGAGCCCCCTTCAGTGTCTGGGAGCTCAATAGAGAATGAGTGAGCCCTAGTCTTATCCAAAGAAAGGAGCCTCACATCTCCCCAAATGCCCATGTGTCCCTGTGTCAACATTCCCACCCACCTCCTTGGGCTGTGCAGTGGCTCGCACCTGTAATCCCAGCACTTTAAGAGGCCACGACAGGAGGATCGCTTGATGCCAGGAGTTCAAGACCAGCCTGAACAACATAATGAGATCCCCCCTCATCTCAACAAAAAATTTTAAAAATTAGCCAGGCGTGGTGGTGTGCATGTGTAGTCCTAGCTACTTGGGAGGCTGAGGTAGAGGAATCACTTGAGCCCAGGAGTTTGAGCCTACAGTGAGCTAAGATTGCGCCACTGCACTTTAGCTTGGGAGAGAGAACGAGACCTTGTCTAAAAAAAAATAAAAACCTACCTTCCTCCCTTGTAGCCACATTTCTCAACCCAGCATCTCTGCCTGGAAACCTGAAACCCCATGTGATGTAAAGAAAGCAAAATGACAAAGTCAACCTGCTCAGGAGCAATTTGAAACAACGCAGGTAGTTTGGAAAACAGTCCCCATATAGAGAAGGGCAGCTTGTGGAGGGGACAGGAGCGCCCTCTTCCCTTTTTCAAACTGAGATGCTTAGCCTAGAGCCTGTCAAGGTCCAAAGGATGCCCCTGTACACACAGCACTGTTAACTGAAATAAAAAACATCTTAAATATTTCTTTCAGCTCGGAATGAACAAGAGGAACAGGAGGAGAAGAGAGAGATCAAGAGAAGGCTAACCCGAAAGGTGAGTTGGTTCTCCACGCCAAGAGCTGTCACAGGAGAGGGTGGTCTGCCCACCACACCTCTGCCCTCTGCTGGCCTCCGTGGCCTCGTTGCTGCCTGGTTCCTCTCCTCCTGGGTCAGAGGGCACCACTCTCTTACCTCCAAGACCTCTCCACTCAGCTTCATGACCCTCAGTCCTTTTGGTTGGTGACATTCAATGTTGTTTGATTTTGTGACACCCACCTACTCCCAAACAGCTTGATGGCTACTGCATTATATTTTTGATTACACTAAATATTTTGTTTTAAAAAATTCACTATAATGCCATTAAGCAATGGGAAATTCATAATCAGAATCAGTAGTTCAAAGGCCAGGTGCAATGGTCCATGCCTATAAACCCAGCACTTTGGGAAGCCAAGGTGGGTGGATAGCTTGAAGCCAGGAGTTCGAGACCAGCCTGGGCAACATGGTAAAATGCTGTCTCTGCTAAAATAAATGTACAAAAACCATCTGGGCATGGTGATGTGCACCTCTAGTCCCAGGTACATGTGAGTCTGAGGTGAGAGAAACACTTGAGTCCAGTTAGCTGAGATTGCACCACTGCACTCCAGCCTGGGTGACAGAGCAAGACTCCGTCTCCCCTCCCCCCTAAAAAAATTACTAGTTCAAATATTACATAACTATTTGCTAAGACCCTGGGAAAGTATGAACTTTTTTTTTCCAACCCTAATACTATTCTTTCCCTAGGAATTCAGAACTATGCAACTTTATTAGGCTAAATTGTGAAAGTACTGACAAATTTAAAGAAGACATTTGAGAAGGGCATAGATAAAAGTCATAAAACTGGAATTTTAATATATTCTTAACCCCAAAAATAGATGGTTTGGCAGTGCGCTGGAGCCCCTCAGGCATTCATTCCACGCTAGTGTCCTCTTTCATAATAAACTCATCGTTAAGGCTATTCCTGGATGATGTTGAAAAGTTTAATTAATTGATGACACGCAAGATATAATACTGTCTTCTGTCTGACGAAGTCACAGTGTTTTTAATCAGCCTCCTACAGTGACCATCTTGAGAGAAAGATACTCATATCTTAGCGATAGTTAAGAGGCCCATTAACATTAATTTTAACAGGGTTTATTAGTGGATTTTTCTCCCCAGAAATATCACACAAAGGAAGAAATTCAGAGATCCTGAAATATACCAATTATTAAGGTGATGGTTTATATTTCTCAACACTTTCTCTCCCTGAGAGCATCCCAAATACCTGGTGACAAGCCAAATGCCAACCCAATTAGCAAGAGCAGAATAAACAAGCGCCTGAATGGCCAGAGGACTGGCTGGCGTCAGCCTGGTGGAGACTAGAGTGAAAGCTAAGTGACCTCCCAACCAGTTGATGTCCCACCTGTTAAGGCTGGACCCTTTACATCCTTAAGCCAACCCACTCTTTGGACTCAGGATGCAGTTTTTACTGAGATTAAGTAGTGAGAAGAGCAGGGGAGATGCATTAGCTTTTTTTCATGGTGTCCTTGAAATGACAGGGATTTGAAAAAGACACTGTGATAAACCTTCATTTCTGATACAGAAAGACCTAGACACTTGGGGGAAAAAATTGTTTAAATCAGATTTTCATCAAATTTTTCAGGATTGGTTGCTGGACCCCCAAAATTCCCCAAATTTTAAGGTTGCTTACTAAAAGATGGTCACAGAGAAATACTTAGACATTTATTTAATTCCTGTCTCTTAACAAAGTTGATATGATTTTATGGAGAACCTGACTAATTGCATGATGTGGCAATAGGCAAAGAAAGAGTCTTCCTTTCCATACCCATCTCCCTAGGGTGGCTAACACTAGGGATGGGGACCACAAATAGTTCGTAATTTTTGCAGGTCTCCACAATCATATAATTGCCTCTTTCTCTTGCTCACCTCTCCTTTCTTCTCCGTGGGAAATGGTCTTGGAATTTTATCATTTGCCCTCCCCCTGGGACTGGCTGGGGGAATTAGAAATAATGAGCTTGAGAGGAGGCGATAACTGCTTCTAAGACAGAGGCTGGAAGGACAGAGGGGCAGCTTGCGCATCTGCTTTTTCGAGCAGAGATGTGATGCCTGCCAGCAGGTAGGGAACCTACATCATCACTTCCTGGCCCTGTGCAGGTTCTTTTCCTCTTGGGCCCTTATTACACTGAGACCAGATGCCAGTGATGGTGGCCCCTTTTCAGTGACTTGCCCTCAGCCCAAGGATTTCTTCAATAAAGTTCTATTTCACTGTAATGCACTAGTAAGAAAAATTAAAAATAAAACGTGGTAACTGAGGCTGATAGCAACAGACCAGTCATTTTCTTCAGCCAAATTGGGACTAATATAAAAATTACATGCTTTGCCTTTTAAAAAACATGCCTGTGGCCAGGCACAGTGGCTCATGCCTATAATCCCAGGACTTTGGGAGGCCAAGGCAAGTGGATCACGAGGTCAGGAGCTCGAGACCAACCTGGCCAACAAACTTAAATGCCGCCTCTATAAAAAACTAGCTAGGTGTGGTGGCGGATGCCTGTAATCCCAGCTACTCGGGAAGCTGAGGCAGGAGAATCACTTGATCCTGGGAGGCGGAGGTTGCAGTGAGCCAAGTTTGCACCACTGCACTCCAGCCTAGACAACAGAGTGAGACTCTGTCTCAAAAACAAAAGAAAAATGAACAAAAAACAACATGCCTGCCTGCCTTCCCCTTCAAAAAAAAAAAAAGATGCTAGCTAGCTATGTGGATGAATGGATGGATACATGCCTGGGAGGGAGGAGAAAAGGAAAAAAATACATTTGGGTTTAAGTTATATTCAAAGTAGAATCTGGGCCAGGCACAGTGGCTCTCTCCTGTAATCCCACCACTTTGGGAGGCCGAGGCAGGCAAATCATAAGGGTCAGGAGTTCGAGACCAGCCTCTCCAACATGGTGAAAACCCGTCTCTACTAAAAAACACAAAAATTAGCTAGGCGTGGTGGTGCACACCTGTAGTTCCAGCTACTCGGGAGGCTGAGACAGGAGAATCACTTGAACCCCGGAGGTGGAGATTGCAGTGAGCTGTGATCATGTCACTGCACTCCAGCGTGGGTGACAGAGTAAAGAAAATAGAATTTGGGCCTTAATGAAGTTACTCTTCCCCCCCCCTTTTTTTTTAATTGGTTGCACATATTATTGCTGCAATACACAATACAAATGCTACCACTCACTGCCCCCTACTCCTTCTATCAGCCCATTATTCCCAGAAAACCTGACTTTGGCTGCAGACTATTTTTGCAGCATTCAAGGAAGGGCCTCAGGTGCCAGATGCCCCAAGGACTACAGCCAGCACCAGGCCAAAGGTGCATCTTCTAAGCCCTTTGTGGTCAGCGGCATGAGCCCACGCACACAGAGCAGCATCCTGGTGGCCGTTAGTTAGTGCTGGGGTCTGTGCACCAACTACAACTGTCAGGGGCAGCAGCCAGCTGATCCTCACTCATTCCCTCTGAGCACTTGGTCACAGTGCGGTCTTCAATTGGAAAGGCGGTATCTAAGGCCCCACAATGTTCAGGCACAATAAACAATCACTGACCTGCAGTGTTTATGCTTACTTTGCAGTTCATCTAGACTCTGTCATAGATAGGATATTAGTAAAACCCAGGTCACAATTTCCAGGAAGAGAAATTTGAAAGTGAGGGCTTAACAACTTTTCTTACACCATGGGGCACTTAGAAAATAACACCTTGGGCTGGGCACAGTGGCTTATGCCTGTAATCCCAGCACTTTGGGAGGCCAGGAATGGTGGATCACTTGAGATCAGGAGTTCAAGACCAGCCTGGGCAATATGGCGAAACTCCACCTCTACTAAAAATACAAAATTTAGCTGGGTAAGGTGGCGCACACGTGTAATCCCAGCTACTCAGGAGGCTGAGGCAGGAGAATTACTTGAACCCAAGAGATGGAAGTTGCAGTAAGCCAAGATCATTGCACAACTGAACTCCAGCCTGGGCAACAGAGTGAGACTCCATCTAAAAAAAAGAAAAATGAAAAAAAGAAAATAATACTTTGTCCAGCCTCTTGGGGTAAACTCAACAAGTCCTGAGCAGCACAGACGGGATGCAGAATAGGAGTCTGCTTATCCAGAGTAAATATGGCAAACGTTGCATGTTTTTATGTATTTTAATTATAGCACAAAATCTCCCTGCACTCACATTGCGGAGAACACATTTTGGAGTCGGGATGACCGCTATTTTTGTTTACGGTGACCACAGCCCTAGCAGCCTGGGAAGCCTGTCGGTTCCCGCAACAGGCCCGCACTGGTGTCAGAATGTTGTCCTGCCCAAGAAAGCCAAGGGAGGGCTACATGCAGTTCAGGAAAGGGGTAGCCAGAGCCTGCTGAAACCCTGATCCCCAGAGCTTCCTGCCCTTGGCTGAGAGGGAGCTGCAGGCCTGCCTTGGCCCTGTCCAGGTGTGATAGTACCTGCCACTCTGGTATCTGCCAGCCATCTTCTAATTGTGGTCTGCCAGCATGGGAGCAAGTTGGAACATTCTCACATCAGACAAGGGTGTCTGGCAGCTGCCTGATGCAGAGTCGGAACTGCCAGGGTGGTTTGGATTCCATTGTGTTTGTTCTGTGGGCCTGAGTTGCAAGATTCTATCAGATCGTATCTTCTAGTAATAGAATTACACATAGTCTAGGGCTCGGAGGGAAAATGGCTTTTAAATAACATTGGTGGAACATCAATTGGCAGCATCCTAAAGAGAGCAACTGTGTTGCTCCAGGAGAAGTAAACCTGGTGACAGGAAGAGATAATAGAAATGTCAGCCTTATGTTACTGAAGTATTGGAAGGGTGTTCATGGATACGGCAAAATACATTAAATACATTATCCATCTTGCTTTTACTTGTTTCATCCCTCATTCCTGCAGCCCTTCATCATGGACCATCCGAAGGGCTGGTCCATAAATGTGCCTGTTTCTGTACTTACTCAGCTCCACCTTTGTTGAGTGACCTTCCCCTTGAACTTCTTGCAGAGGGCTGTCAGTAACGTTTGAGCTGACCTCTTCAGCCGGCAGATTCCCATCCCTGCATACCCCAGAATTTGCATACCATTTGCACGTACATTTTTGTATCTAAAACACAAGTGCAAACCCATCTTGCAGAAAGCACTCAATGTGACACACAGATGTGGACTCACAAATCCAAAATAAGAATCGTTGTAGAATGTCCCTGTCACCTGGTGGGAGTAGGACAGATAAAAAATCCACAACAGGTGCCCACAGCCAAACAGAAAGACAAGCTTATGGTAAAGACCAGGACTCAGCAATGTTATGAAGGCAGAGACTGTTTATTATCGATTCTTATAGGTGTATAAACAGTATTGTGAATATGCTTTAAAGTCCTAATCTTTAGATATTCTGTACTGAAATATACACAGATAAAATGATATAATGCCTGCGACTTGTTTCAAAGAAATCCACATGTGGATGTAGTCAAGAGTTGGCAATTGTTGAAGTTGGTGATAATACACCAAATTCATTATATTAGCCTCCTTCCTTCTATTGAAAATTTACATAATAAAAGGATTTTTTTTTTTTAGTTTTTTAAAAAATTAGAGCTTGGCCTAGAGGGTATGTAAGGGATAACAAAGCTCTCTCTTAGGATCTAGAAAGGTCCCAGTTCCAAGTCAGGAGACTTGGGTCCCCCCCACCCACCACCCGCCCCCACCCCTCACTCACTGTGTGTCCCATCCATTGCCTTGCCTTATTTTCCACACGTGCAAGTTCACAGACAAGACCAAGTGCCATGGTCGACCCCTCTGGCTAACTGGGTCTATCTCTCTCCCTCTCTGCAGCTCAGTCAAAGGCCCACAGTGGAAGAGCTTCGGGAAAGGAAGATCCTCATCCGCTTCAGTGACTATGTGGAGGTGGCTGACGCTCAGGACTATGACCGCAGGGCAGATAAGCCGTGGACCCGCCTCACCGCTGCCGACAAAGTAAGCCAAGGGGAGTGCTGGAGAGTGGGAGGCAGGGCCATCTGCTGGGTGTCTCACTGGGCTCACCACTGGGGACCCTACAGGGAGACCTGCAGCCAGGCCTCAGCTGCCGTCCCATACAGAGTGCTGGGACCCCAGTACCTTTCCCCAGTGGCCACAATCTGTGGAGAGGCCACTGAATTGGAGAAGACACAAGCCACATAATACTGTGCCCGCTTTACAGGAGGAGCAGCAGCAGCCTAGGAGGCTGTGCCCGAGAAAGAGAATAGCACTGGATAGGCATAGACAGGTGAAGGCACGAGGCTTCGGGCTCATCACAGACCTTCCGTATAGGGGACAGTGCTGCCAGCACCCAACAGGGGATGCACCAAACCAAAAGACAAAGTGGCCGCATAACCTCAGGAGAGCAATACTGCACAAATCAAAAAGACATGACAGGCCAGGCACAGTGGCACACGCCTGTAATCCCAGCAGTTTGGGAGGCCGAGGCAGGCTGATCATGAGGTCAGGAGTTTGAGAATAGCCTGACCAACATGGTGAAACCCCATCTCTACTAAAAAAAAAAAAAAAATAGCGAAGCATGGTGGAAGACACCTGTAATCTGAGCTACTCGGGAGGCTGAGGCAGGAGAATCGCTTAAACCCAGGAGACGGAGATTGTAGTGAGCCAAGATCATGCTACTGCACTCCAGCCTGGGTGACAGTGTGAGAGTCAATCTCAAAAAAAAAAAAAAAAAAGATGTCACAAAATATATCTCACTGCCCTTAACTGCCAATTTAGAAAACAAGAATAATCTGAGGTTGAGTTTGTTATTTAAGAAAAGCAGTGATGCCAATGAGAAATCATTTTCTCTGTCTGCTACATGAGGTATCAGAATAAAGCTCTGTTGGGTAATCCTCTTGATTCTACTCTAGTCGCCATGAGGAACTGGAGGGTTAAGTGCCTTTTTAAAAATGTAGCCTCGGCCAGGCGCAGTGGCTCACACCTATAATAGCATTTTGGGAGGCCAAGGTGGGTGGATCACTTGACGTCAGGACTTAGAGATCAGCCTGACCAACATAGTGAAACCCCATCTCTACTAAAAATACAAAATTAGCCAGGCGTGGTGGTGCAGGCCTGTAATCCCAGTTACTTGGGAGGTTGAGGCAGCAGAATTGTTTGAACCTGGGAGGTCGAGGTTGCAGTGATCCGAGATCACACCATTGCACTCCAGCCTGGGCGACAAGAACGAGACTCTGTCTATAAAAAAAAAAAAACGTAGTCTGGAATAATGATTCTACCCAATGTGTAGGTGACAATAGAAACTGTGGAGTGTGTCAGGGCCTTCTGCTCAACAGTCTGGCCTTCACTCTGTCCATTTCAGGGACCAGGAGTTTTCTTGTACCATACAGCAGCAAGTCATCTACAGCCCAGGCTGGCTGCATTATCACCAACCCTTGGTCCAGGAATTGTAAGAAACATGTACGCAGGCACATTGCTGCACTCTGATGGGACTGGGTGGGAATGAAATGGCCAGAAGCAGATAGCCTTCTCCCAGAGACGATCTCAGGTGGGTCAACCCATAGACATGATGTGTGGAAGACCATGCCCTCCTCTGTAAACACAGCATTCACAGCTTCCCTGCAAGGGAATTTGTGGGAGCAACCCAAGAACTGGCACTGCCATGTCCCAGACAGACAAACCCAGCTCCCCGGGAGTGTGTCTTCTAAATATGAACAGAGGAAAGGGCTTTCACTCTTGTCCTCTCCAGACCACACTCTCACTACGGTATGCTTGCAAGGATAAGGGTATTAGCAAGTGTGCAAGGAAACCACAGCCATCTCTACTTGCAGCCTCGTAGAATTCTGAGTAGCTCTTGGGTGGAAAACATATCCAGTTTCTCAATGGCTGTTGGGGACAGAAGACAGAAAGCATGGGGTGCTCCCCCTGCCCCTGTCGCCCCAGCACCCAAAGCAGCTACCCAGGCACTTAAACCTAAGCGAGCCTTCTTTTCCTGGGGAAGGCCATTCTGATCCTACATGAAGACTTTTCTATCCTCAAACTCCTGAGGCCTTGATATTCCCATCAAAGCAAGGATCAGCCATAGACAGAGCTATGCAAGAGGGCACGTGTTTGCAATTTCTACCCCCGAGGAAGGAGTGAGGTTGTCTGCAGCCTTAGCTGCCTTCTCTATCAGCCCCTCCTCCTCCCCTGCTCCCTCGTGACCTCTCTTTGCTGACTGATTCCAGGCCCTGCCACCCTGGACAGTATTGTAAGGATGGGGTGATTCAGGATCATCTCCGAACATGCAAGGTTATTGAAAAAATATCTCCCATGGTGAAATACATCAGTGAAGAGTCAGAGAAGTTGTAAAAGAACAAAAGCAAAGGGTTAGTAGGGAACTGGCCATCACCTGTACCCCTAATTTGGTTGGAGAATTTGATCTACACCTTCTGGAAGTCTCCACCTCGAGGCATCACTGTGCCTTTGCTGACCTTTGTTTATTTAGAGAAGATAAGAAGTTTTACTTTTACTGTGTTCTTGGGCCCCCAGGAGTGTGGGGTAGGTGTACACCACCGTTGATCCCTCAATGCCACAGCTCTGTGAAAAGAGGAAGAAAAATACCTTGAGCAATAGTCTGTCATCATTTCCAATTTAGATTTAGGGAAGGAGGGGAATCTTTGTTCTAAAGGACATCTCAGGTGATTTTTCTTCCTCCCATTAAGGAATTCATCTTAAACTTGTTTGTCTTTGTGCAAGAAGAAAATTATGCTGTTAGGAACGAAATGAAAGGGGAGTTCCTTTCTGTCTCTCTCCCACGCACACTGATGGGCCTCTCTTGATTCCAGGCTGCCATCCGAAAGGAGCTCAATGAATTCAAAAGCACTGAGATGGAAGTTCATGAGTTGAGTAGACACTTAACAAGGTTAGTACTGAGGGTTTTCTTTTTCCTTTTTTTCCCGTCAAATTGTAATATCTATCTTCAAATGAAGCTCTCCCACTTGTGGGTCACAAGTGGGTTGGTGGGTGCCGTGACAGGGAAGATAATAGGAAGGCTGGCATGCAGTTCCACTTGAGGTTACTGAAACGAGGAAGAGGAACACAGATGGCCCAAACTAAAAGCAGCTTTCTCCAAAGTCTGAGTTTCACTCATTTAAACTAAAGGTCTGATAAGCACCAGACTACCAACGACCTCAAGGTGGGTTTTCACGAAAACTTAGGTCAAGGAGAAAAGATTGTTGCCAATTTGCAAACAGGCAGCAGAAACCTGAACAAAACATGAAGTCCACGTGGGACTTCCAAAGTGGACCGCTTCTGTTATTCCCTGACATTCTCCCTGACAGTCCAGAATGATGATGATATTTGGGGAAGCTGAGGCACAGAGTAATTAAGAGGTTTATAGAAAGTCACATGGCTAGTTAGCAACAGAGCCATTGACTTAATTCTTTCTTTTGAGGGGAACATTTAGAAAAATAAGGTGTAGCGAGTATTTAGTCTAGAGACTCAAAGACACGGATTGGGTTCTGCACCTTGCTGCTGGATCCAGGCTGATGAGAGGGGCTGGAGGCTGCCAGGGCTGCTATTTCAAAACCAGGTGCATGTTCAGTGGCACTCCTGTGGGATGATGGTGGGAAGCTTGTACCTCCCTCTCAGTCAAGAAACTCCCTGAGGATGGAGATTGGACTGTTGAATCCCACACCTTTGGCAGCCCCTTGGTCTTGATTTAATTATTTGTTTCCTTAGGTTTCACCGACCTTAACAGTCAAATTCCTCTTGAGTGCTATGCTGTCTTCAAAACATAAATTTATAAGAACCGTAAGTGCTGGTATTTATTCACTTCCCCATTACGATGTAAATCTTCTGAACTGCCTTTTTTAAAAAAGAAGAAGAAAAATCAAGGAAACACAATCAGGATTTTATGTGTGAAAACATGAAAGTGATGGCTCGGGGGTCCGAGCTGCTGGTCCCACTTCTGACACCAAAATGCATCCCAAACCCCGGCAGTGCCAAGGGCATTGGCAGGGCCCTGACTGAAGACTTTCCGGCAGGTGGAACAGTTCTTGTCCTCTCCAACCAGGCCCAACAGGCACTGCCTTCATGAAGTCTCCAGCAAACCTCTTCCTCACAAGTGTCTGTCACCTGAGTCCAAAGAAAGCTGAAAGTGTGGGTTTGTTTTATGGCGGGGGGCGGGGAGTACTGTGCAAAGCTAATGATCTGGTTGGACTTCTACAATTGGCCAAATGTACTGGCTCCAGACATGACATCTGGCTTGGGGGCCCTTTGGAGCTGACACCAAGAGGGAGGGAGCACTTCTCAGTTGCCCCTGTGTTTTCCCTCCAGCCACCACCCACACAGTGAACAAAAGGGAAGGGCCCATTTCTGGGGGAGCCTGGCTGCCTCCTGGCAACGAAGGCTGGCACTGAGCATCTATCCTGCCCCCTCTGCCTGAGCTGAGCTGCCTTTCAGGAAGCTCTGGTTTAGATGGGGAAAGTTGTCATCTGCTCAATTCAAATAATCAACCCATCTGTGTTCAGAGTCCAATTTCATGAGTGGTCCACGCACACACACAGCCATTGCTAAGGTACTCCTGTGCTGTTTATAAGTCTGAGTGGGAGGACCCTGTTGAACCCTGTGGGATCAGAAACTGCTTGGCTGACATTTATTTTCTTTGTGTGCCTCAGAGCTGGTGAGTATGTGACTTGGGAGTTCATAGCTTCTGTGTATAGGACCAGTGCATGCAGGCCAGAAACCATTCCTGTAGGACTGGCTTTCCAGCCACCAAGGGACTGGTACTCCAGAACCACTCCATGGCCTTTTTTTGGTGGGGAGAGGGCTGAAGAGTTTCTGTGAAGGAGCCCCAGAGTTGGGCATGTGCCAGAATCAGGCCGACACCAGCCACACCTGCCCACAGTGCCCTTTTCTGCTCCAATTGGTCCAGAGAGCTCCTCCTTCTCCTCATGATGCTAGCGAGCATGACTGCAGGTGTGTCTCTGACTGGGACATCCAGGGTTGGGTGTGCAGTGAGGCCAGGACCCTCCTAGACCCTAACAAGCATCCTAACGAGGCCCACTGCAGCTTTCATTTTTCTTCCTAACAGAGCAGGCCCTGAGTCACAGAGCTCTCTTGCCTTCTGGGGTGACTCCATAGTTACCCCAGTCTTTCTAAGTGGTGGCTTGCTCTCCACCACACATGTCCAGGATTTAGAAAGATGCCAGCTTGGCCTTTCCAAAAAGTTAACCAGTCTTCCCACCACAAACCCTGTGGGAGCAGGTTACTCTTAGGATGCACACCCGTCAATGAGGCCATTGCATTTTTGCAGGCATGAACGGCTCCCATGTAGGCACTAACCCAGGAGCCGGACAGCTGCTGGAAGAGTTCCAGACAGCTCTTTGGGCAGTGCCTCCAGCTGCAGCTTTGCCTTGCCGCCTGGAGCCAGCACGCCTCTGCCTGACCCAAGGAGGATGCCATCACTAGATCTCTTATTTTTCTTTTTTCTTTTTTTTTTACTGTTGAATCTGAATAGTTCCTGCTGTGGGGAGAGGTATTGTTCAGGGAAAATGTGATCGGGATTTTATTGTGACTGTAAACAGTCTTCCCGAAAGACTTACTGACGTTTGAATGTGCAAATGGTATGACGAAAGATGTAGGGCTCTTTCGTTGAATTTCTCCACGGCGGGCAGGTAGGCACGTGTTCTAGGTAGAGGTGCCTGCCGGCCACGCTTTGAGTCTGAACTTCCTCTAACTGCAGCTGGACTCCCTGGCATGACGGTCCTCCCTGGCCAGGAGCGAGTCCTAAGGAAACTCATTCCATTGACTGCACTCCTCCCATGATAGGCCCAGCCCATGGCTTCTCTGCTGGCCTTGGTTCTTGGCCCTTTAGATTCCCTGGGGATATAAGGCCCAAGTGGCTCTCCCTGCGGCCAGCCAGCAAGCAGCCCAGGGTTTCCGCCCAAAGTGCCCTCATGTTGCAGTCCACTTTGTGCATGGAAGAAATTGAACTCAATTTCTACTGCTCTTCCTGCAGGGCCTGTTTTCCAGACATCACTTGCTCAGACTGAGGGGTGCACCTCCCCTGCCATTTCAAGCCCATTGTAAGTGGCTCTTACACAGGCTCAGCAACCTCTGTGGCCTGCAGGATGGGCCCTCTGCTCTTTCCTTACGGAAAACCTTAAGGTCTTTCTAGAGACCTATTCAAATTTTTTTATTTTCTACGATGTCATGACAACTGCAGCAATTTGTGTTACTCTCCAGGAGGACAATTTGACATTAAGGGAAAAAATTAAAAGGTATACTAGACGACTTCAAATGCATCTCTTTTTTGAAAGAGCTGCAGTTGGCAAGTCTAAGTTAATTTTGTGTGTATAAATTCCCAGTTGAGCATTTTTTTTCCATGTGGATTAGACATTGCGTGACCCTGCCCCCAATCAATGACTGAAGAGACCGCCATCAGCCTACTAGCTTTTTTAAATGGCTGATATATTCATCTCCAAAGGCCCTTAAAGCCCTGTAGAACTTCTAAAACTTTAGCCTTTATGTCAGATTAGAGAAACCAAACAACATGACGGTAAATGTGATGAAAAGCTCTGAGTTTATTTTTCTCCCGCTTCTGAACATGTATTTATTTGCCGAATGAAAATCGTGATGTGTTGCTTCGATGAATGGAATTTCAGGCTCTCCCTGTGCACAGCTGGTGGGCAAAGGTCACCTTAAATGACTTTTTCTCCCTATTTGTCTGTTAATCCCCAGACCAGTTGCATTTTCCAGTTGCTTCCTGGGTGTCTGTACATAGTTTGTCTTTGTATAGGAGTGAGTGTGGTGACCGTCAATACCCTGATCTCCCAGGTTCTAATTTAACAGATGACGACTGTATGAGGAAAACAATGTAAATAGAGAATACAAATTAAACTGGATCTCTGTGGCCTAGGTTTTGTACATACAGAAACTGCATGGTATTTAAATTATTGTTTGTCTCTGATGATGTATGCAGTTTCTTTAAAAACAAACCAAAAAAAGTCTAAAAAAAAAAAAAAAAAAAAAACACAAAAACCCTTGACTCTCTGTGTGTTTTATCAACCAGCAGCAGAAACCACCACCAATGCTTGGACTGGGAAAGGAAGGTTGGGGGAATGGGACAGGTCAGCTCGTCTGCAAAATCTATAGAAAGAGTGAGTGGACACACAGGGCAACCGCGTGTCTCTGGTATTATTGGGGGAAGGAAGTATTGTAGCACATACATTAACTTTCTAGAAGACGTTTGTGTACTTTCTTTCTCAGCCTTTTTATAAGAATATCTAAAATGTCAACTGTCCTTTGAACGATCTGGGAATAATGAACATTAACTTGTTGTGAAATCACTCAGGGTCATCTCTGAGTATCAGGGATCAGATAGCCTTATAGCAGCAATGCCTTGCGGGGCCTTTGGACTGTCACTGCCCCTAAGCAAAAGCCCCAGGCAACTTTGTTGAGTGCTTATCTCTATTCTATCACCGTTTTTTGTTTGTTTTGTTTTGTTTGAGACAGAGTCTCACTCTGTCACCCAGGCTGGGGTGCATTTGGTATGATCTCCGCTCATTACAACCTCCACCGCCTCCTGGGTTCAAGAGATTCTCCTGCCTCAGCCTCCCAAGTATTGGGACTACAAGTGTACACCATCGCACCTGGCGTTTTTTTTTTTTTTTTTTTTTTTTTGTATTTTTAGTACAAACGGGATTTCACTATGCTGTCCAGGCTGGTCTCAAACTCCTGACCTCAGGTGATCCACACACCTCGGCCTCCCAAAGTGCTGAGATTACAAGTATGAGCCCCAGTGCCTGACTTCCATCTCCGTTCTTGAGAAGCCTGAGTATCTAATCTATAAAGCAAAGAACTTCATTGCATAACGTTCCAGTTACTAACTTGTCGCTTTGAAAGCTTTCAGCAGAAGCAGAGGGGCTGCATTTCAGGTGGGTGAGGTAGCTGGGTAGCATCTCCTTGGTCCAGCAGTGCAGAAAAGCTATTCTGGTTGAAAAATACTCCAGGTCCAGACAGGTTCACAGCTAAATTCTACCAGATATACAAAGAGCACTGGTTCCATTCCTTCTGAAACCATGTCAAACAATATAAAAAGAGGGAATCCTCCCTAATTCATTTTATGAGAGCAACATCATCCTGCTACCAAAACGAGGCAGAGACTCAAAAACTTCAGGCCAATATCCATGATGAACATCGGCGCAAAAATCTTCAATAAAATACTGGCAAACCAAATGCAGCAGCACATCAAAAAGCTTATTCATCACAATCAAGTCGGCTTCATCCCAGGGATGCAAAGCCAGTTCAACATACGCAAGTCTATAAACGTAATCCATCACATGAATGAAACCGAAAACAAAAACCACATGATTATCTCAATAGATGCAGAGAAGGCCTTCGATAAAATTTAACAGCCCTTCATGCTAAAAACTCTCAAACTAGGTACTGACAGAACGTATCATAAAAGAATAAAAGCTATTTATGACAAACCTACAGCCAATATACTGAATGGGCAAAAACTGGAAGCATTCCCTTTGAAATGTGGCACTAGACAAGGATGCCCTCTCTCACCACTCCTATTCAATATAGTATTGGAAGCTCTAGCCAGAGCAATCAGGCAAGAAAAAAAAAGGGTATTCAATTAGAAAAAGGATGTCAGACTGTCTCTAGTTGAAGATGACATGATTGTATATTTAGAAGACCCCATCATCTCAGCCCAAAATCTTCTCAAACTGATAAGGAACTTCAGCAAAGTCTCAGGATACAAAATCAATGTGCAGAAATCACAAGCATTCCTATATACCAATAACAGACAAACAGCAAATCAAGAGCAAACTCCCATTCACAATTGCCACAAAGAGAATAAAATACCTAGGAATACAACTAACAAAGGATGTAAAGGACCTCTTCAAGGAGAACTACAAACCACTGCTCAACGAAATAAGAGAGGACACAAACAGATGGAAAAACCTTCCATGCTCATGGTTAGGAAGAATTAGTATCTTCCTAATTGAAGATATTAATTGAAAATGGCCATACTGCCCAAAGTAATCTACAGATTCAGTGCTATCCCCATCAAGCTACCAATGACCTTCCTTCACAGAACCGGAAAAAAACACTTTAAACTTCATATGGAATCACAAGAGAGCCCACACAGCCAAGACAATCCTAAGCAAAAAGAACAAAGCCAGAAGCATCACACAGCCGGACTTCAAACTATACTACAAGGCTACAGTAATGACAACAGCATGGTACTGGTACCAAAACAGAGACATAGACCAATGGAACAGAACACAGACCCCAGAAGCAAGACCACACATCTACAACTATGTGATCTTTGACAAACCCGACAAAAACAAGCAATGGGGAAAGGACTCCATGTTTAATAAATGGTGTTGGGAAAACTGGCTAGCAACGTGCAGAAAGCAGAAACTGTACCCTTTCCTGTCACCTTGCACTAAAATTAACTCCAGATAGATTAAACATAAAACCTAACAACATAGAAACACTAGAAAAAAAACAGGCAAAAACCATCCAGGACATAGGCATAGGCAAGGACTTCATGACTAAAACACCAAAAGCAATGGCAACAAAAGCCAACATAGACAAATGGGACCTAATTAAACTCCAGAGCTCTGTACAGCAAAAGAAACCATCATTAGAGCAGATCAGCAATCAATAGAATGGGAAAAAATTTTTGTAGTCTACCCATCTGACAAAGGGCTAATATCCAGAATCCACAGAGAACTAAAACAGATTTACAAGAATAAAACCCCATTCAAAAGTGGGCAAAGGATATGGACACTTTTCAAAACAAGACATATATGAGGGTCAACAAACATGAAAAAATGCTCATCATCACTGGTCATTAGAGAAATGCAAATCAAAACTACATTGAGATACCATCTCACACCAGGCAGAATGGTGATCATTAAAATCTGGAGACAACAGATGCTGGAGAGGATGTGGTGAAATAGGAACACTCTTACACAGTTGGTGGGAGTATAAATTAGTTCAACCATTGTGGAAGACAGTGTGGCGATTTCTCAAGGATCTAGAAATAGAAATTCCATTTGACCCAGCAATCCTATTACTGGGTATATACCCAAAGAACTATAAATCGTTCTACTATAAAGACGCATGCACACTATGTTCACAGCAGCCCTGTGTACAATAGCAAAGACCTGGAACCAACCCAAATGCCCATTGATGATAGACTGGACAAAGAAAATGTGGTACATATACATCATGGAATACTATGCAGCCATAAAAAACGATGAGTTTGTGTTCTTTGTAGGGACTTGGATGAATCTGAAAACCATCATTCTCAGCAAATTGACACAAGAACAGAAAATCAAACACCACGTGTTCTCATAGGCAGGTGTTGAACAATGAGAACACGTGGACTCAGGGAAAGAAGCATCACACACTGGGAGTAATTGCAGGGGGACTAGGGGAGGGATAACTTGGGGAGAAATGCTGGATATAGTCAAAGGGGGAAGAGGCAGCAAACCACCTGGTTATGTATGTACCTATGCAACAAACCTGCATGACCTGCACATGTACCCCAGAACCTAAATTTAAAAAAAGGCTGTTGTGGGAAAGGGCAACCTCGCACCCTGCTGCTCAAACTGCACCGTGTCTGGGAATCCCCTGGGGTCTTGTTAACATGCCGGTGCTGACTTGGGTCTGGACGGGGCCCAGGAGTCTGCATTTCTAACAAGCTGTCAGTACCTGCTGCTGCTGCTGGTCCAGGAATCCCACTTCTGAGTCGCAAGGGCTGGGAGAAGAATCCCCAAAGGGAGCCACCTCTCCTTTGCCTGAGCTCTCTGAGCGCCCTCCATGAAATGCTCATTTCTTTGCTGGGAAGCAGCAGTGAAGCCCGCTGGATGCTCAGGTCTGGCAGCATTTGCATCGGAGTGTCTGTGCCCAGAGCTCTCGCCTGTGCAGCAGAGGGCCCCTGGAGCAGCGGTGGCTATGACAGAAGGGGCAAGTAATTTACAAACAGCTTTTCATATTTCAAAAATCCAACAGTTTCTCCTTCATTCTGTCCTTGCCTCCCTTCCAGAGCTCTCTGACTTTTGATAAATTAATCTGAGAACTTGATTGTAAGTTTTAGGGCATTGAAACAACTAGAAAGAAAAAGTTTTGATGAAGCTCCTAGCAGACTGCCTGGCAAGAGGGAAGGAAACTGGCCATAATCCTTTATGAAGGGAGCCCTTTCCCAAGGAAACAAAAGTTGTAGCTACACATTCTCCGCAGGAATGGGCAGCCTGGTGTGTCTACTGCATCTGTTTATCTGGGCCTCAATTTCCTCTTCTGGAAACAGAGACATTGAAGTAGATGTTCCTGATGTCCTTTGGAGTATCAGCTGTCCATGATTTGGAAATACTGGAATTTTTAAAACATTCAACTCAGTTGTTAGGGAAGAGTTAGCTTTAAAGCAAGTCCTGCTGAGGCCTGTCTCTGAATAGTTTAGATTCCTCTCCTTCAGGTCACCACAAATCTGCCATCCCTCCCTGCGATCCCTCCCCACCATGCATTGCCCTCCTAGAGAGCTGGATGTCCCCTGGGACCTGCCCTCCCAGTGCCTTCATGGGGCCTCATCCTGAAGCTGCCATCAATCAGGTTATCTGACATCCTTCTGCCTCCCCCCTGCCTTGGGCAGAACACCCTGGAGGGCTCTTGGGTCTTGACGAGTGATGCCTATGACACAGTGTGTTGTCCCCTACAGCAACACAGGTTTGAGGGTGTTCCATTGATGTGGCTACTTAACCTGTTAATCCAAAGGACAAGTTTGATGCAGAAAACGCTCCCTGGCTCACTCTCCACAGGTCCTAAAGGATCTTCAGATAACTCCCTGTTTATGGCTGTAGCTCAGATCTGTCCTGAGCCCCTGACCCAGGTTTTCTAATGTCACAAAGCAGCAGGGTATCATAGAATATTCTGCAACTTGGATGGAGCTGGAGGCCATTATTCTAAATGAAGCAACACAGGAGTGGAAAAGCAAGCATCGTATGTTCACTCATAATTGGGAGCTAAGCTATGAAGATGCAAAAGTGTAAAAATGATATAATGGATTTTGGGGACTAAGGGGGAGGGTGGGGAGGGGACAGATAAAAAAATACACTTTAGGTACAATGTACACTACTCGGGAATGAGAGCACTACAATCTCAGAATTCACTGCTATGTAATGTATCCATCTAACAAAAAAATCACTTATGGGGCCGGGCCCAGTGGCTCATGCCTGTAATCCCAACACTTTGGGAGGCTGAGGCAGGTGGCTCACCTGAAGTCAGGAGTTCAGGACCAGCCTGGCCAACATGGAGAAACTCCATCTCTACTAAAAATACAAAAAAATTAGCCAGACGTGGTGGCGGGCGCCTGTAATCCCAGCTACTTGGGAGGGTGAGGCAAGAGAATCACTTGAACCTAGGAGGCAGAGGTTGTAGTGAGCTGAGGTCACACCACTGCATTCCAACCTGGGCAACAAGAGTGAAACTCTGTCTCCAAAAAAAAAAAAAAAAAAAAAGCAATTTGTACCACAAAAGCTTTTGAAATATAAAAATAAAATACAGGTATACTAATTTTTGAAAAAGGTTCTCACCCCACCTGGATGACAGCAGCCATGGTCTCCTTGCCTGTGGCCTCAGCCATCCAGTCCTGCCGCCAGAGTCATCTCTCCAACCTCAGATGGGCTCACCCCACCCTCCCGCTTGGTGCCTGCAGCGGCCCCCACTGTCTTACCCATCATGCCCCACTCTGCAGTCTGGCATCTGCAGTGACAGTGTGGCCCCTGCTCACTTCTGCCAGCCTCACCTCGCGTCCCCTGCTACATCACTCTGCTCAGTGCTCCCCGAGCAGGCCCTTCTGGTTGGTGTGGTCCAGGAGTCCTGCAAGAGATGCTGTTGATGTGGCCATGTCTCGTGGTGACCACCTCAGGGACAACCAGGGTTTAACAAGGGCCTTCAGGCACTGAGCAACTAAGCTTCCTTGAAAGGAGTCCAAGAGAGGTCTCTCATAGGCAACCTTGGAACTCAACGAGAAGCATATAAAAAAAAAAGTATGAACAAATAGCTGTCTCCTCTTTACACCTGACAGGTGGCACCCCTCATTTCTAACTCTGGCTGGCTGGTCACTCGATTCCTACCAGTAGCTCCACTAGCAGATCCCACACAGTAAACACTTACCATACCCCAGGCACTGTGTTAGGCCATCTTCATGTACCATTTCCTTAACCCTTACGACACTTTGGTCACTGATAAGGAAACCCAAGTCCCCAAATGTGGGCAAAGTCACACAGATGGCAAGTGGTGGAGGAGTTTCCAGGTCTGCTTGACTCAAAGGCAACGCCCTTAACCTCCCTGCTATGCCGATGTGTCGTGGCTTTCCCTTTACCTTCTTGAGTTCACACTTTCTCAGCATCCATCCAGTTACCCTGTTTGCCTGTCTTGAGTAATTACAGTCTTCCAACACCAAGGATCACAGACTGGGAAAGATAACCGACATTCAACAGTTTAAAACATTCAACTTAGTTGTAAGGAAAGAGCCCCAGCTCCCAGCTCCTCCCTCTCGCACAACTTTGTCCTTGGTGAAGCTGAGTCTCCCCCTTCCCCACTCTGTGGGGAACCTCCCAAAAGTATCTGACAGTCAGCCAACATTTATGACTTCCTGGATGGGAACCAGAAGTCATGAACGAGGTACTTGTACAGTGTGGGTCCCACCTGGAGTGGCTGCAAAGGCAGGAAGAGAAGGGCATGCTACCCAATGGGAGGGAAGAACACCAGACACTTCGTGGTGGGTGAGCCTCCAGTCCCTTACGTAGAAGCTGTTTTCTGGGGGCAAAAAGGTTCTGCTCTTAATCAAATAATGCTCTCCACATTTCATAATAAGGAGCCATGATCATCCACTATTTCCATGGGCAACACTGCAGAGGAAGGCAAAGGGCCCTCATTAAATACACTAATGAATTCGTCCGCAGGAGATAGGAAGAGTAAACCAGGGAAACGGAATTGACTAATTCTTCTTCCATTAAGATGCATCTACTCTGAGCCGGAATTCTAGACCAGCTGCCCTTCCTCATCCATGATGAAGATGTTGCATCTTCTGTGGTTCACAAAGGTGTAGTGTTTCCTGTGTGGAGATAACATTGCTGTTCTGCCTTTAAAAAAAAGAGAGAAATGGCAGAAGGGAAGGAGGAAAATGCTGTCTGTTCCTTAATCACCAACCTGGAGTGGTCACTGACACCTTGTCCAGTGTGGGGGGGGGAGGGTCCATGGTCCATTCAGAACCCCACTCAGAAGAGGACAAGTAAGTCTCCAGCTACACAGGCAAAAAATACTTTACACATGGATTGAACTTCTTATCTCAGACAGTCCTGAGCATGGACGGAATCAGGGTAAAGGCTTTGGTCTGATACAGCAAACCTGTGGCCAGTCCCCGCAGCCTGGCAGGCGTGCCACTGTGCCTACTGAGGCCGTAACGCCTGAAGCATGTCTGGGGCTTTATGGCTCAACACCTGAGCCTCCCAGAAGGCCTTGCCCACCGTACCGAAGCCCCAGCATGCTGGTTCTGCAAGGCCCTGGGGTTAAAATAGCAAAAATGCCATCTGGCAAGAGGACGGCTTTGTTCAGACTTGTCACTGGGGTGGTGGGGACATTTTCCAAGCCACCATTAGAATGTGAGCTGTCACTTGGCCCAGCCCTCCAACCCATGCCCCCCAGCCCACAGGTCAGCATCCACGCAGCCATGGCAAGCGCCCCTGTGGCAGGTGAGCTGCCTTAGGTTTCCCTCAATTCCATCTCACTAACTTGGCGATGACAGCTTTAAAGCAAGCAGGACAAACCCGTTCTTTCTTCCTAGAAAACTACCTGCAACAAGGCCGGGCATGGTGGCTCACGCCTGTAATCCCACACTTTGGAAGGCCGAAGCGGGCGGATCACCTGAGGTCAGGAGTTTGAGACCAGCCTGACCAATATGGTGAAACCCCATCTCTACTAAAAATACAAAAATTAGCTGGGTATGGTGGCAGGTGCTTGTAGCCCAGCTACTTGGGAGGCTGAGACAGGAGAACCCCTTGAACCCAGGAGGTGGAGTCTGCAGTGGGCAGAGATCGCATAATTGCACCCCAGCCTGGGCAACAGAGCTAGATTCTATCTTAAAAAAAAAAAAAAAAAAAAAGAAAGAAAGAAAGAAAACTACCTGCAATAACACACTCGTTTTTAGGCTCCCAGGAGTTGGTGCTGAGGAAGGATCCTTGGGGCTGGGACATGGAGGAGAGCCACCGGTCATTGCAGACCCTTGGTCCTGGTTGCTCTTCCCTCCTGTTGGCACATGTTCCTTTTCCATCAAAAAATTTAGTTACAATTATTAAAAAAAAAAAATACCTCATAAAGAATACATAGGACAAAACATGAACAGGAAAACAACTTGTGTATAACATGGGTACCCAGACAGGCTTTATTTCAATCATATCCAATTTTAAAATCCAGGAACCAGCCACAGTAAGGAAATGCAGGCATCTTTCAGGCTGTCCAGCAGCTGGGCATAAAAACAGAGACCCGCTGGGCCACACAATGAGAGGCTCCAATTGAGCCATCCTAGTTCCGCTATCCCCAGTGACCCCACTCTGTGCGGGGAGGTAAGTGCGTCTCTTGATATTTTTGGTTGACTGTAAAGGCATGGCTTTTGCCCTCCAGGAATCAGCTACCTATGCATGAATGGAAATCCTACAGGTGCTGAACATTAACTGATTGGGGTAAGGAGGAGGGGAAGGACAAAGAGTGATGGCTATGGGTTTGGAGAGTGGTTGAGTGATATTAGAAGCAAAAGTATCTGATTTGGACAGCAGAGGTGTGCATGGTTCTGCTGTGGTTTCAATCTTACTATAGGCTCTGGTCAACAGGATAGAGCAAATGCTCTTTCGTGACCGGACATTCAGCCAGCTCAGAGCAAGCAGCTGTGGTACAGTCACTTAGATTTGAGCAGCAAAGCTGTGAGGGGAGGTAAGATGTTACCTGCGCTGCCTCCCAGGCCTCAGCATCACGCTTAGGAGCTGGTGGAGGAACACACCAAGACAGGTTTCTCGAACCCAAGGGAAAGCTGCTTGTGCTGCCCCAGCTTCCTCCCAACAAAACCAAAGACCATTCATGCTAAAAGGAGAACTTAGCCCAACCCTTCTGGTTGCAACGGAGGAAGGTGCCCTGCTGCCCTCAGCACACCAAGAGGTGGCACCCCTAAAGAAAGCACTGGAAGGTGGGCCACAGTGGCTCACATCTGAAATCTCAGCATTTTGGGAGGCCGAGGTGGGCGAATCTCTTGAGCCCAGGAGTTTGAGAGCAACCTGGGCAACATGACGAAACTCCATCTCTACAAAAAACTAGCATATTTCTTTCTTTTGTAATCAGCATTAAATCTTTCATCATTAGCTGAAATCTACATCCGCTGGGCCCTTGCTACTCAAACTATAGTCCCCCTGGACCAGCAGCATTAGCATCATCACGTAACTTGTTAGAAATACAGAACCCCAAGACAAACACAGGAGGTGATCCAAGATGGCCTAATAGACACAACTCCAGCACACACATCGCCCAGCGAGAGAGACGCAGAAATCCAGAGATCTCCTAGTTCCAACCGAGGTACCAGGTGCATTTCAATGGGTCTGGTGCAACAGTGAGCAAAGCCCACGCGAGGCGGACTGAGGCAGGGAGGGGTGCTGCTTCACCCAGAAAGTGCATCTGACCAGAAAGTCGAAGGCTCCCCCTCTGGCACTCTGGTCCAGATACAACACTTCCCCCAAAGCCTCAGCAATACACAGAACGGGGGATGTTTGCCAGTCAAGCGCCAGGAATTATTAGCTCGGAGTTGAATAATAATCCAGTCCTGGATTGGCACACAGACTTAAAGAGACGCATAAGCCCAAAAGGCAGCCGGGAGAGCCTGCTGACTGAGCTATTGCCCCCTCCCCATGCCCAGAGAGAGAGGTAGCTGTAAAGAGGAGAAGCTGGACGGGCCCCTACCCCATGACCAGGGAGAGAGGAACCTGAAAGTGGGAGATGGCTGGGTGTGGCTGGGCAGGTCCCTACCCTCCCCCACAAACCCCAGAGGGATGAAACTCTGACTCTAGTGCATTGCACAGCCAGTGCCACAGTCAGAGCTGAAACCTGAATGATGCAGCCCAGTGGAGGAAGAGCACAACCCACCATTAGAGGGGTGGGACTGAGCTACATGTTCTAACAAAAAACACAGGAAGCCTACATAGCAACGGGACAACATTCTTGACAGCCCAGCAGCACCTACAGGTCAGCAGAAGAGGTAGCCTAATCTCCCAGTATAAACATAAAAAGACACAGGAAGCTTCCCTAGTAACATGAAGGAGTCCCTAGAAACCCAATAGCACCCCCACAGGCAGACAAGCGACCTCATCAAGCAGCTCCCTGACACCACAGCCAGGTAAATCCACAAAGATGGGAAAAAAAACAGCACAAAAAAGAAGAAACCATCAAAGACCAGAACACCTCTTCTTCAAGGGATCACAACTCCTCAACAACACAGGATCACAGCAGGACGGAGAAGGAGTGCGACAAATTGACAGAAACAGGCTTCAGAAGGTGGATAATAACAAACTTTTCTGAGCTAAAGGAACACGTTCTAACTCAATGCAAAGAAACCAAAAACCTTGAAAAAAGTTTAGACAAAATGCTAACTAGAATAACCAGCTTAGAGAAGAACATAAACAACTTGATGCAGTTGAAAAACACAGCATGAGAACTATGTGAAGCAAACACAAGTTTTAATAGCCAAATCGATCAAGCAGGAGAAAGGATATCAGAGATTGAAGATTAACTCAATGAAATAAAAAGAGAAGGCAGAATAAGAGAAAAAAGAGTGAAAAGAAATGAAGAAAGCCTCCAAGAAATACGGGATTATGTGAAAACACCTAATCTACGCTTGATCGGTGTACCCAAATTTGATGGGGAGAATGAATCCAAGCTGGAAAACACACTCCAGGATATTATCCAGGATAACTTCCCAAGCCTAGCAAGGCAGTCCAAATTTCAAATTCAAGAAATACAGAGAACTCCACAAAGATATTCCCCAAGAAGAGCAACCCCAAGGCACATAATCGTTAGATTCACCAGGGTTGAAATGAAGGAAAAAATGCTAAGGGCAGCCAGAGAGAAAGGTGAGGTCACCCACAGAGGGAAGCCAGTCAGACTCACAGCAGATCTCTCGGCAGAAACCCAACAAGCCAGAAGAGAGTGGGGGCCAATATTCAACATCCTTAAAGAAAAGAACTTTCAACCCAGAATCTCATATCCAGCCAAACTTAGCTTTGTAAGTGAAGGAGAAATAAAATCCTTTACGGACAAGCAATTACTGAGATATTTTGTCACCACCAGACCTGCCCTACAAGAGCTCCTGAAAGAAGCACTAAGCATGGAAAGGAACAAGTACCAGTCACTGCAAAAGCAAACCAGCTGGCAAAGACCAAAAATGCAATGAAGAAAATGAGTCAACTAACAGGAAAGAAAACCAGCCAGTAACAAAATGGCAGGATCAAATTCACACATAACAATACGAACATTGAATGTAAACAGCCTAAATGTCCCAATGAAAAGACACAGACTAGCAAACTGGTAAGTCAAAGCCCATCAGTGTGCTGTATTCAGGAAACCCATCTCACATACAAAGACACACATAGACTCAAAATAAAGGGATGGAAGATTTACCAAGCAAATGGAGAACACAAAAATGCAGGGTTTGCAGTCCTAGTCTCTGATAAAATGGACTTCAAACCAACAAAGATCAGAAGAGACAAAGGAGGACACTACATAATGGTAAAAGGATCAATCCAACAGGAAGAGCTAACTATCCTAAATATATACACCCCCAACACAGGAGCACCCACATACCTAAACCAAGTTCTTAATGACCTAAAACGAGATTTAGACTCCCACAGAGTGATAGTGGGAGACTTCAACACTTCACTGTCAATATTAGATAGATCCATGAGAGAGAAAATCAACAAGGATATCCAGGACTTGAATGCAGAGCTGGACCAAGCGGACCTAATAGATATATACAGAACACTCTACCCCAAATCCACAGAATATACATTTTTCTCAGCACCACATTGCACTTACTCTAAAATTGACCACATCGTTGGAAGCAAATTGCTCCTCAGCAAATGCAAAAGAATGGAAATCATAACAGTCTATCAGACCACAGCACAATCAGTCTAGAACTCAGCATCAAGAAATACACTCAAACCCGCACAACCACTTGGAAACTGAACAACTTGCTTCTGAGTGCTGACTGGATAAACAATGAAATGAAGGCAGAAATAAACATATTCTTCGAAACCAATCAGAATGAAGACACAACTTACCAGAATCTCTGGGACACCTTTAAAGCAGTGTCGAGAGGGAAATTTATAGCAATAAATGCCCACATAAGAAACAAGGAATGATCTAAAATTGACACCCTATCATCAAAATTGAAAGAGCTAGAGGAGAAAGATCAAAAAAATTTAAAACCTAGCAGAAGACAAGAAATAACTAAGATCAGAGCAGAAGTGAAAGAGACAGAGAAACAAAAATCCCTTCAAAAAAAATCAATAAATCCAGGAGCTGGTTTTTTGAAAAGATCAACAAAATAGACTGCTAGCCAGATTAATAAAAAAGAAAAGGGAGAAGAATCAAATAGATGCAATAAAAAACAATAAAGGGTGTAAGGCCGGTTGCCTCGCCGAGAGGTTGGACACACCCACCTCTGCACCCAGCACCAGGCTCTGCATTCGGCACCTAGCTCTGCCGCATGGCTCCCCTGGAAGGCTCCAGCTGATGCAAGGCTCCCGGCCAGCTCTCCCACTGGAAACCCCGCCCAACAACCTACCAACCAATAGCGGTCCGCCTCGTCTGAATCCTGCTCCCCTGGAGTCAATCAGAGCACCCAGCTGTTGCTTGTTCCTCCTAGCCATAAAAACCCCAAGCCCCAGGAAGTTGGTGTGACTTCCCTGGCCCCTTCGCCGGGGACCATGGAACCTCACCCGGGAGCTGAATAAATTGGCATTTAATTTTCTTATGCTGGTCTCAGTTTCCTCATTTTAAACTCGGGAATAACCCTTACAGAGGGGATATCACCACTGATCCCACAGAAATACAAACTACCATCACAGATTACTGCAAACAGCTCTATTCACATAAACCAGTAAACCAGGAAGAAATGGATAAATTCCTAGGCACTTGTACTCTACCAAGACTAAACTAGGAGAAAGCTGAAACCCTGAATAGACCAATAACAAGGGCTGAAGTAGAGGCAGCAATCAATAACCTACCAACCAAAAAAGGTCCAGGTCCAGATGGGACCTATGGGAATTCTATTCACAGTCAAATTCTGCCAGACGTACAAAGAGGAACGGGTTCCATTCCTTCTAAAACTGTATCAAACAATACAAAAGGAGAGAATCCTCCCTAACTCATTTTATGAGACCAACATCATCCTGATACCAAAACCAGGCAGAGACTCAACTAAAAAAGTAAACTTCAGGCCAATATCCATGATGAACATCGATGCAAAAATCTTCAATAAAATACTGGCAAACAGATTGCAACAACACATCAAGAAGCTTATCCATCACGAACAAGTAGGCTTCATCCCAGGGATGCAAGGCTGGTTCAACGTACACAAATCCATAAATGTAATTCACCACATAAATGGAACCAAAGACAAAAACCACAGGATTATCTCAATAGATGCAGAGAAGGCCTTCAATAAAATTTAACAGCCCTTCATGCTAAAAACTCTCAAAAAACTAGGTATTGACGGAACATATCATAAAATGATAAAAAGCTATATATGACAAACCTACAGCCAATATCATACTGAACGGGCAAAAGCTGGAAGAATTCCCTTTGAAATCAGGCACTAGACAAGGATGCCTCTGTCACTACTCCTATTCAATATAGAATTGGAAGTTCTAGCCAGAGCAATCAGGCAAGAAAAAGAAATAAAGGATATTCGCTTAGGAAAGGAGGAAGTCAAACTGTCTCTATTTGCAGATGACATGATTGTATACCTGGAAGACCCCATCATCTCAGCCCAAAATCTTCTCAAACTGATAAGGAACTTTGGCAAAGTCTCAGGATACAAAATCAATGTGCAGAAATCACAAGCATTCCTATATACCAATAACAGACAAACAGCAAATCAAGAGCAAACTCCCATTCACAATTGCCACAAAGAGAATAAAATACCTAGGAATACAACTAACAAAGGATGTAAAGGACCTCTTCAAGGAGAACTACAAACCACTGCTCAATGAAATAAGAGAGGACCCAAACAGATGGAAAAACCTTCCATGCTCATGGTTAGGAAGAATTAGTATCTTCCTAATTGAAGATATTAATTGAAAATGGCCATACTGCCCAAAGTAATCTACAGATTCAGTGCTATCCCCATCAAGCTACCAATGACCTTCCTTCACAGAACCGGAAAAAAACACTTTAAACTTCATATGGAATCACAAGAGAGCCCACACAGCCAAGACAATCCTAAGCAAAAAGAACAAAGCCAGAGGCATCACACAGCCGGACTTCAAACTATACTACAAGGCTACAGTAATGACAACAGCATGGTACCGGTACCAAAACAGAGACATAGACCAATGGAACAGAACACAGGCCCCAGAAGCAAGACCACACATCTACAACCATGTGATCTTTGACAAACCCGACAAAAACAAGCAATGGGGAAAGGACTCCATGTTTAATAAATGGTGTTGGGAAAACTGGCTAGCAACGTGCAGAAAGCAGAAACTGGACCCCTACCTGTCACCTTAAACTAAAATTAACTCCAGATGGATTAAAGATTTAAACATAGAACCTAACATCATAAAAACCTGAGAAGAAAACCTAGGCAAAACCATCCAGGACACAGGCATAGGCAAGGACTTCATTCACGACTAAAGCACCAAAAGCAACGGCAATAAAAGCCAAGATAGACAAATGGGATCTAATTAAAATTCAGAGCTTCTGTGCAGCAAAAGAAACAGTCATTAGGGCAAATCAGCAATCAACAGAATGGGAAAAAATTTTTGCAATCTACCCATCTGACAAAGGGCTAATATCCAGAATCTACAGAGAACCAAAACAGATATACAGGAAAAAAACAAAAACCCCATTCAAAAGTGGGTGAAGGATATGAACAGACATTTTTCAAAAGAAGACTTATATGAGGCCAACAAACATGAAAAAATGCTCATCGTCACTGATCATCAGAGAAATGCAAATCAAAACCACATTGAGATACCATCTCACACCAGTTAGAATGGTGATCATTAAAAAATCTGGAGACAACAGATGCTGGAGAGGCTGTGGAGAAATAGGAATACTCTTACACAGTTGGTTGAGAGTATAAATTAGTTCAACCATTGTGGAAGACAGTGTGGCGATTTCTCAAGGATCTAAAAATAGGAATTCCATTTGACCCAGCAATCCCGTTACTGGGTATATACCCAAAGAACCATAAATTGTTCTACTATAAAGACACATGCACACATATGTTCACTGCAGCCCTGTGTACAATAGCAAAGACCTAGAACCAACCCAAATGTCCATCAATGATAGACTGGACAAAGAAAATGTGGTACATATACACCATGGAATACTATGCAGCCATAAAATATGATGAGTTCGTGTCCTTTGTAGTAGGGACTTGGATGAATCTGGAAACCATCATTCTCAGCAAACTGACACAAGAACAGAAAGCCAAACACCACATGTTCTCACTCATAGGCGGGTGTTGAACGAGAACATGTGGATTCAGGGAGAGGAGCATCACACACTGGGGTCAGTTTGGGTGGTAGGGGAGAGACAGTGCGGGGGTGGGGAGGAAGGGAGGGTGGGGAGGGATAACATGGGGAGAAATGCCAGATATAATATGCCCCTAAGGTAAAATAAATTTAAAAAAAAAAAAAAAAGGAAAAGAAATGCAGAACCAAAGGCCCACCCCAGACCTACAGACAGAATCTGCAGTTCACCAAGACCACAGGGCTCCCAATGCACATTCAAGTTTGAGAAGCCCTGTTCCAATGCAATGCCCTAAAGAGCCTGCAATGGGCCTCCACTCCCCTAAAAACCTCTTCTTAGGAAGCAGTGTCCTCTAGGACTCTTAGTCTTTGGCAAGACTCTGTGTCACAGTGCCACTCTCTTGAGAAGAATGCACATTACTGAAACACTTATAGAACTCTAATACCTAGTCCCACCCTCCTGGGTAGCCTGTAGTCCCAGCTACCAGCTACCAGGAGGCTTAGATGGATCACCTGAGCCCAGAAGCTTGAGGCTGCAGTGAGCCATGATTGCACCATTGCATTCCAGCCTGAGTGACACAGTGAGACCCTATCTTAAAAAAAAAATTTTTTTTTAAAGCAAAGACTAGAAGCTGTATTGCTGCCAGCACCCAAGCTTCACCCCACGAACCCCCTCCCCGCTGCATTAGCACTGGCCACTCTTCCACATCCCCACACCATCATCCTGAGACACCCCTGCCCCCAGCACCAGTGGAATGGGTTTTGTACCCCGGCACTGTGTTGTTCACTTTCATCTCTCATCCCCATTTTCCAGGTGAAAGGGCTGAGGCCAAATAAAAACAGCATCACACAGCTAGGAAATACCAGAGCTGAGCAAAGAACTCTCAATCCGGTTTCCTTGCCCCTAAACCACTAGTGAATCCCAGAAAGGGCAGTCAGAAGGATGACAGTTTTAGACATAGATTTAAACCCATATCTGCCTTGCTAAACTGCACCTGCTCTGGTGGTGTCAGTTAGCTTTAGGTCCAACAATCTTCACGTAACCAAAATAATAATCAAATAATAATCAAATAATAGTAGCTGAAACAAATTGGGATTTTTTTTTTAATGTAAAGGCAGTCTGAAATTAAGCCAAAAAGAGCTTGTATGGCAGTGACACCATCAATGTGTAGCTCTATTTTTCAGCCCACAATCCTTATCATGTAGCTTCCATCCCTGATGTTGCCTCACATTCCAAGATAGCTGCTGAAGCTCCAACCATTATATATGTGTTCCAGGCATAAAGTAAGAGGAAATGCCAGAAAGAGGAAATTCACTGGCCAGCTGAATAAATTCTCTTTAAAAACTTTTTCTGAAAGTCCTACCTAATGACTTTGCCTTCCATCTTATTGGCCATTCCTTTCAGCAAGAGGGCCTGGGGTACAAGGTTATGTTAACACACTCCTGCCTCAGATAAAATTGGGTCTCATTAGTAAGGAAGAGGAGAGGCTGAAGAATGAGTAGGCAACTATAAGGTAGTTGGTGGTTGGTGAGCTGCCACAGAGCTGTCCTTGGTGATGAGCCGATTTGGGATACGGTCAGAGTGAAACCACTTCCTACCAGGGAGAGGGAACTATTTGTGGAAAATATTCACAATTCAGTACTGAGATTTTCTTCCAGGTTTGATGAAGTGTTTTATATACTTTAGCAATAGCTTAGAAATGAGGTCGGACTAATTTAAAAATGAGAAAAAGGCACAGGCAGGTGGCATATTTCTTTCTTTTGCAATCAGCATTAAACCTTTCATCATTAGATGAAATCTACATTCCCTGGGCCCTTGCTACTCAAACTGTGGTCCGCCTGGGCCAGCAGCATCAGCATCATCACAGAACTTGTTAGAAATGCAGAACCCAAGGCCCACCCGAGACTGACAGACGGAATCTGCAGTTCACCAAGACCACAGGGGCTCCCAATGCACATTCAAGTTTGGGAAGCCCTGTTTCAATGCAATGCCCTAAAGAGCCTGCAATGGGCCTCCATGCCCCTAGAAACCTCTTCCCAGGCAACTGTATGCTCTAGGACTCTTGGTCTTTAAGGAGACTCTGCTCATCACAGTGCCACTCTCTGAGGAGAACGCACATTAAAACACTTGTAGAACTATGACACCTAATATTTACCAACTCCTGTGCCAGGCGCTGGTCTAAGGGCTTCATGTGTGTTTCTGTAGGTCATCCTCCTAACCACTCTGTGAGGTGGGAGCTCTTATTCTCATCCCCTCCCCTGGTTTAAAGGTGAGGACATGGTACCGAGTTACCCAGCCAGACAGCAACAGGTCCAGGCAGATGCTGCCTCTCTGAAATGTTTTGCCCAGATGGAGAGATTTTAAGGCTCAGAGAAAGATGGGGCAGTGTTTCTGAATGAGAGTGCAGCCTGGTGAAGTACACTCTGGACAGGCAGCTGAGATGCCTGCGTTCCAGAGCTTGCTCAGTGACTGCAACCTTATATAAATAAGCCACTAGACCACCTGGAACCTCCTTTTTCTTACCTGTGTGTGGGGTGATTTGCAAGCTCTCCTCCAGCTCTGACATTCCTCAGGTCTAGACGTGCCTTCCGTATGATCTGAAAATCAGTCAGCCTTAGCAGCCGCCTCCCCTAACTGGCTTTATTCAGGTTCACCCAATTGTCACCCAGCCTGGCCACAGCCCAACTTGGTCTAGACACCCAGATGTTGGACACCCTGTGGGGAAACAACATACCCTCCCGAGCAATCAGAGACAAATAGACACAGCTGCTGCCAGCGAAGCCCCCCACTTGACCCAGCTGGAGGGGAAGGAGCTGGGCAAAGTTGACTTCCTGTAGACTTTCGGACTGAATTAGACTTGGCATGAAAGTTCACAAAGGGAGCACCTGGCCATGTGAGTCAGTTCACCAAGGCTGCAGGTGGGACATTCCCCCGCTGCCTGCCCGCATCAGAAAGGGCTGGCTGTCTACCTGCAGACTGGCTGGCAGAAACCAGAAAGAAGTGGTGCAGGAAAAGCCACTGAGACTTAGTTGAGGCAGAGGCTTCTTGCTACCCTCCTCCTCTGGCACTTCTGCAGGGCACATATCTGGTCAACAGATCTAAATGGAGTGGAGAGCCTTTAAGAGTGTCACAGTGGACCCTCCGCCATGCCCCTTGCTCACCAGTCCCTGCACTGCAGTAGGTAGACACAAGGGAGGCTCCTGGTGGCCCTGCGTCTGCTGTGGGATGCCTCCACCCACGTAGTTCCATGTGACTGACCCATAGGCAGCCCCAAGCTCAGGCCAGACCACAGCCTCTTTCCCACAGATTTAGGAATTGGGCCTCCAGACTCTGTCTCCAGAGGCTGGACCTGTAACATATAAATTTAGTGTCTTAGGGTAGGACATCTTCTATCAGAGCAATCCAGACTGCAGAGACACAGGCTCCAGACACAGCCCACATACGAGTGGATCATAGACAAGAGGACGAGAGGGTCCAGGGTCTCTTTATTCCTGTCCCAGACTCCAAGCCCTCCCTCTTTAGGTTCTCAGCCTCACCCCTGCATCCTATAATAAAGTCTCCTTTAAGCAAGCTTGCTTCAGAACAACTCTACTACTTGTCAATGGCGGAGTCTTAATGCTGAACCAGGCATTCCCATATTCAACCAATATTCAAGCACTAGGAGATGGGCTTGACGCTGGGGGAACAAAAAAAAAAAGAGTAAGTCATTATCACTAACCTCAAGGAGGTCACATAAATCTGGGACAAAAACAGATCACTCTAAACCAATGTATTAGTCTCAATGTTTGTCTTCCCCTAAAATTCGTGTGCTAACATCCTAGCCCCCAGGGTGATGGTATTTGGAGGTGTGGCCTTTAGAAGATGGTGAGGTCATGAGGGTGTTCCTCATGCATGGGAATAGGGCACTTATAAGGGGCTGAACGCCCAGAGTTCATTCCTTCCACCAGGACACAGCAGGCACTATCTATGAACCACACAGAGGGCCCTCACCAGACGCTGAATCTGCCAATGCCTCGGGTGCGCTCAAGGCAGCCCCTGGCCTCAAGAATCCTGCATCTTAGAGGGAAATCACAGGAACACTTAATAAAAGTTCAAGACAACAAGAGGCTTCCAAATAATTATTGCTAAATGAGTAGTCCCTGAAATGTTACAGAAATTCAGAGGGAGGAAAATACACTTTGAGCTCGGCAGTTAAATTTTCAGAGCAGGTAGAGCTGAGTTAGGTCCATGGAGTAGATTCAAATAGAAACAGTGCCCAGCTACACTCCTGCCAATGATGCTCCTGAAAATATTAAACATCCACAAGGTGCAGTGACTCACGCCTGTAATCCCAGCACTTTGGGAGGCTGAGGCAGGCAGATCAAGAGGTCAGGAGATTGAGGCCAACATGGTGAAACCACATCTCTGCTAAAAATACAAAAATTAGCTGGGTGTGGTGGCGTGCGCCTGTAATCCCAGCTACTCGGGAGGCTGAGGCAGGAAAATCGCTTGAACCAGGGAGACAGAGGTTACAATGAGCCAAGATCAAGCCACTGCACTCCAGCCTGGAGACAAAGCAAGACTCCGTCTCAAGAAAAAAAAAAAAAAAAAGAAGAAGAAGAAAAAATATTAGATATCCACAGAGTTCCATGTTTCGAAAAGTGTTTTCACAGCCAACTCGTGATGCTCACAAGCACACTGGGGAGGAAGGGATGTTACAGAATCACTCTTTGATGATGGGGAAACCAAGACACAGAGTGAGTGATCAGCTTGGGTCACAAAACTAGTGAGTGGGGCAGATGCTCATGCTCCCTCCCTGATCCAAGGCTCTTCCTGTCACCTCTTCCATTAATAAGGGAAGGGGACATAGAATCATCCATCTCAGAGGAATTCTATCCTTCCTCTGGAGCTTCTGGACAGACTCGGTCCACCTCCTCCCTGGTGTGGCAGCACAGGAGTTGAAAGTTTCTCTCAGAGATGTCTGGAACAAAACATATACTTGTTAAATATGTCTCCCCCAAATGCTTGTACACTCTGAGAGGGCTGATACCATGTCTTGTTCAGCGATTAAGCTCAGTACCTGGCCCATAATTAAGAGTGTATTCACATATATTACATGATTGAATGAAAACAAAAGGACAGATGAACCAAACAGATCCGATCAGAAGAGTAGCCGCCTGATGTTCAGAAGCAAATCTTCCAGACTAGGTGTGGTGGCTCAGCCTATAATCCCAGCACTTTGGGAGACCGGGGTAGTTGGATCACGAGGTCAGGAGTTCTAGACCAGCCTGGCCAATGTGGTGAAACCCCATCTCTACTAAAATACAAAACTAGCTGGTCTTGGTGGCACATGCCTGTAGTCCCAGCTACTCTGGAGGCTGAGGTAGGAGAATCACTTGAACCTAGGAGGCGGAGGTTGCAGTGAGTAGAGATCACGCCACTGCACTCCAGCCTGAGTGACAGAGCAAGACTCCATCTCAAAAAAAAAAAAGCAAATCTTCCAAAGCTTCTCCTCTTTGCTGCCCACCTCTCAAATGTTCTTAGTGTTATGTCCAGAGGGTAGGCAGAAGTAGGGAAAAGGGAAATGCTAAAATTATCAGCAAGTACCAGGTTGCTACTTATTAAGACTCTAGGGAAAAGATGATGGACAAGAGCAGGAAGTGTCCAGCACTTAGTGTGAGCTCTGGTAGTCCCCAGTGCCTGCTGTGTAAGTTCTTGGTAACTGCAAAGGAAAACTTCAGTAATAGGTATGAGTTGGAGATGTGAATGTTAAGTGCTTGCTACGAAATTAGATTTGGAGTTCTGCTTAGTCAGGACAAGCTTCTAGGATTCTTGTGTGTCCTTCTCTGATGACATCCTCCACCTCCCTTTGTCATTGTCCTGGAGTAAAATCAGCCCCCAGGAGTAAGGCGGGGAGTTGTCACCTCATCCAGCAACTGTCCACTCACTTTTTAACCTCTCCAAGGCAAGGCTGACAGAGGAACCAAAGTAGAAAAGGCAACCAGTCAGGAAAGCCATGAAAGGTCAGCACCCCCACCATGGTCCCCCAGAAATCACTACCACCCTCTGATCTCCTCGCCGCCGTCCTTCACCACACCTCCCTCCTACTCAAACCGGTGCCAGCTCTGGAGGAACACCAGCTGATCGAGCCATAGCTTGTGCCAAGAGCCACCGGCAGTTTCATTTGGCACAAAGTCTCAGAGAGAAATGTTCTTTGTTTCCACCACCAGAGTGAATGCCATCAACTCCTGCTCCCCAAATTCCCACACTCCTTTCCCTTTCTGTCAAGGGCAGAGGAAAGCACCTTCTGGCCCTTCTAGACCCAAAACACCCAGCTAAAAACAACAGCTGCTGACCCTATGTGATCCAGGCAGATTCACTGTCCACACCCCCACACATCACCAGGCTCCCCAAAGGCTGCCTTGGCTGGAGAACTTGGGATGTCACTCTGCTGCTTATGGTCACAGAGCTCGGGCAGGGGCTGTCACTTGGGCCATATGAGCAAGCGACTCATTTTAGGATCTGGTCTTTGGGCATCTAAGTTCTTTGCTTACCCTCCTCATCCCCACTGGCCTCCCTCCAGGTTCTTCACTTTCAGAGAGAAACAAAAAAACCTTGATTCACCATGGGGAGGTGATGACCACATGACAGGGAACTTACGTAATTCAAGACCAGGCAGAAGCCTGTCATACCCAGAGCTACAGTGCAAGAAGGTCCTCAGAGCTCCTTCAGCATGTCATGCGATTTGAGTGTTGTTCCATAATTTACAGGCAAAATTTCCTTTTACAAAGAAAGTGCTTCATTCTCATGAACCCTGACCTCATTTCCTGAAACAGCCTTGACACACAAGCCTGTGTGCACACAATCCATCCATTCAATTTGTCATCAGGCCAAAGCCACACCCCCAACACACACACACTCTCCAACCTTCCTTGGCCTTCCTTTCTGCTGGCCAAGAGGACTGATACCTTCACTCATCTGTTTAAAACAAATCTCCCAAAGGGAAAGAGCAGAAACTAAATTTGATCACGTTAAGTTCCAGCTTTCCAAGGGCGAGGAAGAATCCCACGTTTTAGCCGCAACAGTTTTGTGACAGGAAGCGTGGGTTTTAATATATGAAAAAAAACTTCTGCAGTATCCTGACAAAATGTTTTGAGGAAAAGGCATATGGATGTATTTTTATCAGGAACGGCACTCCTCCCCCAAGACAGCAGGCACAAACATTTTCAAAACACTTAGCTCTCGACAAAGTGAAATTCTGCTATGAAAACGAAATTGGATGCTCATCCTCTCCAGCACTTTCTCACAGTGGTCCTTAAAAAAATCACTCTGCCAATCAGTATTTTAATAAGGAAAAACTATTGATGGTATCACATTGACTAACTTCAAGAAAAAACTGCTGCTCCACACCCTAGAGCCAGAAAGGTTTTACCAAACTGGGTTTGACAGAATATACTTGCAGAATATCTATTTTTAGGCCCCTTAGCAGTACAGTAACAGTCTTCCACTTCAGATCAGCTGGCCTCCCGCCAAAACAGTGAAGTAAGAGGAACTTCAGCCCCTCAGCCTTCTGCTCCCCAAGAGCGCCAGGGCTCCTACATAAATGGTTAGCAATAAGTCATTTTTTATTAAATGTTTTAACTCTAGGCAGCAATTTTGCTTTAAAAGGTTTCTCTTTGGAGTGCATTTTTGTTTTAAAAAATTAAATACTAGCCGGGCGCGGTGGCTCAAGCCTGTAATCCCAGCACTTTGGGAGGCCGAGGCGGGTGGATCACGAGGTCAAGAGATCGAGACCATCCTGGTCAACATGGTGAAACCCTGTCTCTACTAAAAATACAAAAATTAGCTGGGCATGGTGGCGCACGCCTGTAGTCCCAGCTACTCGGGAGGCTGAGGCAGGAGAATTGCCTGAACCCAGGAGGCGGAGGTTGCGGTGAGCCGAGATCGCGCCATTGCACTCCAGCCTGGGTAACAAGAGCGAAACTCCGACTCAAAAAAAAAAAAAAATTAAATACTATTGGATGTGTTAGTATTCAGAAGCAGATTTCAACAACTCACACTTCCTCTGAACTTTTTTTCAACAGATATTTCACACACTAGGGAGGGCCTGAATTCTCAGAATTGTACCTCTGTAAGTTCATAGCTGCCCTCCTCCTTTAAGGGGTGGGTGGAGAATCCCACTCACCACTCAAGCTCTTGCAGGTCTGAAGGCAGAACCAGTGTGAAACAATGGGTCCGCTTTCACTCACCACTCCCAAGGCCGAGAACTATCCAGTGAAGAGTGGCCATGACGTGGCATGAGGTTGCCCAGGGGTCATAAGCAGTTCACCTTCACCAGCCATTTCTCTCACTTCTTTAGTGTGTGGCACAATGCTCCCTAACATCCCACCTTTAACGACCTGTCAAGAAAAAACATGAGTGCAGCAAAATATCAAACAAGTACTTGCTCCTAGGAGCAATTCAAACACACTTTGTTCAATAATGGTTTCATTCCAACTGGCCCAAAGAGAAAAAAAGAGTAAGGAATTTTTTAAAGCCTATTTAACAAGATGAAGCCTCAGAAGGCAGTTGGCTTAGATGTAAACACGTGCTGCACCAACAAAAGCCAAATCTGAGGTGTCAACAAAAGGAAGTCACTCTTATTCTAGAAATAGACCTTAAAAGTAGCTAGCTTAGTGCCAGTTAGAGAGAGGCAGGGCAAGCTTAGTTATGCACTGCTGGTTAACACACCCACTCACCCTGACAAAACCACTTTAAAATCGGGGAGCTATTGTCTAACAACCCTTTTGAAATGCTATTGAGAGATGAACTTTACATTTCTATGTAACTTCAAGATGCTGCTCCCAAACACAGCCACACCAGGTATTTCAATTAAATAATTTTATTGGGGAAAAAAATCACTTTGAGCACCAAAGCAAGAAAACTATTATTCAATCAGTTTCCCAGATCACATGCAAAGAACACAAATGCTCAGGGTGGACCTGCCAGACGGTCCACAACCAGCGGCTGCGTTCAGCTGGAATGGACCGGGGTCCCACAGTGTTTGTGCCACAAGTCAATGGCTTTGCTCACGATCGCATCCGAGCTGTCCTGGGGAATCTGTGGACAAGCAAACCAGTCTTTGTGAAATTTCAGTGTTTACAACTTTTGTGTCTTCCCTCATTTGCTGTGGCAAAAAATTTACTTCTATGGGAGTTTTCACTGTTTTTCAGAAAGTGACAGAATAAAAGGCTTGTGTCACATACTACCTGAGGACAGGAAAGAGCTCTAGTGTCAGCCTGACTGGGTTCAAATCCTGCATTGCTCACTAACTGTGCACCTTTGAGCAGGTTACTAAGCTACCTGGGCTTCAGATCCCATCTCTAAAATGGGGGACACGACAGTCTGCCTTTGCAGAGCTGTTAACAGTATGACATCAGATAACCCATTGAAAATACTTAGCACAGGCCTGGCACCATTAGCCACTTACGGTTATAATGATGATTCATTTATTCAACACATACTTACTGAGTACTTTATTATTATTTACCAGGCCATTCTTCAAATGTTAATACTATTTTAAAAAATGAATAGATTTAGGATTCTGTGAAAATCATTCAGGCATAAGCCCCTTTAATCCTACTTCCTGCCTGCTAAAGGTATTCCAAGACACATAGGGAGGGAAAAGTTAAATTCATTACCATTGCCTTTTTCAGCAATATACTAGGTGGCCCAGGGGTAATACTGTGTATTATTAAACCCAACTGGGATTACACTAGAGACAGTAACAGAAAAAATGGCTTACAAAAGCCTCCGAAATACAGAATCCCTTTTGAACTGACAAAAATTACTTATTGTAAAATGACAAATCTCATCTACTCCTTTTCCTGACATGCCTGCTGATAGTCATGTGGAGGATGAGACTCTGGTTCTAAACAGACATATTCACGAGGTCATCTCCCAAAGACAGGATGCAAACTAATCCTCAGGCCAACTTTAAGCCAAACTTTTTCAAAGGAAAAATGTTTCTTAAAATGTAAAAATATACTGTATTATTTTTCTGAAATAATCATATAACAGGAAAATCTGACTTGCTAAGGTGACTTCATTTTTAGATTCAAAATCAAATCTAATTATTATTTCTCTTAAAAAAATTTCTCTAATCAATTATCCTCTGAAATATTCTAAGGTATTATTTCTCTGAAATAATCTAATGTAACAGGAAAATCTGACTTGCTAAGGTGACTTCATTTCTAGATTCAAAATCAAATCAAAGCACACTTACATTTTCCAGAAACTTTGTTATCTTCTCTGTATTGTTCAGTGCCATAACTTTTATTTTAAAGGTTAATAAAATTTCAACAGCTACAAAAACTAGGATCTTACAGGATCCACTCACAACTTTATCCCAAACCCTATAAAAGTAAGGAGATATGCTCAAATTACAAAATAAAATCAAATTGCTCCAATTTTATGTAAAATCTCCAAAGAACAACTTTTGTGAAATAATCATCAAAACAACAATAAAATAGAGAAGCCACTTGAAATCTATTCTAGATACAATCAGCACTAGAAGGAAAAAGCAAAGTTTACTAAAAATTGCTGCCCCACTAGGTATCTACCAAAATCACATTCCCTCATGTTGGGAATCTGACGTTTTTGAGGAAGAAAAAGAAAACCCTAAACTAATGTTTGTATTCTGCTAATATTCCGTAATGCTAATATAATCATAGCATACTAAGGGACAACAAAAGATGTATATGAAATGAGATAAATTCTATTTCCTTGCCAGAGATTCTGGGGACAGACTCCTTAAACTTCTCTAAGGGCTGAGGAGCCACTTACTGATCTACAACCACTCTAAGATAATAATTCTGATCATTCATATAACTCCTAAAAGTTGGTATTCTACTTTATACACTTAGTTACATATTATCTTATAATGTTCTCTGTGTACTGCCTTTCTCCTCTACTACATCACAAAGTCTTCGTGGGTGGCACCTGGACTCGGAAATACTCATAACACTTGTCTGAAACTGACTGGAAGAACTTAGTTTAAATCTCAAATCTTTGACTGCCTTCAGCTTTTTTTCTTTTGAGACAGTCTTGCTCTGTTGCCCAGGCTGGAGTGCAGAGGCGCAATCTCGGCTCACCACAACCTCCACCTCATGGGTTCAAGCAATTCTCTGCCTCAGCCTCCCAAGTAGCTGGGATTACAGGCACCTGCCACCACACCCGGCTAATTTTTGTATTTTTAGTAGAGATGGGGTTGCTCCATCTTGGCCAGGCTGGTCTTGAACTCCTGACCTCATGATCCACCCGTACCTTGGCCTCCCAAAGTGCTGGGATTACAGGTGTGAGCCACTGCGCCCAGCCCAATTGCCGTCAGCTTCTTTAAGGCTATCATGATAGAACTAAGAAATAAGATTTCTGCTAGATGAGGATTTGTCACATTTCTGGAAAAGAGGAGCTGATGCTTCTATAAACTCCTGGAGACCGCTGAAGGTGTGACTACTTCACAACATCTAACACACTGAGGTCCCTCAATTTTTCTAATTGTATATTCAAGAATAAGCAGAATCATGTGCTGTTATGGCAGCTGCTGAAGGACTGGGCTTCAAATTATTGTACTGTTCTAAAGCAAATTTATACTCTGACGGCTGACCACATGAAAAGCTAGAACTCTGCTCTAACTCTAAGCCTTCAATATGTCTTCAAAAGAAATACTTGCCTCTGTAAACTGGATTCCGGCAAACATCCGGCAAAGCACCTCTTGAACCAGAGATCATAAGGAAGTTTGGACACCGCAGAACACATCTTCAGATGAGTCAGCAGTCTGCTATCTTCCAGATTCAAGTATTGTTCAAAAGCTTTTGGCTGAAAATTAAGCAAGAAGAGATTCTTCATTTCCTGTGTCATAACATCATCTGATATTACAGTCTCTGATGAAAAAAAAGTTCCATGCTGAATGCAAGGATGTATTAGAAAACAAAACTTCAGAATTACCCAAGTCACTTGTGACACAGCAATTTCCTAGGTCAGCACTAACTAAAGTAACCAGGACTGAGGGGTTTCCCAGGACACCGGGCCTTTTCAGTACTAAAACTGGGGCAGTCCCAGGCCAAACGGAATGGTCACCCTAATACTAACTGCACTAGCCAGATTCAACAGCGTAAGGAAAAGTCCAAAGCAAAATTCAATTGTTCCGAGGAGCTAAGGAAGGCCCTTTATATTACTGGCTGGTCTAGAGTAGAAGGTTATATAGTAAGGAAAAGGGGGGCTAAGAGGAAGGGTAAAACCAAAGAACTAGAGTGGGATTAGAGTGGGGAGAGGGCATTAGGAAGAATGAGACAAAAAGAGATGGTGATGAGAAGGGGCTGACCAGTCACTGACCATATATCCACTACCCTGGGTTGAGCACCACTGTGCACCAGTACCAAGGAGACTCATACAACAGGGATGTCCAGAGGATGAACTCTGCACCCAACACAAATATGCATGAAAATTTCTTAGAATTCAAGGGAACAAAGCACCTGGATTCTACTTGGTAGCTGATGCTTATATAAACTTCTGAGACCTCTCTCTTATGAGGTCAGGTGGCAGCCAACTCTAGAAGACTGGAGAGCTAATAAAGCCAGCTCCCCATGTCTGGCCAAATTCACCTTGCATCAGCTGCAGTATTCAGGGTCCACTGGCTGAGAACAGGCTCTACGAGTCAAAACCTTAAGTCCACACTCACTATCTGCAGGAGTACAACCAGAGCGCACATCACTTAAGCAAATGTAAATGTTTATTTTAACTCAATATCTATAACTCTCTGCTTCTGTCAAAGAGGAAATTCATCACCTTTACAATATCCACTATAGTCAGAGACTGTGCTACATACAATGAATAAAGTGAAAGGTAAGAGAAAGTCCCTGCCTTTAAGGAGCTTACAGCTTGAGACATACAAGTAAAGAGGTAGCTACAATACACTACTGCTGTGATGCTATGATGGGAACAAGCACAAGATGTTGGGTACATCTCGGAGAAAATCCTAACCTGGGCTGTAGGAGGCAGAACAGTTTCTTAGGAGCGGTGACATTTGAGCTGACCTCCGAAGAATGGACAAGAGTCAGCCAGGCAAAGAGGGGCCCACATAATAATATCCGGTTCAGTTTCCCCCTCTCTTTTTCAGGATATCAGCAGGCATGTCAGGAAAAGGAGTAGATGAGATTTGTCATTTTACAATAAGTAATTTTTGTCAGTTCAAAAGGGATTCCTGTTTATCCAACTTCCCTAAACTACTCAACAGTTTCTAGAGCTTCTCAACAACACTTCAGACTATTTCCCCAAACATGGAATTTTGGTTGGTTTTGCAAAGGGGATATTTGCACTTTTTCCCACAGTGACATGGCTGAAAACACACAGTTACACATTAAGTCCCACAGCAAAGAAAATTTCATCCAGAAGTCAGTACAAATAATTAACAAGATGAAGATGAGTGAACATTTTTAAACTATGTATTGTCTTTTTCCTTTATCAAACAATAAGCTCACGAACGGAGGGGAATGTATCTGTTTTGTTCACTGCTGGTTCTTCAGTACCTAGAACATCACTTGGTGTGGTAAGCACTCAATATATAACTATTGAGCAAATCAATACTGTGAATTAATATAAAGTTTCAAATATATCAATCAACATCTTAATATCACTTGATGTACATCTTTTTGCCACCAATATCTTATTAATTTTTAAAACATTTTTCACCAAAAGAGAGCCCGCATAGCCAAGTCAATTCTAAGCAAAAAGAACAAAGCGGGAAGCATCACACTACCGGACTTCAAACTATACTACAGGGCTACAGTAATCAAAACAGCATGGTACTGGTACCAAAACAGAGATATAGACCAATGGAACAGAACAGAGGTCTCGAAGGCAACACAACATATCTACAACCATCTGATCTTTGACAAACCAGACAAAAACAAGCAATGGGGAAAGGATTCCCTGTTCAATAAATGGTGTTGGGAAAACTGGCTAGCCATGTGCAGAAAGCAGAAACTGGACCCCTTCCTGGCTCCTTACACTAAAATTAACTCCAGAAGGATTAACGACTTAAACATAAGACCTAACACCATAAAAACCCTAAAAGAAAATCTAGGCAAAACCATTCAGGACATAGGTGTAGGCAAGGACTTCATGACCAAAACGCCAAAAGCATTGACAACAAAACCCAAAATAGACAAATGGGGCCTAATCAAACTCCACAGCTTCTGCACTGCAAAAGAAACAGTCATTAGAGTGAATCGGCAACCAACAGAATGGGAAAAAAAATTTTGCAGTTTACCCATCTGACAAAGGGCTGATATCCAGAATTTACAAAGAACTAAAACAGATTTACAAGAAAAAAACTAACAAGCCCATTCCAAAGTGGGCAAAGGATATGAACAGACACTTTACAAAGGAAGACATACATGAGGCCAACAAACATATGAAAAAATGCTCATCATCACTGGTCATCAGAGAAATGCAAATCAAAACTACATTAAGATACCATCTCACGCCAGTTAGAATGGCGATCATTAAAAAATCTGGAGACAACAGATGCTGGAGAGGATGTGGAGAAATAGGAACACTTTTGCACTGTTGGTGGGAGTGTAAATTAGTTCAACCATTGTGGAAGACAGTGTGGCGATTCCTCAAGGACCTAGAAATATAAATTCCATCTGACCCAGCAATCCCATTACTGGGTATATATCCAAAGGATTATAAATCGTTCTACTATAAGGACACGTGCACACGAATGTTCATTGCAGCACTGTTTACAATAGCAAAGACCTGGAACCAACCCAAATGCCCATCGATGATAGACTGGATAGGGAAAATATGGCACATATACACCATGGAATATTATGCAGCCATCAAAAACGATGAGTTTGGGTCCTTTGAAGGGACATGGATGAACCTGGAAACCATCATTCTCAGCAAACTGACAGAAGAGCAGAAGATCAAACACCACATGTTCTCACTCATGGGCGGGTGTTGAACAATGAGAACACATGGACACAGTGGGGGAGCACTACACACTGGGGTCAGTTGGGGGGGAAATAGGGGAGGGACGGTGGGGGGTGGGGAGCTGGGGAGAGATAGCAAGGGGAGAGATGCCAGATGTAGGTGATGGGGAGGAAGGCAGCAAATCACACTGCCACGTGTGTACCTATGCAACAATTTTGCATGTTCTTCACATGTACCCCAAAACCTAAAATGCAATAAAATAAATGGGGGGGGAAAAAAAAAAAAACCATTTTTCCTGGTTTATTCTAGCCTATTATAAGAAATCTTGAAACTATAGTAAAGAATAAAGAGGATCAAGACATGAAGTATAATCACACTCCCAATGATAACTACTGGTAATACTTTGGTTATAGAGCATCCATCCCGCATATATACACACACACTTTTCTGTCTTTTATTAGCTGAACTCAACCGAATACACAATTTAGTATTTTGCTGTTTGCACTCAACAAGTTGTGGATATTTTCCCAGGTTAATGAATAATCTTAAAGGGTTAATATCCATACCTAAACAGAGCTTTTTAAAATGGAAAAGAGAAAAAGCCAAGAACTCTATAGGAAAAATAATGCACATGCCTCTTACCCATATAAAAACACGTTCAACCTTGCTTACAACAAAATAAATGCAGCCTAAAATTACATTGAAGTATCATTTCCTACCTGTCAGAATGGCCAAAATTCAAGACATGGTATGCCATGGCAGCAAGACTGTAGGGAAACAATCTATTGCTTGTGAGGATGCAAAAGAAAATGAGCTCTATGAAGGGGAATTTGGCAATATTTAGCAAAGTACTATATGCATTTACCCTTTGATCCAGTCAATCTATTTTAGGGAATCCAACTCAAATATCCTGGCAAACACATGAAAAGCTGCATGTACAAGTCTATTTATCTGTAACACCATGTATAATAGCAAAAGACTGGAAACATTCCAAATAGCCAAAAATAAAAGAGAGGTTGAATAAACTATATTCACAATAGAACAGTATGAATATGCTAACCTGAGAATACTGTGTAGGCTGGGCGTGGTGGCTCACGCCTGTAATTCCAGCACCTTGGGAAGCTGAGGTGGGTGGATCACTTGAGGTCAGGAATTTGAGACCAGCCTGGCCAACATGGTGAAACCCCATCTCTACTAAAAATACAAAACTTAGCTGGGCGTGGTGGCACATGCTGGTAATCTCAGCTACTCGGGAGGCTGAGGCAGGAGAATCACTTGAACCTGGGAGGCAGAGGTTGCAATGAGCTGAGATTGCACCACTACACTTCAGCCTGGGAGACAGAGCAAGACTCTGTCTCAAAAAAAAAAGCAAAACAAAACAAAAAAAAAATACACAGTACAGTAGTATAAACCCAAGACAGGGAATAAGGAATATCTCTGTATACTAATGTTGTATTGGCCGGAGCGTAGAAAGTTAGCACCAAGACAAAAGTATGCCAGATTGCAGGGTCATTTATTAGGCCGGCGACCACAGAGGACTCACGTCTCTCCAACCTGTTGTGTCAAAAGGAGGGTGCCACGACTTTTTATACCCGAAAAATCACCTTGGGTGTGGGGGTGAGGAGCGGGGATGGGGATGAAAAGGTTTCAGACATTCCAAGGGCTTGGGGATTCTGTGATTCACCTCCTGGGCGGAGACAAGGGCAGGGGTCTCCGGACATTCCAAGGTCCAGGGGATTCTGTGATTCACCTCCTGGGTGGAGACAAGGGCGGGGGTCTCCAGACATTCCAAGGGCCAGGGGACTTTTGTCATTCTGTTTGTTACTTCAGTGGTTTACAGAAGTCAAGATAAGCATTTGTTTACACACAGATCTTAGTTATCCTGGGCTGCTTATTTTAGTTATTACTAAATAACTAAAGCAAAGGCTAGCAATTCTGGCACAATATCACACTAATATGGCATGATCTCCAGCATACAGCAGGTAAAAAGAGCAAGACGGGAAAAATGTGTACTATATGGTACTGCTTCATCTACAAAATATGGTGAATTCAAATATATATGTGTATATATATATTTCTATTTTTTTTAATAGAAGGACAGGTTTATATTGCCTGACATTTTTCATACTTAGCAAATGATAAATACTATAGATGTGACTTATGATAACCATAATTATGTTTTACTCCTAAACATTTATATTTTCAATATTTCGATTACCCTAAATTCTTACTTTATGAAGACAATAAACCATATATCATCAACAGAAGGCAAAATGTGACAAAAATAGGTACTTAATCACTCTGAGAAGAATATATATTAAACTTAGGAAGAAGCTGCTAATAGTGCCTATGAAAAAGCTCTTTAGCATAGCTTTAAAAAAACCATGTAGCAATAAAACAAAGCTTACTTACTTGAGTGATTAACACAATTAAGTTTGAGATGGTTTAAGAGAAACCTTCCATACCACACAATTAAAGTTGGCCTCTTTCTCCTCGACAATGAGTGACCTTGTCAAAAAGTAGAATTTTGAAAAGCTTGTAAGGAGAGAGGCTATGATGCAATCCCAGGAATCAGAACACTATGGCAGAATAAACACATCACCACTCAAGGGTATCGTTATCTTCTTCTGAAGCCTATCATTGTCCATCACACACACATTTCCATAAAACTAAGCAGTAACCTAAACTTTGTGTTATAAGATAGACTAAACATGGTTTCACTAGAGAGAAAAGTTAAGCAAATTACTTGATGCCTAAATCAAACAGAAACACAAAGGAAATTTAGGTTCTTTATACATGCTGTGAACGTTTTTTATAACTTTTTTGAAAACTTCATAACTATTTAAAACTACATGCTAGGCACTATAATATATACACTAAAAGAAGCCCCATTTTTAAAGATGAGGAAACTAAGATTTAAGGGACATTAAATAATCTTGCTGATTCTAAAATTCATTTCTGAAAAGAAATAGGCAAGTTTAAGAATAGTCAAGGCAATTCTGAAAAAGAGCAACTTTCCTTCTCAGCTATCAAAATGCACTAGGCTGTATTAAATAAACCATGCGATATTGGCCCAGGAATAGACAAATAGCTCAATGGAATAAAAAGGAGCCCAGAAAAAGATATAAATATACACACACACACACACACACACACACATGGAAATCCAGTATATGATAAAGGCAGCATTTCAAATCTGTGAAAAAAGGATGAACTAACAAATACATAGGTAAGTGGTAGTTCTACTGCTTACTAACTGTGACCTAGGTCTTACTTAACTTCCCTGTGCTTCAGTTCCCTCATCTGTAAAAACAAAGATAATATGCTTGAATGAAGTAGCTCACTAACAATACAAATTTAGCATTGCCTGACATGAAGTACTTTCTCAGTAACACACAAACCAGAGGGGCAAGAGGAAGAGGAGGAGGAGGAGTGACATATTGGTAGAAATGGTGGTGTTGCAGCAGGTAAGTGTAAAAGTGAAATCCAGTGTGTATCTGATGCCAATCAGAAAGATAAATCCCTGACAAAGAGCTACATTTAAAATGTTAAAGCATTTTAAAAAGTTACGTGAAAACAGGCCAAGGCACAGTGGCTCACATCTGTATTCCCAGCATTTTGGGAGGCTGAGGCAGGCGGATCACCTGAGGTCAGGAGTTCAAGACCAGCCTGGCCAACATGGCGAAATCTCGTCTCTACTAAAAATACAAAAATTAGCCAGGCATGGTGCCACACCCATGCCTGGAGTCCCAGTTACTCGAGAGGCTAACACAGAAAAACCCCTTGAAGCCAGGAGGCAGAGGTTATAGTGAACTGAGATTGCACCACTGCACTCCAGCCTAGGTAACAGAGCAAAACTCCATATCAGAAAAAAAAAAAAGTTAGGAGAAAACAAAAAAATATATATATTTGAATCTTGGGGTTAGAAAGGGCTAATTAATCAATAAGATGCAAAAAAAAAAAAAACAAAAACAAAAACAAAACAAAACCAAAAAAAAAATGCTGACAAATCTCATTATATCAAAACTTAAAATTTTGTACAACAAAGTATTTTCAACATAAGGGATAAGGATAAAAATCTAGGGTTCAGTTGGCCCTCGTATCCATGGACTCAACCAACCATAGACCAAAAATATTTGGGAAATAAAAAATGGATAATTGTGTCTATACTGAACATACACAGATTGTTCTGGGCATTATTCCCTAATACAGTATAACAACTATTTACATAGTATTTACATTGTATTATGTACTATAAGTAATCTAGATTTAAAGTATACAGGAAGAGATGTGTGGGTTATATGCAAATACTATGCCATTTTATATAAGGGACTTGAACACCCATGAATTTTAGTATCTCAAGGAGTCCTGGAACAAAACCCCTACAGATCCAAGAGTGACTATATATCATAACTCTTAACAAAGAAAAAAGTCAACAAAAGAGTAACAATATGCAAACACGCTCAACTTCACTAGAAACTGAGGATATGTAAATTAAAATGAGATACAATTTCACTAACAGATGGATAAAAATTTAAGGCATTGATACTATCAAGTATTGGCAATGGGGTGGAAAATGGGAAATCTCATAATGTTTGGTGGGAGCATAAACTGATATGGCCTTTGGATGAGCAGCCAGGCAGTTTAAATTGTAAATATGTCAAAAATAAAAAAATAGATTTTAAATACAGCTCCCCTCTGCTTGAGCATCTGCTCATAGGTACCAAGCCTAGAGAGATACACATACACACAAGGCACCAGTATTCAGGCATTCTTACTCTCGGCATGGATCTCTTATGCTTAAACATGGCAAATTCATAACAGGAAATGCTAGGAGTAAATATTTTCTAAAAGGTGGTTCTAAATGAGTGGCCTTCAACCCTTAGGTACACTTCAGAATTGCCTGGAGCTTTTAAAAAATTAGAATTCCAGGGCCCTCATCAAAAACGATGAGTTTGGGTCCTTTGTAGGGACATGGATGAACCTGGAAACCATCATTCTCAGCAAACTGACAGAAGAGCAGAAGATCAAACACCGCATGTTCTCACTCATAGGTGGGTGTTGAACAATGAGAACACATGGACACAGGGAGGGGAGCACTACACACTGGGGTCAGTTGGGGGGAAATAGGGGAGGGACGGTGGGGGGTGGGGAGCTGGGGAGAGATAGCAAGGGGAGAAATGCCAGATGTAGGTGATGGGGAGGAAGGCAGCAAATCACACTGCCATGTGTGTTCCTATGCAACAATTTTGTATGTTCTTCATATGTACCCCAAAACCTAAAATGCAATAAAATAAATAAATGGGGAAAAAAAAAAAAAAAAAAAAAGAATTCCAGGGCCCTAACTTCAGAAATTCAGATTTCACTTGTCTAGGAAGAGGAAATGTGATGGTAATTTTAAAAAGCTCCCAGGTGGTACCAATAAGAAGTCAGGACTGAAAGCTAGTGATTTATCTATACTGACTTGGAAAGTTCTCCAAGGCAGTAAGTTAAAAACAAAAATAGAACCATAGGACCATATATGCAGTATACTATTTAATGTGTTTTTTTAAAATCATATTATATATACAGGCACATAAGTGTCTTGAATCATATACGCCAAGCTGATGACAATGTTTACTTCTTAGAAGGGAAAGTGGAGAATTTCGGGGTTTGGGGTGGTTAGTCCAGATCTAGGGAAACATGGACTCATCTGAATTGCTTAATTTCTTTAGAGAATGCATTCATTGCTTATGTTATCAAAAATAAAAGACAAATTTTTAAAGAACAGCATAAGCTAACAAAATACTACTGACTTATTCGAATATTAAGAAAAGCTAATTCAATCATGACATGGTATACCTGACACCTCCTAATTTAATTAGGCAACTGACATATTTACTTAAGCTTCATTTCCAAGTTTAAACAACAAAGTGGATCAAATTTCAAAATCCTAAAAATCAAATTTTACTTGCTTGAAATATATAGCAACTGCTCTTCTAAGTGTTCTCAGAAGCTGAAGGGTCTTGCACATTGCCTTATTAATAATTTACTGCAGTGATCCTCAATGCCCATCCCACCATCATCACTGCCCCGTATCTGATCTTGCACTCAGTACCACAGTCACCAACTTTCAGTAGAATTTTACAAAGAAACAACCCAGTGCTTTAAGAAAAAAAGACTTATTTTTATAAATAAGGGGAAAAAAAGAAAATGGCAAAGGAAGACTAGCTTGCATGATAAGCAAGTACCACTCACTCTCTGCCTTCCCAAACCACTGTATGACAGAAACAGCTCGCTGCCTGCCACACTCCCATATGCCCCTCCCTATGTCACTCACAGAGCCCCTGTTTTAGCAGGAGATCACTATGCACTAGGCTTTTAAAAATATACATATATATATATATATATATATATATATATATATATATATA
>NW_022437003.1:11418956-11497209 GCF_009761245.1 Sapajus apella | reverse complement strand
TATATATATACACACACACACATACATATATACATTTCCCAGCCTCTACTGCAGACAGGGCAGCCAAGTGACACAGTCCTGGTCACTAATGTATAGTTGACCCTTGAGCAACATGGGTTTGAATTGCAAAGGTCTCCTTAAACAGATTTTCTTCCACCTCTGCCAACTCCTGAGATAGCAAGACCACCCTTCTCTCCCTCCTGCTCAGCCTATTGATGATCTACTTCCACTTAATGAATAGAAAATATATTTTATCTTCCTTATCATTTTCTTTTCTCTAGCTTACTTCATTACAGGAATATAGTGAATACACATATAATAAAATATGTGGCCGGGTATTGTGGCTCACGCCTGTGATCCCAGAAGTTTGGGAGGCCAAGGTGGGTGGATCACTTGAGGTCAGGAGTTCGAGACCAGCCTGGCCAACATTTGTAGTGAAACCCCGTCTCTACTACAAAAAAAACACAAAAATTAGCCAAGTGTGGTGGCAGGCACCTGTAATTCCAGCTACTTGGGAGACTAAGGCAGGAGAATCACTTGAACCCAGGAGGCAGAGGTTGCAGTGAGCCAAGATTATGCCATTGTACTGCAGCCTGGGTGACAGCATAAGACTCCATCTCAAAAAAACAAAAACGGAAACAAAATGTACAAAATATGTGTTAAGCAACCATTTATGTTATCAGTAAGGCTTCCAGTCAACAATAAATTATTAATAGGGTTTAGGGGAGTCAAAAGTTATATGCAGAGTATCAACTATGCTGGGTTTGGGTCAGTTCTCCTAACACTACACTGCTCAAAGATCAACTGTACATGCAGAGGGAAGGCCTAATGGGCCACAGACTTGGATGGCTTGTCCCTCTTACTCCTTTGCTTTTATCCTTGCCTTCCCTTTCCTCCTGCCCAGAACACAGATGTCATGGCCGCTGGTCCAAGAGGCATCTTGTGAGCACAAGTGGAAAGATCATGCCTGCAAACGCTGGAACCAAATGGCAGGCATCTGCAGCCCTGTCCACACTGTGGTTCTGCAGCACCAGCTCGGCACTGCCTAACTTCTTAGCTTCTGGTATTTGGGCTTCCCATTATACACAGTCAAATGAAAACCTTAACTTATACAGAGGAATTACTCCAGAGCAGCGGATTCTAGACCAGAATATGGAATACAGAGGAATTACTCCAGAGCAGCGGATTCTAGACCAGAATAAGGAATACTATAGAGCGGGACTGGCCATCTATGGCCTGCAGCAGGGCAAATCCAGCCAGGAACATTCTTTTATGCATCGTCTAAGGTTGCTTTTGTGTAACAACGGCAGAGGTGAGTGGTTACAATAGAGACCATCTGGCCCACCAAGCTGGAAATATTTACAGATTATTCAACCTTTTAAAGAAAACATTTGCTGAGTCCTACTACAAAGGGTTATCCATAATTATAACGGCACCAGGAGTTAAAATACTCCCTGAAGACTCCCACTACCATTGTTCACTCTTCAATAGCGCCCCCCCCCCACCCAAAACAAAAACAAAAACCAAAACCCCCTCACCAGCTGGGGTAAAGAATCCCGGTACTTGGTATTTAATTGGTTCACAAAGCATCGGATGATCCAGTAACAGTCGACACTATCTTCCACCATTTCCTCCATGGCTTTAGCTATAGCAAGAAATGCTTCATCTTCTGGCTCCTGAAAGATTAATAATAAATCTCAAGAGGAAGGCAGTGAAAGAGAGGAATACGTACTTCTTCAATAAAAAATGAAATCTTGCTCCCTAAATTTTGAAAAGGCTGCATTAATAAATCAAAGTGGGATCAAAAAGCACAGAGTCCACCCCTGAAGAGGGGAGCAAGGGGGAGAAAAGGATGAGCAACCACAGGATCAGTGCTGCTTATGAATGACCAGGTTTCTGTACAGACTCTCCAGCTTCTAATGTTAAGCCCATCACAGAGTCCGCATAAATCATAAGCAAGTCACTGGCTCCCTCCACCCAAAAATATTCTCATCACAAGGTGAGAATGTATTTGAAAAGGGTATAATAAATAGCACCAACAGTAACTGGAGACACTTTTCAGCACAGTAATTCGCAAATATTGAAGAACTCCAAAAAGACTTTTTAAAGCATTTGATTTCAAAGCATTCATGCATACCTTTAGAATTTTGTTCTAGCTTAAGCAGCAAAAATTTAAAATGTTCCTAGAATCAGAATTTTAGGAATCAAAAGAATGGCATTTCTCAAACCTTGTGTCAATACTCAGAATGTGAAAGTAAACTCTCAGGTAAATTTCAACACAGAAATCTTAGAAAAACTGGAACCTTATCTGAAAACCTCTTGTCTTCAAACACCATACCACATACAAAAAGCTTTATATTTTCATCTAGGATTTAACAGCTGAAGAATTTTAAAATTAAAAAGAAGCTAAGAAGTATCATAGTTTCCCCTAGAAAGTACTGAGTTACATCAAAACTCTTATTTTAATGTATTATTTCATTCTAAGCCCTTCTTTCAACTTGTTAATATTCTATAAAATGTCAAGAAAAACAGAATTACAATCACTGGAAATAAATTATCTCTAAGCATCATATTAATGTGTCAGAAGAGAATGGAAAACAAGCAGAAGAAAAGGGAAAGGAAAACCTCCTTTCTTGGACTCCCTTGCAGTCCTGCTCACTGTGCTTGGCACCCCCAAAGGTGGCATGTCACTGACTGCTCCTGACTACCGACAGGTCAAGGGAATAGGACCAAGTCCTTCCTGGCCCTGTGCTGAGCACTGCCGCACACTCTTACTGACAGATTAAAAAATGAAGCAGAGTGGGCACTAAGTGGGTGCTATTGTTCAAATATCTGTCCCCTCCAAAACTTATATTGAAATTTAATCCCCAATGTGGCAGTACTGAGAAGTGGAGCCTTTATGAGGTGACTGGATCATGAGGGCTCTGCCTTCATCTTTGGGTCAATTAATAGATTAATGGGTTATCACAGGAATGGGGCTGGTGGCTCCCTAAGGAGAGGAAGAGAGTCCTGGGTAAGCATGTTGGCACATTCAGCCCCCTTGCCATGTGACAACCTGTGCCATCTCAGGGCCCTGCAGAGAGTCCTCATCAGCAAGAAGGCCCTCATCAGATGTAGCCCCTGCATCCTGGACTTCCCAGCTTCTAGAATTGTAAGAAATAAATTCCTTTTCTTTATAAATTATCACATTTCAGGTACACTGTTATAAGCAACCAAAAAAAAGACTAACACAATGGGGCTCATGACTGTGGAGATGTGGGGCCGCAGAGCCTAAAACACACATTCACAAGCATGCCTGCCTGAGGCCACAGTAAAGGTGTCTCAGCTTGGAACACAGACAAGCTGAGGAGCGATGAGGGGAACCTATACCCTATCATCTCCATTCCTTGAACTAACAGATTATCTAATTTAATTTGATACGTAATTTAAGATCTTGTGTAGTACTATCAACTTCACTTTGCCAGTAAGTGAAATGTAAAGAAGACTGCTTAAATTATTCCAATTATTTTTAGGGACCTTCTCTCTCTTGATAAATGTAATAAATATAAATGATCTTTGTTGGCTCTAAAGTTTGTCCATGGATACCCCATCATTAACTAAACAAAAAAAAAAAAGGATCTGCAATAAAAATAAATTTTGTAAAACAGGAAAGTGTTCCAGCAAATCCATTTGAACAATTCACTGTTTTAGCCAAATAAATAACACTTTAATTTCATACTGATATAAATAAAGAAATAAAGGAGAAGGGAAAACTCTTTCTTAGAGAAGAATGCCAACTAATACATGCAGAAAGAATGAGGGAGTTAGATCACCATTTGGCCACCAGCACAGTAAAAATTGGTTCAGGCAAGAATCATTAGTGGATGGCTATTTACAAGTCTCAAAGTACTTCCCCACAGTTACTTATTAATTACAAAGTGGAAAATAGTAACCTTATAGCAGAGAAACTCAGCAGACACCATCTTACCCAAGTGATCAAAGTTAGCGGCACTAGTAATGAGTCCCATACTTCTGTGGTATTCCTGCCAGTAATGCATGACCAGAGTTTAATCATGGGGAAACATCAGACAGACCCAAATTGAGAAATGCGATCCTGGCCAGTGCTTTTCAAACATGTCAAGGTCATGAAAGACCAAGACTGAAGAACTGTTCCAGATCAAAGACTAAGACATGGAAGCTAAATGTAATGTGTGATCTGGAACTGGATCTTGGAGCAGAGGAAGAGCATCAGTGAGATACCAGCAAAATTCCAATGAGGTCTACAGAGTGGCTCCCAGTATTGTGATTCTCTGGTTTTGATCATTACCTTATGGTAACATTCGAGGACACTGGTGAAGGTATTTGAGAACACTGTACTATTTTTCCAACTTTTTTTCTATACCCAACATTACTTAAAAATAAAGTTAAAAATTTTTTAGAAATCGTCAAATGAGAATACTTTGAACAGTTTAATAAGGAATAGGATATTTATAGAGCAGTTTTAAAGTGTCTCCCCACAAAGAGAAATAGTAATTACAAAGGGAAATTTCCAGTGGAAAACTCCAGCAGACCCACCCTTACGAAGTGATCCAAGTTAACACTACCTCTTAAGGGGCAAATCCACACGATGTTCCTCCTGATAAGAGCCACTGAGAAGGACACAGCATCACCTACCTGATGTCCCTACAAAAAATGAATAACCTGAATCTAATCAGGAGGAAGTACCAGACAAACCTAAATTGAGGGCTTTCTTCAAAGCCTCTGATTATGCCCTTCAAAAATGTCAAAGACATGAAAGATAAGAAAGGACAGGCCGGGCGCGGTGGCTCAAGCCTGTAATCCCAGCACTTTGGGAGGCTGAGGCAGGTGGATCACGAGGTCAAGAGATCGAGACCATCCTGGTCAACATGGTGAAACCCCGTCTCTACTAAAAATATAAAAAATCAGCTGGGCATGGTGGCGCGTGCCTGTAATCCCAGCTACTCAGGAGGCTGAGGCAGGGGAATTGCCTGAACCCAGGAGGCGGAGGTTGCGGTGAGCCGAGATCGCGCCATTGCACTCCAGCCTGGGTAACAAGAGCGAAACTCCGTCTCAAAAGAAAAAAAAAAAAAGAAAAAAAGAAAGGACAGAACTCTCTCAAGTCAAAGGAGACCAAAGCAATACAATAATAACCCAGCGCAACGCCTAGTCCAGGATCCAATCCTCACCCAGAACTTTGACTGTTTCCTTATTTTTGAAGGGCATTATTGGCCAAATTCAAATGGAGTTGGTAGATTAGATGTTAATGTTGTATCTTTGTTAACATCTTGGTTTTGAGGACTGTACTATGGCTATCTACAGGGGAAGTGTACACTGAAGGAATCTGAGGTGATAGGGAATCCTGTCTGCATCTTATTCTCAAATGATTTAGGAAAAAAATGTGCATACGTATATTTTTTAAATGACAAAGCAAAGCAGATGCACATAATGTTAACAACTGGAGAATCTGGGTAAAGGGTATATCTGAATTCTTGGTAGTATTCTTGCAACTTTTCTAGAAGTTTGAAATTACTTCAAAATGAAATGTATTAAAAAAAAAAAGAAGGTTGGGTCAGAATGCACGTGGCCACAAATGCCAGGTAAAGATGCGTCACTTATTTTATTATTTTTTTTTTTTGAGATACAGTCTCACTCTGTCGCCAGGTTGGAGTCCAGTGGCGCGATCTTGGCTCACTGCAACCTCCGCCTCCCGGGTTCAAGTGATTCTCCTATCTCAGCCTCCCAAGTAGCTGGGACTACAGGTGCACGCCACCACGCCCAGCTAATCTTTGTATTTTTAGTAGAGATGGGCTTTCACCATGTTGGCCAGGATGGTCTTGATCTCTTGACCTTCTGATCTAGCCACCTCGGCCTCCCAAAGTGCTGGGATTACAGGTGTGATCCACTGTGCCCGGCTGTCACTTCTATTTTAATAACAATAGGGAGTCACTGAAAGTTTTTAAGGCAAAACATGATGGAATCAAAGGCTGGCAAGATGGGACAGTCTAGAGTTGAGCTTACTGTCAGGCAAAAGTGACCACTAACCAGTGGAAAAGAGGAATTTCGAGGTAATTTCCCAGATTCCAGCTGATACATGCGGAGATAGACTTCAACCTGAGGTGTGGCATCACTGACAAAGCGAATGACTTTCAGGGCATGAAGGACATCCGAGTACTGCTCCTTACGATACATCATCACCTTGGCATGGGACTCATGGTGTGGAGGCAGGATTCCTAGAGAGAACAGGAAGAAAGAAAAAAGAGCAAAAGACTGAGCCATCACTCTAAATCTCTCCTCTATCAAAGAAGATGCTGTGAGAAGCAACCCATCACAATTAGGCTAGAATTCACAGATACTTAAGTACCACATAGAATCTTTTAGAAATTCTCACTATAAAACAATCTTAAACGTGAAATATTATCAATGTTTGAATGGTGATGCATCATTGATAGGAAAGAAAAATGAAATAACACTGCCGAAGACCTTGAGTAAGTGCGCCACATACATTCAAGATTAAACAATGGTTTAACTTCATGTATAGCAGCTTCAGGCTGCCTTTAGCTCCTGGAGGTCTCACCCTAGTCTTTGTACTTGGCCCCTACATCTCGCACCACCAACAGCTCATTGAATCCTTCTCTTCCTCAATAGTTAAAATTGCTCACTTAGCATCCTATCCTCCAGGCCACAAAAGTCCTTAATCTTCATTGGTGAGGCCACCTTACATGACATTTGTGACATATTAAGCTCATTAACCCATTTAAATATGGTGTCATATCTTTTTTTTAACAAACAAAATGGCTCTGAGAAAACCACTAGACAGCCTGGCCATCCTGGATTCTAGCCTCAGGTTGAACAACACTAGGACTCTCAAATGTGTTTGTCTTCCTGGGCACTTGTATCCCCATCTGTCAAAGGCAGGAAATGGGATAGATAAGCATTACACCAAATGCTTCTTCACAAAATGCTAGCCCCAAGAGATTAAAACGCCATCATCAAACAGATTGGGGAAATGATGACAATGAATTTTCATGGCTCTGAGTTTTGCCATAAAGAAAAACATTTTAGGCCAGGTATGGTGGCTCATGCCTATAATCCTAGCACTTTGAGAGGCTGAAGCAGACAGATTGCTTGAGACCAGGAGTTCGAGACCAGCCTGGGCAACATGGTGAAACCCTGTCTCTACAAAAAATTGGCCAGGTGTGATGGCACATGTCTGTAGTCCCAGCTACGTGGGAGGCTGAGGTGGGAGGATCATCTGAGCCTGGGAAGTCAAGGCCACAGTGAGTTGTGATCGTACCACTGCAGTCCAGCCTGGGAAACAGAATAAGACCCTGTCTCAAAAAAAAAAAAAAAAAAACACCCACAAAGCAAAACAAAAACCAACCATTTTATTAGTTTCATTAAACTTAATGAGGCTCTACAGAAGCACAGACTTTGGAACAAAGTTCCTGTTTTTATATTCTAGCTCTACAATTAACTGGCTGGGTGGTGACCTTTAGCAATTACTTCATCTCCCTGTGTCTTAGCTTCCCCATATGAAAAATGAGAATAATAATACCTAATCTCATACAGTTGCTCAGATGAATAAACAAATCAATATACACAAAACACTTAGACGAGTACTTGACAAACACTAAGCTAGTGTTAAGTGTTAGCCAGTACATTTGACTATGAATCCCTCTTTGGTGCAAACCACCACCTGTTTAGTATTCTAGAGAACACCCTGGAAAACAAAAACAATAGCAGCTAACATGATACCACATTAACGTTAGAAATAAACTTGCTTAAATGTTCTCTTCCCTGAAATAAAAATTATCCTAGCTATGAGACTGTGTATCAGGCTTCCAGAAAAGTGTCTCCTACATCTCGGCTAATACAGGTTAAACAGCTGTAACCGAACCCTCATCGTAGTGCTAGAGGCAGCATGTTAACTCTTGGACCTGGTTTCTAAGAGCTGATCCTAAAAGATCCCCAAGTAATCAAAACTCTGTGCTAAGAAGAGTCAGGCTGTTTCCTACACAGCACAACAGCTCTAAGCTTCCAGAGCCTTTTCCTCAAAAAATAACTATGACTTACATAATAAAGAAAGGTAAGAAGAGTAGAAGTGATGAATAAGCCAGGCAGGCTGTAGGCCAACACAAAACTGTGTAACTCCCATTAATTCCACCAGAGTTATTAATAGACACATAGCACCTCCCAGCAGAAATGGGCACTGTTGACATTACTACTTAAAATGTACCCCAGAAGGTAATGGAAACAGTAAAATTCAAGGAAAAGTACTCTAGGAAAAACTAAAATAGTTGTCACCACTTCTCCAGACTGTAACTGCACACTGACCTACCAAACATAAAAGTGCAGAGACAGCCACGATGCATAGCAAAAAAGTCATTATCCCGCACTTTGGGAGGCCGAGGCGGGTGGATCACGAGGTCAATAGATCAAGACCATCCTGGCCAAAATGGCGAAACCCCATCTGCACTAAAAATACAAAAAATTAGCTGTGCGTGGTGGTGTGTGCCTGCAGTCCCGGCTACTCAGGAGGGGGGAGGAGGGGGCAGGAGAATTGCTTGGACCCAGAAGGCGGAAGTTGCAGTGGGCCAAGATCGCACCACTGTACCAGCCTGGTGACAGGATGAGACTCCATCTCAAAAAAAAAAAAAAAAAAAAACAAAAAGTCATTAAGGAAGGCTTTCTAGCACCACTTATATTCCCTCACTACCTCCATATTATATAATCAGAGAGGGCTGCAGGCTCTTCAAGCCCTGAAAAGATATATTTTGGAAAGAAAGAGGTCTACAACCTATCTTACCGTCAAATGAGTCCCACAAATGTAAGCTCAAATCCTAGCTCTGCCACTACAGGCTATAATGCCTTAGGCAAGTTATTTAGCCTGGGAGAGTAATTTTCCCCACCTGTAAAATTACGATACCAATACCTGCCTCACAGGGGAATTCTACTATGTACTATGTATAATCTATGTAAACTACTCAGCCTACTGATAGGCACACAGGGATGCCCAATAAGGCACATAGTTTATATTCCTCAAGGAATTTAGTCCTCATCACTATCTTACAGTTAACAAACTTAAAAATATTTTTCTAAGAAAGATCAGGAGGATGGTAATGGATAGGAATTATATGCTCCAGCAGGCTCAGCAATGATAGGGGAAAGAAAATCTTGGGCTCAAAAGGGATACTGCCAGTTGCTCATAGCACTTAATTCACGTTTTCTTCCACAGAAACTAAGTAAGATCAGTTTTCCTTCTCATTCAGCCACTCACACCACCGGAATTTAATCATTCACACTTCTAGGGAGTATTAAGTCTCCAATTCCTCTCTGACGCATTAGGAAGTTATACTGCTAAAGCTGAGATTCACAAAACCTTACAAATTTAGAGCTAAAACCTAGGAATCATTTAGCTCAAAAGCCTCATGTTATAGATGCAAAAAATGAGTCCCAGAGGGGTCATTTTCCTCCAGGTTCCCCAGCTGATAGCAAAGCCTAAACCAATTCTCTTTTCTCCTAATCTTGTCTCCTATTTTCTGAGACAAGACTATTTCTTGTCTGAGAAAATAGTGTATGTTCCTGAGACAAGATCTGGGAAGAACAGTATTGTTCTTCCTACAGTATCAATAATAGAAGAGAAAATAGTAAGCAGTAACTGAATCTCCTGGGGAAGATTCAATATTCAGGAAACAGCCTAAACAAATTCTCCTTTCTCTGATAAATAGCAAATGATCCCATTATTCACTATTTTTGAAGATAAATCTTCCAACTCCTGGGTCTCATACCTAGAAGCACCTTCCATACCAATGCACGGTACATGGACGGGAGAGGGAACCTCTGACTAAAAGTACAAAGTTTTTCAATATCTAGAGGAAGAAGAAAACATAGTTAGAAGCTTTTCATGCTGATCACAGTATGTCAAAGCACATTTCATTTTTAAAACTGAAAGAACAGTTAAGACATTTCTTCAGAGAATATCTACCACATGGTAAGTTTAGGAGAGGCAATACTAGCCTGATTTCTAGCCCAAGACTTCTACCAACTAAGTTATTTAAAAACAATTTGCAGCTGGGCATGGTGGCTCACGCCTATAATCCCAGCACTTTGAGAGGCTGAGGCAGGCGAATTAGTAAAGGTCAGGAGTTTGGGACTAGCCTGCCCAACATGGTTAAACCCCATCTCTACTAAAAATACAAAAATTAGCCGGGTATGGTGGTGCACACCTGTAGTCCCAGCTAGTCAGGAGGCTGAGGCAGAAGGATCGCCTGAACCCAGGAGGCAGAAGTTGCAGTGAGCCAAGATCATGCCACTGCACTCCAGCCTGGGCAACAGAGTGAGATTCTGTCTAAACAAAATAATAAAAATAAAAACAATTTGCATTTTGCAGCATTGGAGATGCATTTTGCATATATTACTACATTTTCTATAACATTATCGGTAGTTACTAATTACAGGGTTTATTTCATTTAATTCACACTACAAGCCTGTCAGGTAGTAATTGTTCTAAAAACGCAGAAACTGAAGCTCAAAGCAGTTAAATGATTTTATCAAACTAACACAGCTAGTAAGTGGTACAGTCAGCCTTCAAATCCCTGCATTTTCCAATAAAGTACAGTTACCTCCCTGACCCTCAAATCCTCTACTTATCAAAGGAGAAAACCAGACATACTAAAGCAAGTACAGTGAAGAGCAAAGATAAGGTGAGAAATGTTTCACAAACTTTAAAAGTACTCTATGCCAATAAAGTACTATCTTTTTTGGCATAGAGTACTTTTTTGAGACGGAGTTTCACTCATGTTACGCAGGCTGGAGTGCAATAGCGCGATCTCGGCTCACCACAACCTCCGCCTCCTGGGTTTAGGCAATTCTCCTGCCTCAGCCTCCTGAGTAGCTGGGATTACAGGCACGCACCACCATGCCCAGCTAATTTTTTGTATTTTTAGTAGAGACGGGGTTTCACCATGTTGACCAGGATGGTCTCGATCTCTTGACCTCGTGATCCACCCGCCTCGGCCTCCCAAAGTGCTGGGATTACAGGCTTGAGCCACCGCACCCGGCCAATAAAGTACTATCTTTAACTACGGTTCAGTTTATTTTACTTTAGTCAACAAAAGATCTTACTAATACTGGCTTAAAATAAACTAAAATGTCAATATACAGCGCAGTCTTAGTATTTCCATAAAAGAAAATCATGGGCCAGGCGTGGTGGCTCATGCCTATAATCCCAGCACTTTGGGAAGCCAAGGTGGGTAGATCACTTGAGGTCAGGAGTTTGAGAACATCATCCTGGCCAAAATGGTGAAACCCCGTATCTAATAAAACAAACAAAAAAAAACCCGCCAGGCATGGTGGCGTGTGCCTGTAATGCCAGCTACTTGGGAGGCTGGGGCAAGAGAATCACTTAAACCCAGAAGGTGGAGGATGCAGTGAGCGAAGATTGCGCCACTGCATTCCAACCTCAGTAACAGTCAAAAAAACAAAACAAAAAAACAAAAACCATGACCAGAGCTACTACAAATTTACCCAGAAGCAAATTTACCGAGGTAATATAAGAAAACATATGGGTCCAACAGAAGAAAAAATATTATTGACTTTAAGAAACATTTCAAAAACTTCTGACTCTCAGTCAAATATAAATTTGAAAAATCTGTAACTTTTCTCAAAATACACCATTCCGCTTCACCACGTTACTAAAAAATACAGCAAGTAACCAATGCTTCTGTATGTCTTTTAAGATATTTACTTCAGAACATGTGGAATTGATTGGGAACCAATGAGCTTAATTAAACATAATACTCACCCAGGCGGTCATCTTTTAGGAGAATTTCTAATGATTTCTTTTCTTCAACTCCACGAAACCCCACTTTCTCATAATATACCGAACGAAAGTTTCTCTGCGAGTCCTCAGTCATATTTCATTCTTGGAGGAGACAAAGATAAAAAGAGAGAGATTAAGGGGGAAGAGTGAGGCTAGAAACAAAGAGAATAATTGTCAATGATGTTCTCTACCTTTTCAATAAATCTGATGCGCCCTTGCATAGGACTCAATACTAAATCTTTCCTTTTACTCAGTTCTAGAACCATCTCACCTATGCATCTTGGCCAAAAACTAAGATATAAGTTAAAAGTTCGCTGAGCTGCTACAATAGATAGCACAAGGTTTATGCACTAAGTTTCCCACTATACCTATGAGTGCCTATCACAATAGAGCATTCTGTAGCTATTATAAATGTACAAAGAAAAAAATAAGTGAAATGGGAAGCCAGGCAAGATACGTCAAGCAAATTATACTTGAACAATATACACTATATCATTTGTTGTTTTTTACAAACAACATGAATTTTAAAACTATTGCAAAATGTTAGCAATAGTTAAGTAGTAGGATTCTAGATGATTACAATTTTCCTTCTTTTGCTTAGCTATGTTTTTTTATGGGCATTTTGTGAAATGAAAAATTAAGTTATATAAAAGTAAAAAGCCACGAGATTCTCCCTTATCTTTTAAACACAGTTCTATCAAAGGTTGCTATCAAAATTCGAAACCCACAACAGACAAAACATTAAATTATAACCAGAAGAGGGTAAAGAATGTAGCCGGTTGAGAGTGATCCCAAAGTCAGAGTAGAACACAGAAAAACGATTTAAAATCTGTCACACGAACTCAAAAAAACTCAGTGGCCTCAGGTTCCTTCACACTAACCTCCATAATACTGGCGGTAAGTCATCCAAAAAAGAGGAAAAAAAAAGACCAAGTTAGATTAGCTTTTCGAAAACAGAAGGGACGTGATGCATTTCCCAAAAAGCACTGCACTGCCTCACCCAAATGCTTCCAGCGTCTGTGCACAAAGAGTGAATCTTTAGGTTTAAGAATCCTGAGACATCCCCAGGGAGCAGGGGAGGGTTTCCTTCCTTACTGAAAAGATATCCTCTGAATCGATTCCGTCACAGGAAACATTAGGATTCGTTTAGAAAACGAAATTCTAAGGGTCCCTGAGCTTTCGGGAGCAGATGTCTTAAAAATAAAAAAGTCAGAAGCAAAAAAACGCGTAATGAGTGTGGGGATTTTTTTTTTAAAGCATCCAAAACAGTTGCATGACCGTACGGTCAGTTCCTGTGTCTAAGGACACCCATTCTTACATTGCACTACAATGACAAAGGCCTCCTCTCGGAGGAAATCTTGCAAATGATATCTCCTGGCCCGGAGCGTCCACCTAATGGGAAAAGTAAAAACACCCTGGTCCAAGACCCCAGGTTCCACTGATGGATGCTTCACCTCTAGTAGTGGAAACACACCCGGGTTGAGACTAAGTAGTCCGGGAGAAGCAGAGGACGCCGTGCCCCGGGCGCTGACCGACCGGCGGGCAGGCGAGCACCGTTGGGACCCAGGGCCAGGAGGGGTGGGTCCTGCGGGAAGGAAGGAGGCGGCGGGACACCAGAGACACCTGCGCGCGCCACGCCGGCCAGAGAGGCAAAATTCAGCACAGCTGCCGCCGCCGCCACCGGACGTGACGTGAACTGCACGTCGAGGGGCGGGCACTGGGCGGGCGCATGCGCAGAGGGCGCGTGCAGGAAGCTCCACCCTCACTCCGGAAAGGTCGGGCTTAGTTCCTGAAACCCCACTGGATGAAGGACTAAACTCGCCTCCGGACTGGTGTACATTTTCCCGCGCTGAGCACCGGCCCCTTGCAACCCCGCAAAATCTCGTGACCATTTATTCCGGCCGTCCGAAGGCGCGTGATTGGGTTGCGTTCCGGTCTCCAGCCCTCGAGGTTCCTGCCTAGGGGAGACCCGAGCCCTTGGGCCGTACTTAACCTGCGTGCCCGCAGTACCCGGGTTTTGCTTTTGCTGCTTTTCTACCCCCACCCCCACCCCCTGGGTATGTGGAAATAAATGAAGACCAACCGAACATGAAAAGCAAAGGCGTCAGCCACTGTCCCATGTATTTGGGGAAGGACGCAATGGCAGGCAGAGGAGTGGGGACGCTTTAGGGTGGACAAAAGGGAAGGCTCGGTGTGCGCTTACCGGAGGCTGGAGGCGGCTCCCTGGAAGTGGAGCATCGTAGGGATTGGTTGGCGGGCATATTTGCCTTTCTCCGGTTGGTCGTAACTTGGAAGCAAGGACAAAAATTAAGAAAGCTCTCAGTTATTAAGTCCTGGCCATTTGGGCCCAGTTGTTAACAGAAGTTATTGTTCAGCTTCCTAGATTGTTGCTAGAGACGGCAATCTGGCTTCCTGCAAGTCTGATTTCGAGCAGGCAGGCTCTCCGGCTTGGTAATTGTAGATAACGGACTGGTTTTCTGGGCAGGTTGCTGCAGGTTGTGGATTAGAAGTCTTTTTATATTCGGGTGGGCTGTTTGTATATTCAGCCTCTCAAGTAAATTACTATAAAATAGGAGAAAAATGAAGTTTAAAAAAAAGGTGCGAAATACCAGCTCCAATTTGTTGTTAGTAGGTCTAGCAGACACAGAGGTACTCTTTAAAGTAGCTAGTAATGCTTACAAATGCTTTCTCTTTCTGTGCTGGCCTTACTGGTCCTCGGGCTGGCTGAGCAGCAGTACTCAAGTAGATTTTTTAACCGCCAGGGGAAGTCCAGTTATAGTGCAGACAAATGTGGTATAAAGGCTAGACAGAACTTAAAAATGAAGAAACGTGTGGTGGTTGAACTCAAACGCTGATGCTTCTCCCAACCCCTTATCACCACCGTCTTTAGTTCCTCAGCACTGGGGTACTAAACCTTACTTGGGCAGTGTTTACATTAAGAGTAAACACTGAGTTCTTCAAGTTACCTTACACAAGTTCCATCCACTTCATCTAAACCTTGGGCCAGTTACTAACTTTTACAGTCTCCTTTTCTTATCTTTAAATCATCCTCAGGGCTGGGCGCAGTGGCTCAGGCCTGTAAACCCAACACTTTGGGAGGCTGAGGTGGGGAGATCACCTGAGATCAGTTCAAGACCAGCCTGACCAACGTGGTGAAACCCCATCTCTACTAAAAATACAGAATTAGCGTGATGGCGCACACCTGTAATCCCAGCTACTCCAGAGTCTGAGGCAGGAAAATAGCTTGAACCTGGGGGGTGGAGGTTGCAGTGAGCTGAGATCGCACCATTGCACTCCACCCTGGGCAACAAAAGCGAAACTCAGTCTCAAAAATAATAATAATAAAATCACAAATAGTGGTGATTATATACAAGGTGGGAAGGGTTAAATGGGAAAGTATTGAAGTGCTTGGCACAGTGCCTGGCATGTGGCACAGTAGGGATATTTGTGGATTGGCTGTGTCAAAATCAAAAATAAAAAGATGAGTCTCTAAATCATTTTATTTGGGAAAACAGAATTGCAGTTCAGGGCATACCCACAAACTGGGGTGATCTTCAGAAGAACAAAGAGATGGTTAGAGGTTTCATGAGAGAAATGGTATGTATTGCCTTGAAAGATAGTTCATTGACCCTGAGCAAAACTTTTAGGAGCAGGCAAGCTCTAATTTGTGAGAGAAGGTGTTAAGTAAAACTAGTCTTAGTGTTATAGCAGTACATTTCAGCAGCTCCTATGTAAAACAGGTCTTCAGCCACCTTGGCAGCTGGCTTTCAATATGATTCCTGAGCAGGCACTTTGCCCCAACTGCTTTCTCTTCTCCCTCATCTCTGGACTCTAATTTAGCTGGATATGACAAAATAACTCCAATTTATATAATCAGTTTTCAAGGCTGCTATTCGCTAAATGGAGACAGCAATATGGGTGCCTTCAGCTGCCCTTCATTCTGTTTTTTGATGAGCTGATAACAGGATACTTGGAAGCTTACCTAAGAGATAACACTCTGAGACTTTTCTCAACTCTGCAGCCAGAGTGACTCTAAAATTAATGTCCTTCCTCTGCACTTAATCCTTTAGTGACTCCCCGTCTCACTCAAAGTAAAAACTGAAGTGCTCACAACAGCTTACAACACCTCTCATGATCTACCTCCTCTTACCTCAACTCAGCTACTGTGAGTGACTCTCCTGCCTTGGGACCTTCTCATGTTCACTCTGCCTGCAAAACATTAGCCTCTGCTAGCTGCACTGCCCACTTCCTCACCTCTGTCTCCATCAAAAATGTCCCCCTCCCTGAGACTACTCTCCCCCCATACCTAAAATTGCAACACTTCACCTGAATCCCAATCTCCTGTATGCAGTTCTACTTTTTCCTTCTGCCACAGCACTGATCACTTTTTTCTTCAGACAGTTTCACTCTTGTTGCCCATGCTGGAGTGCAATGGCATGACCTCAGCTCACTGCAACCTTCGCCTCTTGGGTTCAAGCGATTCTCCTGCCTCAGCCTCTGGAGTAGCTGGGATTACAGGCACCCACTACCACGTCCGGCTAATTTTTTGTATTTTCAGTAGAGTTGGGGATTTCATCATGTTGGCCAGGCTGGTCTCAAATTCCTGACCTCAGGTGATCCACCTGCCTCAGCCTCCCAAAGTGCAGGAATTACAGGCGTGAGCCACTGCGCCCGGCCAGCACTGATGATTTTTTATCACACTGCATTACTGACTTATTTATTTAAGTTTTTATTGGATCTGTTCTCCCACCAGAAGTCAGTTTCACAAGGTGAGGGATCTTTGCTCTGGTAAATGATGTATCCTGAGTCCATAGAACAGTGCCTGGCACACTGTAAGTCCTTAATAAAGACTTCTAAACAAATGAAAAGGGTTGTCACACAATGTGAATGGGTGGCCATTCTTTCTTACAGTTGCATAGTTGAGTTGTGAACTGTTAGCATTAGTAGTCACTGGACTCTTAGCATAACACAGATTACCGAATGGAGTTGACAGGCAATGAAATATTTGTGGAATTTAATTGAAATAAGAATTGTAAAAGTCACCGGTGTACTTCACTGTGGCAGGCATTGCTCCTTTCTGACCTGTAATATTTCTGCCCTCTAGTGGTTAACCTTTTCTGCTAAATTATTAAAAAACAAATAAAAAAAAATGCTAAAAAAAAAAATTGTACCGTACTGCTAGTCACAGAATCAAATCTCAAGGTTGAAAGAGACTTAAAATTCAGCCAGTCCCATCAAATGTAGTGCAGAGAGCTAAGCTTCCAGGCATAAAAACGGCAGCATATCTTTAGAAGTGGCTTCCTATCTTTCAGCTTCTAAATTTACTTTGGCAGAATAGTAATTGTCAAATACCACTGGCCTCAATCCTTGTGCCTCTTTTTCTGTAGGAAATGGAGACTCAGTGAGGTTATGGCTGTAAGACAAGTGTCTTCATGTTGAATCGCCATTAAAGTGAATGTAGGAAGAATCCCATCACAGCATAATCGGTGAACATATACATTCAGATAGTTTATCTGTCAAACCACATCTCCAAAACAGCTGAAGAGAGACAAATCTGGATGGTCCTGGACACTGATTTCCTCCTTCATTTTGGTTATTTGCCAGAAAACTGGCTCAGCAGGTCTGTGTTAACTCAGTCAAATAGGCAGAACCACCTCATTGCTATAAATATGTGCAATATTAAGAGCGTAGAGATCAGCCTTGACTGGAATGTTGGTCACAGCGCATGTAAACCTCTATGCCTGGCCTAAACTGTGGGATATTTCGATTCCAGGAATGGCATGCAAGGTACTACTTTCTGCTTGTATGGTTTTCCTCTAATAAACCCAAACTTACACCTGTATTACTTAACACAGTGGTGTGTTTTCATGGCCCTTTCTTTTTTTTTTTTTTTTTGAGACGGAGTTTCACTCATGTTACCCAGGCTGGAGTGCAATGGCGCGATCTCGGCTCACCGCAACCTCCGCCTCCTGGGTTCAGGCAATTCTCCTGCCTCAGCCTCCTGAGTAGCTGGGGTTACAGGCACGCGCCACCATGCCCAGCTAGTTTTTTGTATTTTTAGTAGAGACGGGGTTTCACCATGTTGACCAGGATGGTCTCGATCTCTTGACCTCGTGATCCACCCGCCTCGGCCTCCCAAAGTGCTGGGATTACAGGCTTGAGCCACCGCGCCCGGCCTTTCATGGCCCTTTCTAAGCACGCATAACTGTACCCCAGAAATGCCCTGTTACAGAGAGGAAACATTGGTTCACCTGCCAAAACTGGTGGCATATGTCTTATGTAGATGTGATTATAGACTACTGTCCTGGTGTATAGAAACCTCCATTACAGCCATAGGTTGTCTAGTGTGTATGGGGTCATTTAACGAATAATGTTTCCATTAGTCCCAGAGAATTGTCTGACCTTGGTCCTGTCTTATCTTTTGCATGAATCTTTGATAGTCCTAGTGTCAAAACAGCAGGTACAATCAGCAGGGTAGAAAAAGCAAACTCTATTTTCAGTGAAACTAGAAAAAAATATTTAAAGTAGGTGAAGAAGTTTCCAAAAGCAGTGGAAATCAAGCAGGGCATGTGTAGGAAAAAGGAGAGAGAAAGAGAAAGGTCCAAAGCTGCAGATCTCAGAAATAGCCCTCAAAACACACACTTCTTAAAGGTGAGGGGTTTACCTTGAGAAGCAGTGTGTAAATCTGTCGTGTGCAGTCCTGGGAATAGACCAACCAGGCTGGTGACGAGGGCATCTCACAGGCAAGTTAGATTCTGTGATGCAAAAAACAGGCTACTCTCCTGAAGATAACAGTGATAAAATCTGGACGAAATATAAAAAACAAGTACTTGTAGCTGTTTTAGTGTAACTGAGAGCAGGTGGATTCTTGTGGGATGTTGAGTTCTAAGGGAATGGAACAGCACCAGGTAAGTTTCCCATTTTCAAAGCCACTGTGGGCTCACCCCTTGGCCCTTGGGGTGGGGTGGTTGTTTGCAGGGGCTGTGCCTGGAGCTTGGGCCTGCGGTCTGGGGTGTCTATACACATGCCCAGGAACCCCCAGTCATGGAGCTGGAAGCAAGAGGAGAAGGAGGGCGATGGAACTGGTAGGAAGTGGGTAGGTTCCAAGTGTCGTCTTCTGCATTGTGGAACGGTATGTATAGAATTGGTATTGTCTCTTCCTTGAATATTTGGTAGAATACACCAATGAAACTATATGGGCCTAGAGTTTTCTTTGTGAGAAGGTTTTAAACTATACATGCAATTTCTTCAATAGATAGAAGGCTATTCAGGAGATCTATTTCTTCTTTATTAAAATTTGGTAGTTTAGGGCTGGGTGTGGTGGCTCACACCTGTAATCCCAGCACTTTGGGAGGCAGAGGCGGGCGGATCACTTGAGGTCAGGAGTTCAAGACCAGCCTGGGCAACATGGTGAAAGCCTGTCTATACTAAAAATACAAAAAATTAGCCAGGCTTGGTGGCAGGTGCCTGTAATCCCAGCTACTCAGGAGACAGGTGGGAGAATCGCTTGAACCTGGGAAACAGAGGTTGAAATGAGCCAAGATCATGCCACAGCACTCCAGCCTGGGTGACAAAAGCAAAACTCAGTCTCAAAAAAAAAAAAAATTGGTCGTTTAGTTCTTTGAAGAATTTTTCCATTTCATTTAAGTTTTTAAATGTATTGCATTCAATTCAGGAATGCAATACAGTGTTTTTAACTTTAGTCACCATTATGGACAATAGAACTCTTGAACTTATTCCTGCTGTCTAAATGTTTTATCTGCCCTTTGACCAACATCTCTCCAACACCTATCCACCCCAGCCCCTGATAACCTCCATTATGCTCACCGCTTCCGTTTGTTCAGTGTTGTAAGATTCCACATATAAGTGAGATCGTGCAGCATTTCCCCTTCTGGGCCTGGCTTATTTCACTCAGCATAATAAGTCTTCCAGGTTTATCCATGTTGCTGCAAATGGCAGGATTTCCTTCTTTTTAAAGGCTATATATAGATGTACCACATTTTCTTTATCCATGAATATACCCATGATTGGGATCTTTCTCACACTGTGAGCTTAGGAAAACTTCATTCCTAAGGGGAGACTGGAATTCTACCTCTACCAAACTGACAGCAGATGTTTATCTATTAATCTGTTGCTAAACACATGAGTTGTTTCATACATTGGCTCTTATAATTAATGCTGCAATGGAGATAGGAGTGCAGACAGATCTTCAACATACTGGTTTCACTTTCTGTGGATATATACCCAGTAGTGGATTGCTGGGTCATATAATAGTAGAAAAAATTTTAAAAAGAATGTGCCCAAGTAACAATGCATTTGTTAAGGGCAACCCAGGTAAGACATAAGAAGTGTCATAGAAGTTAAGGTACTCCCTGGAGTGCTTAGAGAAGGCACTATGTAGGAAATAGCATTTGAGCTGAGGACGGAATCATTTTTTCAACAGCAAAAAAGAGCAATCACTAAACTACAAAGGCAGGAAATGACAATGTGTATGTGGATGATGGGAGCTGGCCTGGCAGCTGTGTCGGGGTCATGAGGGATAAGGCTTGGAGTTGGCAGGGTCGGTTGCAGGAGATCCAAGGAGCGTGGGCCAACCATGGGCTGTGGAGAGATGTTTCAAAGCAGAGAGAGCCTTTGAATGATGGATCTTCATGGCCTGTGAAAGGGAAGTGCTTGGAGGTAGGAGGGCCTCTCTGGAGGTGCTAAAGGGACTGGTTTGAGCCACTGAGAGGATGTGAAAAAAGGAGGTCACAGCTATTGGGGGACTTAAGTCTCTGGGATACGGAGGTACAGAAAACAAAAATGAGAAAGTGAAAGAAGAGTAGCTTTGAGAATCAGCCATGTTCAGAAGCCTGCTTGAGGTAACATAGAGCAAGATTTGATGTCCAGGCACAGTGGCTCATCCCAGCATGCTTTGGGAGGCCAAGGCAGGAGAATCACCTGAAGCCAGGAGTTTGAGATCAGCCTGAACACCAGAGTAAGACTCCGTCTCTACAAAAAAATAAAAAATTTACCTGGGAGTAGTGGTTGCATGGCTACAGTTCCAGCTGCTAGGGAGGCTGAGGCGGAAGGATTGCTTGAGCTCAGGAGTTCCAGGTTACAATGAGCTATGATAGTACCACTACACTTCAGCCTGGGGGACGAAGCAAGACTCTGTCTCTAAAATAATAATAATAGAATATTTTAATGGAAAATAAAAAATATTCTATGGAAATATCCAGAAACAGTTATAGATTATAAAAATGCAGTGCTATTATGTTAAAAACAAATTCTGGGATATTCAATGAAATCCTAAACAAAGTACATACAGGTCGAGCACCCCTAATCTGAAAATTGGAAATCTGAAATGCTGCAAAATCCAAAACTTTTTGAGCACTGACATGATGTCACAAGTAGAAAATATTACACCTGACCTCATGCGATGGGTTGCAGTCAAAACATAGCCAAAACTTTGTTTCATGCACAAAATTATTTAAAATATAAAATTACCTTCAGGCTATGTGTGCAAAGTGTATATGAAACATAAATGAATTTCATGTTTAGACTTGGGTCCCATCCCCAAGATACCTCATTGTGTATGTGCAAATATTCCAAAATCTTTAAAAATCCAAAATCTAAAACACACCTTGTTGGAAGCATTCTTGATGAAGGATACTCAACTTGTACTGCTAATTCTCTCCATATGAGGTTAGATTTTGCTGGTTTTGTGGCGGAAACTCACCTTAGTGTAATTCTCAATAGCAGCAGCAGAGGGAAGCAGCAGTAAACAATTGGGGTATTTCTCATACTGAGTTAAGGGTAACTTTCATTCCTTAGTGAGGATTGGGATTCTGCCTCCACCCACTGAGGGCAGATGTTTCCAGATACCGGGGAAGAGACAACTGGCCCTGGCTTGCCAAGTAAACTGCAGATTCATCTACACCTTGCAAATGGAAATACTAAGCAAAGCAACAGGGATCTCTTCATTCCACCAAGCAAAAATAATAATAATAGTTCAAGGTACTGAGTGCCTACTCTTCTTCTAAGAGCTGCATGCATACTATGCCATTTAATTGTCTTAACAACCCTAAGAAGTTGGCATTATTATTACCATCCACATTTTATTGTAAATGAGTTTCAGTGGAAACAACTTATAAATGGTTGATAATATCTGGCTCCCGAGTCCATGTGTTTAATTAACCCTTAGACACTGTATTACCTGTCTACAAAGTATTGTTGTTATTCGAGTGTGTGTATGTATGCACATGTTCTTTGGTACACAGAGAGTTTTTGTTAGCTTATTTAGATTTGGGGGAAATGTGGAGAACTTATAGGTGTTTTCATCTCTTCTTTTTTTTTTTTTTTTTTTTTTTTGAGACAGAGTCTCGCTCTGTTGCACCGGCTGGAGTGCAGTGGCGTGACCTCGGGTTCAATGGATTCTCATGCCTCAGCCTCCTGAGTAGCTGGGATTACAGGTGCATGCCACAATACCCAGCTAATTGTTGTATTTTCAGTGGAGATGGGGTTTCACCATGTTGGCCAGGCTGGTCTCAAACTCCTGACCTCAAGTGATCTGCCTGCCTCAGCTTCCCAAAGTGTTGGGATTACAGGCATGAGCCACTACACCCAGCCTAGTTTCCTTTTTCAAAATGTCTTATTTGAATTAAAAAAAATTTTTAAGCAATATATCCATTTCTATACTAGGATAGCCGAAGTTGGATCTTTAGGGAGGGACCTAAATTGAAAGTCAAGTATGGTAGCAACTGAGAACTTGGAAGTTTAGGTCAAAGTGGCCCAGAGTGGGGAAACCTCTTGTGGATATAATAGTGTGATATGGTTTGGATCTGTGTCCCCACCCAAATCTCATATCGAATTGTAGCCCCCAGTGTTGGAGATGGGGCCTGGTGGGAGGTGACTGGATCATGGGGCAGTTTCTAATGAATGGGTTATATCATCCCCTCAGTGCTGTTCTCATGATAGTGAGTGAGTTATCGTGAGATCTGGTTGTTTGAAAGTATGTAGCACCTCCCACCTCCTTCCTCCTACCCTGGGCTTGTGAAATGCCTTGCTCCCCCTTTGCCTTCCTCCATGAGTAAAAGCTTCCTGAGGCCTTCACGGAAGCAAACGCCCTTATGCCTCCTGTACAGCCTGCAGAACCGTGAGCCAAGTGGCATCTGCACATCTAAACATTTCTCTGTGGTCCTCGGAAACTTCCACATGGCATGATGGGACAACAGACCTGGGATCTGGAATATACATAAATCTTGCTAGTAGCAAGGGAAGGATCTGGAAAAGAGAATAAGAGGTATTCATCTTGATCAGAACAACTAATCCCCTGTGGATAAAAAGCATGGCTGTCATTATTGGCCAACTGCACGTGAGTCTCCCAAATTCAGGCTGGGAAAGGGACTAGAACTTACAGAGCCCAATGCCGGTTGAAGCCCTTTCCTGCACCTCTCCTCCAGAGAAGGGATGGGGGTTCCCTGATTACAGAAATGGAGTCCAGAGTGGGCAGAAGAATTGAAGTTGGGATACCAGCATGTGGGACACATCCCTGTCTCTCCATGGTGACCCCAACCATGGGAAGGCTTGGCTGTGTTCTCTAACCAAATTCATGGAGTCCTTGTATAGCTTTTTTCTCTCTCTCTCCAAAGAGATTCCTAGAAATTACAGGTTTACTTGGCTTTTAACATAGTATTGAGGACACACTATCAGCTTGAAACAACTTACGATCTTCTCTCAGCCTTCTAATGCCGTTACTTCCTCTTGTGGGGGTATAGGAGGGAGGGGAATACCAAACTATTTTGTTTTCAGGGAAGGAAGTGAACATGCAAAAAAAAAAATTCTTTTAATTAAGCAACTAACTCAGGAAACATGTCACCTATTCACCTTCTCCTTCCTGAAACACTCAACCTGTTTTTCATAGGAGTCTTTATGATAGTGGGATTGAATGGATGAGCTCCATGGAGATAATTACAGGCTGATTATTGTAGGTTTTTCAGGGCCAGAAAGAAAAGTGAAGAGAAGCTGGGCATGGTGGCTCACACCTGTAATCCCAGCACTATGGGAGGCTGAGGTGGGTGAATGGATCATTTGAGGTCAGGAGTTTGAGACCAGCCTGGCCAACATAGCAAAACCTCATCTCTACTAAAAATACAAAAATTAGCTGAGCATGGTGGTGGGCACCTGTAATCCCAGTTACTCAGGAGGCTGAGGCAGGAGAATAATTTGAACCTAGGAAGCAGATGTTGCAGTGAACCCAGATTGTACCACTGCACTCCTGCCTGGGCAACAGAGTAAGACTCCACCTCAAAAAAAAAAAAAAAAAAAAAAAAAAAAAAAAAAAACAAGGTAAGTGAAGAGGAGTCAAGAGGAAGGGTGGGTAGCTAAGTGGCAGATGTCTGTGAACATGAAGGGTGGCAGTGGGGGGCACGCTAAGCATGGAAGTCTCTCTCTTGAGCAGCTACCGATGCCCATTGGAACATTCTAGGGCATGGAGCAGCAGTACAGCCATACCACTGTCATGGCTTCTTTCTTGGCATCTGTGTGCTGAATACCAGTCTCTTTCACTTGTAAATACTGGAAAAAACACAAAATGGACTGACTCACAATATTTTCTGCTCATCCTGAAGGATGACAACTCAATATTAGCAAATCTATGCTGAAGACGTTTCAGGTCTTAGAACTAAAGATTTGTTTTTGTCCTGGAAAAGACCTTAACAGACTATCCAGTAATTATTAATATAATTCCTACTTTTTAGAGGAAGCCACTAAGGCCTAGAAAGATTAGATGATTTAGTTTTCCCAAAGGCTTGCAGCCAGTGAGGGGTCGAGTTGGGAATCCAAGTCTCTCCCCGAGCCTGGCAATGCTTTGTCCTGTGTCTTGCTACCTCTCTGGCTGATAAGTGATTATGAATTGCAAAAAATAAATTACTTCTATGCTGGGAGGAGGTTGTGAGGAACAAATGGGTGGTTACTCATAAGGCTGCCTAACTCTGCCAGGAGAACCTTGTGAGGAGTGGTGGTTTTTTTTTGGAGACAGGAGTTTTACTCTTGTAGCCCAGGATGGAGTGTAATAGCGTGATCTCAGCTCACTGCAACCTCTGCCTCCTGGGTTCAAGCGATTCTCCTGCCTCAGTCTCCTGAATAGCTGGGACTACAGGTGTGCACCACCACACCCAGCTAATTTTTGTATTTTTAGTAGAGATGGGGTTTCACCGTGTTGGCCAGGATGGTCTCAAACTCCTGGACTCAGGTGATCCACCCACCTCAGCCTCCTAAAGTGCTGGGATTACAGGTGTGAGCCACCCCGCTCAGCCATGAATAGTTCTTAAAGCCCTCTCCGAACATTAGAATCACCTGAAGAGCTGTGATCCAGCAGGTGAATTCAATCAGAACCTCCAGGTATGAGGTCAGGGTATCTATACTTTATAAAACCTCCCCAGATGATCCTAAGATGCAGCTGGGGCTGATAGCTACTATTCTAAAACTGTGACTATTTTTTTTTTTAATTAGAGATGGGGTTTCCGTATGTTTGCCAGGCTGGTCTCAAACTCCTGGCCTCAAGTGATCCTCCCATGTCAACCTCCCAAAGTGCCAGGATTACAGGCATGAGCCACCATGCCCAGGCTAAAACTGTGATTCTTATAAGGCAGCAGTCCCCAGCCTTTTGGGCATCAGGGACCAGTTTCATGAAGACATTTTTTCCATGGACCAGGGGTCAGGGAGCATGGTTTCAGGATGACTCAAGTGCGTTACACTTATTGTGCACTTTATTTCTGTTATTATTACATTGTACTATATAATGAAATAATTCTACAGCTCACCATTATGTAGAATCAGTGGGAGCCCTGAGCTTGTTTTCCTGCAACTAGACGGCTCCATCTGAGGGTGATGGGAGACAGTGACAGATCATCAGGCATTAGATTCTCATAAAAAGCACACACCCTAGATCCCTCCCGTGCACAGTTCAAAATAGGGTTTGTGCTCCCGTGAGAATCTAATGCCAGTACAGGTACATGGCCCGGAGGTTGTGGATCCCTGTGATAAGGAACAGCTGGAGGGCAAACAAAGCCTCACCTAAAGCCGTGGCCTTAGTGAGCATGCAGTAGACTCACCTGGGGGCCTTGCTGGAGCCAGCCCCGGATTCAACAGGCCTGGGGTGGGACTGAGGATTTGCATTTATAACAAGTTCCCTATGTGATGGTGACGCTGCTGAGTGGGGGCCATACTTTGAGAACCACTGACCTAGAGGTAACTTTCCACACCATACCTGTCCGGTCCCCATCCTTAAACACTGCTGTATCACCCAGGTGGACTTGGGGTGCAAAGGTGGGGAAGAGATTTAGCTCTGATTGAGAATCCAAGCAAAAGCGATTACAGAGCACAAGACTCTGATGGTGGAGGGTGGGCCATCTCTCGGGAGTCTCGGGGTAGGCAAAAGTTGCCAGCTAGCTACCTAGAGCACAAAAACCAGAATGAAAAGCTGATATTTGTTTCCTGTGCCGAAAGTAAAATCTCTTGAAATGCACACAAGAACTGGTTAATTTTTGGAGAACAGCTGTCCCATAAGAAGGCTATCACGGGCTGTTTGGCACCATGGCAAGCTAGCAACCGGAGCAAGACCTTTATCTTAGGAAACCCAGTTGCCAGGAGCTCAGGGGCCTGTTTTGACTTTCACAGGGCTTGTTCCCAACTCCCATACCTCACTATAGGGCAATTGTCAGGATTTCAGGCTCAGGATAGAGTCTGAGAACATCTGATCTCAGAGGGAAAGCAGGAAAACGCGTTGAGAGTGGCGGCCCCATTTCTCCAAATAGAACAGCCAGGTCTCACCCTCTGGGTTCCATTTTTTTTATTTTTTTGAGATGGAGTCTCGCTCTGTCACCAGGCTTCAGCCTGATCTCGGCTCACTGCAACCCACCTCCCAGGTTCAAGCAATTCTCTTGTCTCAGCCCCTTGAGTAGCTGGGACTACAGGCGTGTGCCACCACGCCCAGCTAATTTTTGTATTTTCAGTAGAGATGACGTTTCACCATGTTGGCCAAGATGGTCTCGATCTCTTGACCTCGTGATCCGTCCACCTCAGCCTCCCAAAGTGCTGGGATTACAGGCATGAGACACCATGCCTGGCCGGGTTCCATTTTTTTCTTTTTTTCTTTTTTTTTTTTGAGTCGGAGTTTCGCTCTTGTTGCCCAGGCTGGAGTGCAATGGCGCGATCTCGGCTCACTGCAACCTCCGCCTCCTGGGTTCAAGCAATTCTCCTACCTCAGCCTCCCGAGTAGCTGGGACTACAGGCTGTGCCACCATGCCCAGCTAATTTTTGTATTTTTAGTAGACGGGGTTTCACCATGTTGACCAGGATGGTCTTGATCTCTTGACCTCGTGATCTGACCGCCTCAGCCTCCCAAAGTGCTGGGATTATAGGTGTGAGCCACTGTGCCCGGCCCCATTTCTTAAAGATGAACCAGGCCTGCCAGGGAAGGCTGCCGTAGCTGAAAGGAATGATATGGGAGCAGGTAAAAACCCAACCAAGGGAACAGTTCCTGAGCACGTGGACACCGTGTTGCCAGTGCAGTGGATGGCAGTGGTGTACAGTGAGAAGCTACAGTGAAGTGACATGTAGTATAGTGGCCGATGTGTAGGAAGGAGAAAATGGAAACAAATCTCGAATTAACCTATGAGATGAGGTCACAGCCACACCTCACCACACCTAAGAAAACTTCCACAAAATGCTGAAATGTTGGGTGCAATGACCTGGGAGTAGCCAGCCAGGGAGAGGAAAATCCGGGGTCTCCAATGGAGTCATCTCCCTGGCAGGACCCAACTGATGAGACTTGGCCAGACCTAGGAACCACATGGTGTGAACGTGGAAAATATCAAGACAGGTCCTCCCAGGCGTTAAGTGATTCCTTAACAGGCAGATGAAAGAATTTTGCATACCACAGTAACTTGTCCAGGTCACAAAATCCTCTGTGTCAAGTGTCTGCCTGTAGCCAAGGCAAAACTTCCATGGACTGCTGTGACACAGAGTGACCGAGGTGCTGGGAGAGCTTGCCTGTGGGTTGAAGATTTGACAGTGATGTCCCTGGACCAGCTTTTGTTCCCTCAGATCTGAACTGCTCCCAAGTCTGTGGATCAATGGAGCAGCACTAAACTGCACAGATACACCATGTCGCGCTGAATTTCAGGGGATTTAACTTATCTGAACATATCACATGTGAAAAGACTTTTTCCAAGCCCTTCAGCTGGATCAAGGATGTGAAAATGCTAGTAAAAGAAAGTCCAGGGAGGCTTTAACAGGGACGGGGAGGGTAGGTTTCCGTACAGACTTCTCCACCACAGACTTTTTGGGCTGTGTGTGCCTGGGCTTGAATCGCTTCACAAGCCCTGGCCTAATTTCCACAGAGCTTTTCAGCACGGAGGATGAAAGGCATTCCGGAGCTGAAAGGGATTCTGTCCTCCTGGAGCACTGGGGCTGTCAGTAGCACCAACACCATAGCAGCTGTCTGCTGACTCCTGGCAGGCTTAGGAAGGAGCCCTTTCATGCCGCTACAGCTCCGTGTCAGCAGTCACCGTGGAGGGGAGAGAATTGTTTCCGTGAAGAAATACAACTCATCTTTTTGCTTTTAATTTCTCTGCAATGAGTGGCCTCAGAATGGTGGCAAAGAGGCAAAATGAGAGCAGGCATCTCCAAAATGTCAGGCTGGTGACCGGACCGGGGACAGGACGAGCAATGCAGCTCAATTACTTGGGTAGCTTCAAAAAGCTTTTTGTTTCTTTTTAATTGTGGTAAAATATACGTAACATAAAATTTACCATTTAACCATTTTATTTATTTATATATTTTTGGAGACGGGTCTCTCTCTGTTGCCCAGGCTAGAATACAGTGGTGCAATCTCAGCTCACTTCAACCTCCAATTCCTGGGCTCAAGTGATCTTCCCACCTCAGCCTCCCAAGCAGCTGGTACTATAAGTCCACGCCACCATGCCTGGCTAATTTTCATACTTTAAGTAGAGACAGGGTTTCGCCATATTTCCTGGGCTGGTCTTGAACTCTTGGGTTCAAGCAATTGACTCACCTCAGTACCCCAAAGTGCAGGGATTACAGATGTGAGCCACTGCACATGGCCCATTTTAACCACTTTTAAGTGTATGTTTCAGTAGTATTTGGTACATTCACATTATTGTGCAACCAACACCACTGTCCATCACCAGAACCTCAGTTTTTTGTTTTGTTTTGTTTTGTTTTGAGATAGGGTCCTGTTCAGGCTGGAGTGCAGTGGTGTGATCCTGGCTCACTGCAATCTCTGTCTCTTGGGTTCAAGCGATTCTCATGCCTCACACACCCAAATAGCTGGGATTACAGGTATGTGTCACCACACCCAGCTAACTTTTAATTTTTGTCATTTTAGTAGAGTTGAGGTTTCACCATGTTGGTGAGGCTGGTCTTGAACTCCTGACCTCATGTGATCTCCCGCCTTGTCTTCCCAAAGTGCTGGAATTACAAGTTTAAGCCACCACAGCCGGCCCAGTACTTCAAATATTTTAAATTATAATTTTTTAAAATACAGATTTCATTCAGTAAAACCATTAAAAAAGAATGAGATTGCTCTTCTATGCTGATGTGGAGAGATGTTAAAATTTCTTATTAAGAGAAAAACCACAAGCCCAGAACAGTGTGTATAGTACATATAATGGGTGTGTACGCACTCAGGTGACTTCAGGAAGGGAACACAAATTGTTGACAGTGATTACCTCTAGAAATGGGAGTGAAGTTCTAGAGCTGAAGGGATTTTAACTTTTAACTTTCATTGTATACTTTTTTTTTTTAATTTAGACTTTTTTTTTTAGATGTAGTCTCACTGTGTTGCCCAAGCTAGAATGCAGTGGCATGATCTTGGCTCACTGCAACCCCTGCCTCCTAGGTTCAAGCGATTCCTCTGCCTCAGCCTCCTGAGGAACTGGGATTAAAGGCGCGAGCCACCACGTCCAACTAATTTTTGTATTTTTAATAAAGATGGGGTTTCACCATATTGACCAGGCCAGTCTTGAACTCCTGACCTCAGGTGATCCGCCTGCCGCAGCCTCCTAAAGTGCTGGGATTAAAGGCGTGAGCCACCACGCCCGGCCCAGTTTAGGCTTTTTAATAGATGCCTACAGCATTTGCATTTAAAAGTTTTCCAGCCACCTATTCTGCCTGAAATTGATGCTGATGGTATGGTTCAGTGCCTCAGGACCTGCTCATGTTGGGATGCCATTTTGATTCTGACACACTGCTATGTTTAGAAACACTCCTTTGGAACAAGATCTTCCTACAGACAAAGATTTGGACCCCCAGAGGGGTCTTTGGTGTCAGAATATCTATTTTAAACTAATTCTGTCATTATTCAAATCATATTCAATAAGCATGGGGAAGATTTTATAGTTGAGACTAAGGATCAAGTCAAGGCGACATCTACCATACTCAGGGGTTCTTAACTTTTTGTGTGCCATGTTTATTGCTATGATTTGAATGTGTCCTCCAAATTTCATATGCTAAAACTTAATCCCCAAATTCATATTTTGACTGGAGTTTTGGTGTTTGGACAGTAATTGGGATTAGATAAGTTCATCAAGGTGGGCTCTTTATGACAAGACGGGTGGCTTTAGAAGACAAAGAAGAGAGCCCAGAGCTGGAACAAACGCTCTTGCCCTCGGTGATGGTTACTACTGAGTGTTGATTTGATTGGATTGAAAAATACGAAGTATCGCCAGGGGCGGTGGCTCAAGCCTGTAATCCCAGCACTTTGGGAGGCCGAGGCGGGTGGATCACGAGGTCAAGAGATCGAGACCATCCTGGTCAACATGGTGAAACCCCGTCTCTACTAAAAATACAAAAAATTAGCTGGGCATGGTGGTGCGTGCCTGTAATCCCAGCTACTCAGGAGGCTGAGGCAGGAGAATTGCCTGAATTCAGGAGGCGGAGGTTGCGGTGAGCCGAGATCGCGCCATTGCACTCCAGCCTGGGTAACATGAGTGAAACTCAGTCTCAAAAACCCAAACAAACAAAAAAAAGAAAGATACAAAGTATTGATTATGGGTGTGTCTGTGAGGGTGTTGCCAAAAAAAGGTTGACATTTGAGTCAGTGGGCTGGGAAAGGCAGACCCATCCTTAATCTGGGCAGGCACAATCTTATCAGCAGACAGAAAAATGTGAAAAGAGAGACTGGCCTCACCTTCCAACCTGCATCTTTCTCCTGTGCTGCTGCAGACTTCTTGCCATTGAACATCAGTCTCCAAGTTCTTCTGTTTTGGAACTCAGACTGGCTCTCCTTGCTCCTCAGTCTGACCTTGTGATTGTATGAGTTAATACATAATAAACTCCCCTTCACATATATATATATATATACACACACACACACACACACACACACACACACACACACACACACATATACACACACACATATATATGTGTGTGTGTGTACAATCCTCCCACCTTCTGAGTAGCTGGGACTATAGACACACACTACCATGCTTGGCTAATTTTTAAATTTGTTTGTAGAGATGGGATCTGGCTGTGTTGTCCAGGCTGATCTCAATCTCTTGGCCTCAAGGGATCCTCCTGTTTTGGCCTCCAATAAGGTTTCTAAATGTGCAAAACTTACACACACATACACACACACACACACATATATATAAAGGGAAGTTCATTTATATTATTTATATACATGTATACCTATACACACACACACACCATACATACATATTTCATTAGTTCTATCCCTCTGAAGAACCCTGACTAATACACCCTCTCATGGTGTAATGACCTTTGCCAGGCTATGCCATAGCAAGAAGGCTCTCACCAGATGCCAGTGCCATACTGTTGGACTTCCCAGCCTCCAGAACTGTAAGAAATGAATCTCTGTTCTTTATAATTACCCAGTCTCAGGTATTCAGTTATAGTAACAAGAAACAGAATAAGAAATTTACCTTTGGCAATCTCATCTATGTTACAAATAACAGAATTTCCTCCTTTTTATGAATGAATAATACTCATGTGTATATTATATTTCCTCTTTATGAATGAGTAATACTCATGTGTATATTATATTTCCTCTTTTTTATGAATGAATAATATATATAATTTTTTCTTTTTTATGAATGAATAATATACATATATATAATATGTGTGGGTGTGTGTCCCATTTTGTTTAACCATCCCTCTGTTAATAAGCACTTAGATTGTTTCTTTATCTTGGCTACTGTGTGATAATGCTGCAATGAACACAAAGGTGCAGATATTTCTTCCACACACTAATTTCACTTTTTGTGGATATATACGCAGAAGTAGGAATGTTGGATCATATGGCAGTCCTATGATTATTTTCTCGAGGAACCAACCCATTCTTGATCAAGGTGGAGGAGCCGAGAAGGAACTCCTGTTTATTTATTTATCTTTGAGATGGAATCTCGCTCTGTCGCCCAGGCTGGAGTGCAGTGGCACAATCTCGGCTCACTGCAAACTCCACCTCCTGGGTTCAAGTGATTCTCCTGCCTCAGCCTCCCAAGTAGCTGGGACTATAGGCGCCATCACCACACCTGGCTAATTTTTGTATTTTTTGTAGAGACAGGGTTTCACCATGTTGGCCAAGATGGTCTAGATCTCTTGACCTTGTGATCCGCCTGCCTCAGCCTCCCAAAGTGCTGGGATTACAGGGGTGAGCCACTGCACCTGGCTGGAACTTTTGTTTGTTATGTGAGCCCAGGCAGTAAGGTCCTGCAGTCACTAATTGAACTCCGCGAGAAAGGGAAGATGGCACAGCCCCTGGGGAAGGAAATGCACCAGATATTGGTGCTCCCTTTAAGGTTTGGTGTGCTTAACACAGTTACATGTTTAGAGAAAACGGGAGCCAGAAGTGTTGGTTTTGAAGCAACTAGCGCTCAAACGCTGTGTGGCTTCAGCTAAAGCCCTTGCGTGGGCAGGGTCAGGATGAGAGGGCTCATCCCTATTCATTCTCCACCTCTTTCTACCCTGACTATGGCCCAAGAGATGTATCTCTAGGGACAGCTTCACCAATGCTCTTTGCGTGACAGCTCTTGAGCGTTCCTAGCTAACGGGGGCACCTGGTGGGGATGGAAGGGAGGAAGGCTGCCCTGGCAGTGTCTGGGAGGCAGTCCGTCTCCCAGCTCTAGCTGTTGCTAGGCTGCGGTACCATGTTCCGTCCCTTTGCCCCTGTAGTCCTAGAGGGGGTAACCACTCCCTGCGTTTGCTGTCTCTGGTACCACACCGCCCCTCATAGACTCCTTTCATCCTGCCTGCACTTCCATAAATAGCCCCCTCATTACGTTTTTTTTTCAGTTGAGCAATTTGGAGCATGCCATCTGTTTCCTGCCAGGCTCTGGCTGATACTGTCACTAACCTTTTCACTGAGGCTTAAAATAAGTTGGTGACGCCTGTTTATACGGATTTAGTAGCCAACACCTGCAGCTTACTGCTTTAGGGCATAGCTTGCAAACGAACCCCTCTTGCCAGGGTCTTAACTGTTGACTCTGTGCTTTCCAGACTTTCTATTGGGGTGCTTATTATTTTGTTTCCTAGCTTGAGTTTATGATTTGCAGTGAAGTAGGAATAGCAAAAATTTAGGAAGGTATTGGGTAGAATGGTATAGCTGCATGACCTCGGCAATTGCTTACCCTTCTTCTGCCTCAGTTTCCTCATCCCTAAGATGGGCATAATAATAGCACAGCCTTATCTTATAGGGTTTTCATGAGTGTTAACTAAATTTAAGTGTGTAAAGTACATAGCATAGGGCATGGCATATAGCAAATGCTCAAGACAGGTAGCTATTATTGTTACTTTATTGGAGGAAGGATATTACTCAGAATTCTATAAGGTTAGAATCCCAGCTCTGCCATTGAGTAGGTGGGTGGTCTTGGAACTGTTGCTTAAACTCTTCAAGTCTAAGCGTCTACATTACAGCATGGGATTAGTAATACTTGTCTCACTTAGTGGTTGGCAGACCAAAATGTGATCGTGTGTGGGAAAGGTCTTTGTAAATTCTTTTTTTAAGAGACAGGATCTCACTCCGACATCTAGGCTATATATAATGCAGTGACACGATCTCAGCTTATTGGGTTCAAGTATTCTCCTGCCTCAGCCTCCCAAGTAGCTGGGATTACAGGCATCCGCCACCACGTCTGGCTAATTTTTGTACTTTTAGTAGAGACGGGGTTTCACCATGTTGGACAGGCTGGTGTTTAACTCCTGTCCTCAAGTGATCTGCCTGCCTTGGCCTCCCAAAGTGCTGGGAATACAGGTGTGAGCACCGCGCCCAGCTGGTCTTTGTAAATTCTAAAGCACAAATATAAAGTACAAATTGAAAATAATCTGACCTACACATTGGTAGATTTCTTTTTGTCCTGTATGGCTCTTTGCTCTGGTTCATGAGTTAGGAGGATTTTTTAAAGGAGAAATGGGTGTTTGTTCCTCATCTAATCATTATGGGGAAGGTAGTTTCATCCGGGGAAGAGAAGAGAAAGGCAGTGTGATAATTTTGGAGGGAATTTGTCATGGGGATGGAGGAGGGGTGAGCATGTGTCAGGGAGGTATAATTTCTTTTTCAACTTTCTGGAAGCGTGATGCTCTTCAGAAGCCTTAGGCCAGTGCCCCTTGGCTAGGAGGCAGGCGTGCCTAGAAACCTGGGTGACAAGGAAGGATAAGGCAGGAGAAGACCTGTGTTAAAAGAAAAACTTTTGCCATGTTGGCCAGGCTGGTTTCAAACTCCCGGTCTCAAATAATCCACCTGCCTTGGCCTCCCAAAGTGCTAGGATTACAGACATGAGCCACCATGTTAGCTGGGCATGGTGGTGGGCACCTGTAAATCCCACTACTTGGGAGGCTGAGGGAGGAGAATTGCTTGAGCCCAGGAGGCAGAGGTTGGAGCAGAGATCACGCCACTGCACTCCAGACTGGGTGACAGAGCAAGACTCCGTCTCAAAAAGAAAAGAAAAGAAAAACTTTAGACAAGGTAAATTTAATGGAATTAGATTAAGCAAAGAATGATTTGCAAATCTGGCAGCCTCTAAAATCAGAAAAGGTTTAGCAAAACTCTGGCAATGCCTCATGGTTGAAGAGGATTTAGGGACAGAAAAATGAGAGTGACAGTGACTACCGAAACAGCCAGACTGGTTACCGCCTGGCTTCTGCCTTAGTTGCACACAGTGTGAACAGCTGGCTGCTTGTTGTGATTGGCTGAGACTCCGCTACTTGTTCCTAGAGTAATTTACAGTCTGTTTATGCTTCTAGTTGGGTTACAGTTCACTGTGTGTGGAGAAACCTTTAAGCTGAATATAAACTATGTAAGGAGGCAACTTCAGGCTAAACTGGAATATTCAGCCACGGGAACAGAGACAGGGCAGCCAGGCTGGGATGGACGGAGAGCTGAGGGGCTACGGGGACCACCGCTGCTGATCTGAAGGGCCCAGCCTGGGAGATCAGCGGGGCGCAGCGGAGTGTGATCACTAGACTGCATGGGCGCCTGAGGCTGTCCTGGGATGTTTGTCTTTGCATTTCCTCTTAAGTAGGCCCCTCTCCTCAGGAGGCAGTATATGGGATGCTGCTTAGTAGATAGATTGTGCTCCTGCTCCCGAAGGTGGTCCTTGCCCACGTCTCCGGCTATTTCTGGTATAGAGATGCAGAACGAAGGTGCTGTTTCAGTGTTCCGCTCTGGGCTTCAAACACCCACATATAATTTGCTCTGGTCTTCTTGCTCTCGGTGATTTCTGGAAAATCCTGCCGGCTCAGCTCCTCTGTGATCTTGCTGACTTTTCACGGCCTGACCTGAGACCAATAGCGTGCTCAGAGTCTGCAGCCCTCCCTGAGCGTGGCCAGCTAGCAGCGGGGCCTTGGTGGCCTGACGCAAATGCTGCCACTGGCAATAACCCAAAGACCATTTATGAGGCTTTCCAAGCAGATGCCTCCTAAAGGCCATGCTGCCAGCGTTTAAATGACCCTTTAAATGAAGTTTTCTTCATCTCCGGGCTCTCCTGCCCTCTCCTGCTGCTTTTTTTATTTCTGGCTAACATACTCTTCCGTGACTTTCTCTTGATTGACATGGAGCGATGGGATGTTTCTGTGCTCCTATTTGGGTATTTTTAGAAGCTGACTGACCTGCTCCTCCTTCCCAGAATGGTTTGGGTTCTTGAGTCACTTGGCAGAGACACTGCAGGGCACTGTGTGGCATCTGCCTGGTCTGTTTATCAAACACTGGTTCAGGGTCGCGGCTGTCAAGTCTGGAGGGTCCAGAGCTCAGGCAGCCTTTTTCTGCGGCCCTGATGGGTTGACATGTGACGTGGGCTCTTGCCAGGCTCAGCCCATACCTCTCAGAACAGAAGACGGTCGGAGGAGTGGAATAATGGCAGACTGAAACGTTAAATCAGGGAGCCCAGAGGTTCTCCACCAAACAGTTCACACACCCTGATTCCCGCTTGCATTTAGAAACAATTTTGCTCAGTCCCGCCTTTCAAGCCCACTGGGCATCCCCTGTGAATGACTGGGGCCCCAGGCAGACGAGCGACTCTTTCTGTCCACGTCAACATGTTCTGTGACCCAGCCCTGCTGGGGGGGGGGAGATTTTTAAATGATTTTTTTCATTTGTATATTTCCATAAGGACTATGACATTCCTGAAAATGCCTATTCTTAAAATTAAAAAAATAAATAATTTAAAATAATTAAAATGTTTCAACCTTCAAGAGGGTATTTATTATTAGATGAAAACACTCCTATTATTCTCAAGGAAAAAAAAATCAAAGATCCAAAATAACAACTTTGGTTTTGGTTGTTTTTTAATAATTTCATATATATATATATATATATATATATGAAATTTTTTTGTAGTTTTAGTAGAGACAGAGTTTCACCTTGTTGGCCAGGCTGGTCTTGAACTCCTGACCTTAAGTGATCTGCCCCCCTTGGCCTCCCAAATGCTGGGATTACACAGGCGTGAGCCACCGTGCCCAGCCCAATATATATGTATATATTTTGTTACAGGATATATATGATAATGTGGTACACTATCAAGGTCTTCGGAAGGCAAATCTCAAAACAGGGTTTCAGTTGCAGAAAACTGTGAATGACACACTCTGCTATAGGGAGGGAATTTTTTTTGGACAGTGTTCTTCCCACTCTGTGATTTGATGATCATTGCAATGAACCCTATGTCCTTGCGTCATATTCTAATGAGAACTTGCGTGCTGACTGGGAAGAAGGAAGCTATGGATCAGAGCTTTACAAAAATACTTACAATTTTTATCATGAAAACATTAATCTTCCAAGGATACTTGAAAGAGGATGTGTGAGTTTTTCCTGTCATCGTTGGGTCAGAACATGATGGTCTCATGAATATTTCTTTTAATTTATGACAGAAAATTTCAGATGATAATATAATGAAACTCCACCAGTCTGTTGACCAGTTTTAACAATTATCAACATTCTGCCAATCATGTTTCATCTACCCTCCTTGTTTTGTTGTGGTGTTTTTTTTGTTAGTATTTTAAAGCAAATTCCAGAATATATAAATGCTTTGATATGTATCTCTAACAGACAGACATCTTAAAAATAAAGACCCATGCACAATTATACCTAACAAAATTAACAATAACTATACTATCATCTAACACAGCTCATAGCCAATTTGTTACATTTGTTCAAAAAGAGTCTTTTTATCAGTTGGTGTGTTTGAATCAGGATTTAACGAGATCTATGCAGATCTACACCTTGTGTATGGTCGAAATACTTGACTATTTCTCCCTTCCACTTTTTCTTGCATTAAAAAGATGTTTTATTGTAATGAAAAATTTCAAACATACACAAATGTAGAGAGAATAGTGTAGAGCTCCAAGTGCCCATAAGCCCGTTGCTTTTTTTTTTTTTTTTTTTTTGCTGTGAATCATGCCACATTATTTTTAGTTACATACAAAGATCTAACATGTCACCCAGGGACCATTTCACCCACGGCTCTGTTTGGCCACCAGTCTTTTGTCTCTCTCTTCAGCAATGATGAGGTGGATACCCCTTCCTCGAGGAAGAGAAATCCACGGTTTGTTGCCCTTGCCAATAACAAACATGTTGGAAAGTCAGGTGGCAAAGCTGCTGCCCTTGGCATCTTTCATGTTAAACACATCAAAAGATCCAGGGTTCCTCTCTCTGTGGGTGATCACACCAGTTCTTCCCAGGTGAGCACCTCTAGTCACCATACACATGTTACCAGTGTCAAACTTGATGAAATCAGTAATCTTGCCAGTTTCCAAAATGATCTGAATGGTATCACTCACCTTGATGAGGGGACCAGGGTAGAGGATGGTGCGAGCAGCATGAGCCGCCAGATGAGGGATTCCTTTTGTGCCCACAAAGATTTCTCTCGCTTTGCATGACTTGTACTTGGCCTTCTCAGGTATAATACAATATACACAGCGAAGCGACCCTTGGTATCATAGATCAGACGGAAATTCTCTCCCGTCTTGTCAATGCTGATGACATCCATGAATCCAGTAGGGTAGGGTATATCAGTTCAGACTTTGCCATCGATCTTAATGAATGGCTGCATGTGAATCTTCCTGACTTCCTCTCCTGTCAGGGCATACTTAAGTCTGTTCCTTAGGAAAATCATGAGGGGGAGACACCCTCTCAACTTGTGGGGACAGGTGGGTGGATCAGGAGCAAACACACTGGTCAATTTACCCAGCATCCATTGCTTTGGAGCTGCCACCCGCTTCAGATGCTTCTTGGGACCATGAGCCATGGCTGTGTTAGGCAAGGAAAGAGGACCTCTGTCTTCTGGTGTGCATAGAAATTCATTTATTTTGTTTTGTTTTTGAGACAGGATCTCACTCTGTCACTCAGGCTACAGTGCAGTGGTACAGCTCGCTGCAGCCTCAACCTCCCAGGGCTCAGGCAGTCCTCCCAGCTCAGCCTCCCAAGTATCTGGACTACAGGTCTGAGCCACCATGCCTAGCAACATTTTTGTATTTTTTTAGAGATTGGGAATCACTTTGTTGACCAGGCTGGTCTCAAACTCCTGGGCTCAAGTGATCCTCCCACCTCAGTCTCCCAAAGTGCTAGGATTACAGTTGTAAGCCACAGTGCCTGGCCTTCAATAGTTATTGATATATGGATGACCTAGTTTCATCTATATCTCCTTTCCAACCTCTACTCCCACCCCTAATATGTTAGTTTAAAACAAATCCCAGGCTTTATGTAATTTCTTTTTTTTTTTTTTTTTTGGCTTTATATAATTTCAAAGGTAGATGTTTCTGCATGTATGTCTAGAGATAAGAAATTTTAAGAAAGCAACCACAACATCTTTGTTACATCTACAAAAATTAATGATTCCTTACTATCATCTAGTATCTAATAGGTAATGTTACAATTTCCCTGATGAGACTAGGTGTAGTGGCTCACACCTGTAATACCAGCACTTTGGGAGGCCAAGGCAAGAGAATCACTTGAGCCCAAGAGTTTTAGACTAGCCTTGGCAACGCAGGGAGGCTCCATCTCTATGAAGAAAAAAAATTAGCCAGGCCTGGTGACATGTACCTACAATTCCAGCAACTTGGGAGGCTTAAGTAGGAGGATCACTTGAGCCCAGAAATTTGAGACTACTGTGAGCCCTGATTACACCACTGCCCTCCAGCCTGGGTGATAGATGAGATCCTATCTCAAACAAGAACAACAAAGACAATTTCGCTGATTTTCCCATAAATGTCTTTATACAGTTGGTTCCTTGCAAGCAGGATTCAAACAAGGTCCGCACATGCCATGTGACTGATACATGCTATAGACTGCATTGTGTCCCTGCTAAATTCATATGTTGAAGTCTTAACCTCCGATGTGACTATCTTTGGAGATAGGGCTTTTAGAAGCTAATTAAGATTAAAATGAGGTCATAAGGGTGGAGCCTTAATCCCATAGGATTGGTGGCCTTGTAAGAGGAAGAGAGAGGAGAGAGATCTTGCTCTTTCCACGAGCATGCACTGAGGAATAGCCATGTGAGCACAGATGAGAAGGCAGCCGTCTGTAAGACAGGAAGAGAGCCCTCACCTGAACTCAACCATGCTGTCACCTTGAGCTCAGACTTCTAGTCTCCAGACTGCAAGAAATAAATTTTTGTTGTTTAAGGCATCCAGTCTGTTGTGTTTTATTATGGCAGCCAAACAAATATAATAGTCTTCTTAAGTCTTTTACATTCCCCCACTATCACGCCCTTTTTATGCTTGTCAAAGAAACTGAGTCATTTGTCCTACAGAAATTCCCACATTCCAGACTTCACTGGTTGTGTTGGTGTCATTTAACTTGTCTCTCTATCCCTGTATTTCTTGTGAACAGGTAGGTAGACCTTGGTTAGATTTAGGTTCATTTTGTAAGACTTAAAGGTGGTTTGGTATGGATTCTGATTGTATCATATCAGGAAAAATATGATGTCTGATTTTTCTACTTTTATAGATTTAAGTTGATGGGTTAGTGCTAGGTGTTGTCAGCCTGATCCATCCATAATAAAGATCCTCATTAACCTATCATCTAATGATTTTTGTAGCCATTGCAGTTCATTGCCTAGATCCATCAATTCAATAGGGATTTGAAAATGATGATTTTCTAGTTCTGTTATTTCTCTTTCTTAGCTGTGATCCTTCTGTAAAGAAGAAATTTCTCATGTCAGCTACTCAGTTATACTGAAATACAGTTTATTCAGAAAAGGCAAAGGTAGGATAAGATCCTTTCCTTTTTTTTACCAGCCTGTCAGGAGCTGATTGTCCTTCCAATCTCCATAGGTGATCACTGATTTGTTTTTAAATTATCACTGTGTGAACTATTGGATTTTTATACATTTGATGTGTTTCACTCTATTAAAATTATCTTTTTCCATATTTAGACTGACCCAACTATGGCCAGAGAAAACACCTTCAAGTTAGCCTCCACATTCTTTTGCCATCATGCCAGGATTCTTTGACATTGCCTTTGCTTTGGGGCATAATAAGATGTTCTATCCTTATATCAAAAAACTCCTGCTCCAGATCATGACTCAGTTGTTTTTCCAAGGATCCCTGGTGTCTTTTTCGTAAGAAGTGGTATTTATAAATCATACCTAGTGCTAAAGTTGCTCATTGCTGCTGAATTGTCATTGCTTCTAGGTCTGAGGGACAGTGCTGAGGATTGCAACTGTCTTCCATCACCAATGAAACTCTAAATAGCTCTTTGTAACTCAAGTAAATTGCTCAAAGACTTCTGTTTTGATTGAGGGTCTTACTCTGTTGCCCAGACTGAGTGCAGTGATACAATCACTGCAACCTTGAACTCTGGGGCTCAAATGATCCTTCTGCCTCAGCCTCCCAAGGTAGCAGGGATACAGGAGTGTGCCACTATGCTTGGCTAGTTTTTTATTTTTTGTAGAGACAGGCTCTTGATGTGTTTCCCAGGCTGGCCTCGAACTCCTGGACCCAAGACTCAAGTGATCTTCCTGCCTTGGTCTCGCAAAGTGCTAGGATTACAGGCATGAGCCACAGTGCCCAATCAAAGACTTCTTAAGAGGTTTTTTGTTTTAATTAAAAGAGGAAACAATAATTGAGAAAAAAGAGCATCAATAGAAAATAAGTACTAAAAGAAAATCAAACTATCAACTTGGACAGATAAATGTTGGATACAAATGATGGCACAAATATTGAATTAAATATATTTTTTGCTGTGTCTTTTAATGTTATTTTATTCATTCTAATAGTGGTGGTTTATTCAATATATAACAAAATATATTTAATTATTTATACTTGTTAGTAAAGCCCCAATAAAGACAGTTAAGTGCATGAATGACGCTCATAAATCAGGCTAAAGTTATTTGTCAAGCCCTGAGTTCTGATTTGGGGTTCAGACATATGCTTACCTCTAGTGGAAAATGATGCATCAAAGGACCACAGCTGGATTTTTTCACCAGTAGCCCTTGTTCCAATTCTTTACTCACACGTTGACCTTTTGATCATCATTTGCATTCCCCTACAGGTTGCTTCACAGGGAAGGGAATGCATTGACCAACAGACCTGAATATTTCAATCTGCTAGGCAGCCATATTTCCTGTGTCAGAACTATACATAGGCATTTTGACTTATACATCTGTTTTCTGTGACTTTGGTCAGCGTGAGTCAATCCTCTGAATCTAATTGACCAGGTGAACTGGAAAAACTGGATTTTTGGACATTCTCAAATCAAACTCTGGACTGACACCAGGATTCTACCATCCTGGGGAGGTCCTGCCTATGAAGCCAGCCTGCCTCTCTTTTTAAAGCAGTACATTATTTTTGTCATTTTGGGAAAGGGTCACCATTTAGAACAATGGATGGAGCTTTAGGTTTGTTTTCTTTGCTTCTAATCATGTTGACCATAACTGTGTGTGCAGTGGCCCTGCCTTCTTCTGCCTCATTCCTTCGTGGCTCTGCCTTAGGCTTTGCACTGCTTTCTTTGGCCTGGAGCTATCCACGGCCACCTGCAACACACACTCTAATACAGCCACCTCCTGGTCACTCTCCAGGTCTCAGCTCAATTATCCCTTCTTGGGGAAAACTTCCCCAACCCTCAGACTAGGCAATGTTCTATGTTCTCATGGCATGCTGTATCTTTCCTTCCCACCACTGTCGCAGTCCATAATTAAACATTTATTTGTGTGATAATTGATTAGGGTTGAGAGATAGGGACCTCCTCTGTTGTGTGCACCTTTTACCTTCTGTGCCTATCATAGAACATGGGATGACAGTAGGTACCAATTACCCATGTCAGTACCTGAATGAATGACTGACGTCTGCCCGAGAGGCCAGTGAATATGGCACACTGGGAAACCAGCTCATGGGGGCCCACATTAGGGGCAAATTCAGCCTCACCAAGACTCTCTTTTCCTCTCCTGTAGCTCAGCACCCCTTAACATGGGCCAGAACTTCATTAGCATCCTCAGACCCACCAGTTGGCTTACCATGGGGCATAATCCTTCCTCCTAGTTAGTACTGTGCTGAGGCTAGGATCAAGTGTGTTCTCGGGGCACCATGCTCATTACTCTTATCTCTGCCATGCTGGCCCCTGGTTTCTGATGGAGCTCCCTTCTTAAATCTTCTGTGACAGATACCCTGCCCCAACGTCAAGCCACTGATGCTCTGCTCAGCATCCACTCTTCTGTCCCTCCCGGGGATTCCTCCACTAGCAGGTGACTGGGGTTTTCGTCTGTCCTTTATGTGCTATATGATCTTGAACATACTGCACCAGCTCTCCAGCCTTCATTTCCTTAATTAGAATACCATATAGGAGTTGGGTGTGGTGGCTCAGGCCTGTAGTCTCAGCACTTTGGGAGGCTGAAGCAGGTGGATCACCTGAGGTCAGGAGTTCAAGACCAGCCTGGCCAACATGGTGAAACCCCGTCTCTACTGAAAGTACAAAAATTAGCTGGGTGTGGTGGTGGGCACCTATAATCCCAACTACTCAGGAGGAGGAGGCAGGAGAATTGCTTAAACCCAGGAGGTGGAGGTTGTGGTGAGCTGAGATCATGCCACTGTACTCCAGCGTGGGCAACAGAGTGAGACTCTGTCTTAAAAAAAAAAAAATACCATACAGGGCTTATCGTGTGCCATTCCATTACCATGCCTTGGCACTTGAGGAACTGATTAGGTAATACAGACAGCAGCTCTTCTTCGCTGAAGGGAACAAAAGAGCACCTGGTCAGCCTAGATTTGGGGAAAGCATCTCTAAAGAGGTCACCTTGGAGGCGAGAGCTGAAGGACAAACAGGAGGTAATTTAAAAGGTGTGAGGTGGCTGTCATGACAACTTAATCCATTTCAGCAAGTAGTTCTGGAGCAATTTCTGTTTCTGGAATTGGGTTATTAGTCAATTTGGAGAAAACAAAAAGGCACGTTATGCTCCTGGCTTCCTGCTGCTGACAACTGAGGTCTGGAGGCCACATATACACCCAGCCCCGTGGTTCTCAGCCATGGGGGTTCTGCCCCACACGGGGAAAACCTGGATACATTTTTGTTCGTCATAGCAGGAGCGGCATGACACTGGGACCTAATGGGTAGAGGCCAAGGATGCTGTTAAACATCCTGCAATCCGCAGGAAGATGACAAATGTGGAGTGTCAAGGCTGAGAAACCCTAACACAGCAAAAGCAAGGAGCCAAAACCACAACACCCAACATCAGGGGCCAAAATCGGGGCTGCAGACACTTCCACTCTTAAAACTTTTACTCATTTTTGGCCCTGCGTGGTGGCTCACACATGTAATCCCAGCACTTTGGGAGGTCATGGCGGGCAGATCATGAGGTCAGGAAATCGAGACCATCTCTACAAAAATACAAAAAAAGATTAGCTGGCGTGGTGGCACGCTCCTGTAGTTCCAGCTACTCAGGAGGCTGAGGCAGGGGAATTGTTTCAACTGGGAGAGGGAGGTTGCAGTGAGCTGAGATCGCACCACGGTACTCCAGGCTGGGGACAGAGCAAGACTCCGTCTCAACAACAACAACAAAATTTACTCATTTTCAAAATTCGTCTCAAATATTCTCTCACTCTTGAAGCCATCCCCAGTGCCCCTAGTCAGACTTCCCAGAGCACATTAAGAGCATGGGGCTCAAAGGCAAACACAGCTGGGTTCGCATCCCAGCTGCACAACCGATTGGCTGGGTGGCTTCGGGTGAGTTTCCTCAGCTCTGGAAGCCTCTGCTTTCTCATTCATAAAGCAGAGGTAATAGCACTGGTGGTACCACAGTGGTAATACCACAGAGTGTTCGAGTGGCGATCACGTGTAAATCACAGCACCTAACATCACGTGTGAATCCAAGAAAGGGGAGGATTCTTTCCTTTGTATTTCCACAGGGGCTTTGCCTGTAAGTTGCTGAAGTGACTTGGCTAATTTCATCCTGTACCAGGTATGCCTACTTTTACCACGTAGCAGGTATTGCTCCAGTGCTTAACATATTTTAATACGTTTAATTTGTATAGCAACTGTTTGTGTTCCCTCCAAATGTTGAAGCCCTACTCCCAATATGGTAGTATTTGGAAATGGGGTTTTTGGTTAACATATTTTAATCCATTTAATTTTTATAACAACTGTTTGTGTTCCCCTCCAAATGTTGAAGCCCTACTCCCAATATGATGGTATTTGGAAGTGGGGTTTTTGGGAGGTCATTAGGTTTACATCAGGTCATGAGAGTGGAGCCCCCATTATAGGATCAAGAAGATGAAGAGACATTAGAACACTCTCTCTCTTCTACGTGAGGATTTGGCAAAGCTGGGCATGGTGGCTCACACCTGTAATCCCAGCACTTTGGGAGGCTGAAGTGGGCAGATCATGAGGTTAGGAGTTTGAGAGCAGCCTGGCCAACATGGTGAAACCCTGTCTGCACTAAAAATACAAAACTTTGCAGGTGTGGTGGCTTGTGCCTGTAACCTCAGCTACTAGGGAGGCTGAGGCAGGAGAATCACTGGAACCTGGGAGGCGGAGGTTGCAGTGAGCCAAGATCGCACCACTGCACTCCAGCCTGGGCGACAGACTGAGACTCCATCTCAAAAAAAAAAAAGAAAAAAGAAAAAAAGGTGGCCATCCTCAAACCAGGAAGAGAGACCTCACCAGATGTCAAATCTGCCAGCACCTTGACCTTGGACTTCCAGTCTCCAGAACTGTGAGAAATAAATGTTTTTCAAAGCACCCAGTCTATGGTATTTTTTTCATAACAACATGGACTAACTAAGACAGCCTCATGAAATGGGAAGCATTTTTATATTCTGTTTACAAATATGGAAACTGAGCGCAAGAGAGATTGCGTGGTCTCTAACGTTCAGCTAAGAGGGATGCAGGATTATAAGCATGACTCTCACTCTTTCAGGAGCCTTTTTGAGCGTGTACTATTTATCAAGTACTTTATTAAGAATTGGGATATGCAATCAAAGGAAACGCTTCCAATTTTCACCATCTAGTCAGGGAGACATGCAAATAAATCAGCGATTACAGGATCTTGTGACAATTCAAAGATATAGTCACGCAGGGAGCTGTGGGTTGACAGAGGAGGGAGGTTTAGGTCATAAGCCCATGGGATGGGTACAAGACAAAACCTGACTTTGAATCTCACCTCTGCCACTTACTAAGGTTTTGGCCTTCTGTGAACCACTTAACCTCTCCACACTTTGGCTTCTTCCTCTGAATAAAGGGCATAGCACTTACTGGCATCTGGTGAAGATTAAATTGAATTATGTATGTGGAAGGGACTCCCTGAAATGCCAGCATGAGAGCCCCGGGATCTTGTGTTGCTGGGAAGTCTTCCTGAAAGAGGAGGTGTGTGTTTGGTTTAGAGAGGAGCAGGGGTTGTTCTAGGATGTGAGAACAGCACCTGGGTAGAGGGTTGATGTTCATCAGGATTCAATTGCTAGAGTAGTCCTGATTGAAGTAGCTTCTATGAATGGACATGGTCTAATGTGGCCTCTGCACAGGCCCACAGCTGGGCACACTCTCTGCATAGGGCATCGCTCTCTGCATACTTCCCCTTGCCCAGCAGCTGTGGCAAGCTGCGATGTCTTTTCAGCTGGTTGGATAATGAGGAAGGAGAAGGTAATAAACTGTTGGAAGTGGAAAAAAAAGAAAAAAAAAAAAGCAGGGGCCAGGCATTGTGACTCATGCCCCTAATCCTAACACTTTAGGAAGCTGACTTGGGTGGAGGTCAGGAGTTCAAGATCAGCCTGACCAACATGATGAAATCCTATCTCTACTGAAAATACAAAAAAGTTAGCCAGGTATGGTGGCACATGACTGGAATCCCAGCTACTCAGGAAGCCGAGGCAGGAAAATTGCTTGAACCTGGGATGGGGAGGTTGCAGTGAGCCAAGATCATGCCACTGTACTCCATCCTTGGGGACAGAGCGAGACTCCATCTCAAAAAAGAAAAAGAAAAGGATCTAAGGTGTCTGCAGCACCAGTGAAGCAGGCAGCCTTGCCCCCACGGGTCACCAGACGACACATTGCTGTCGTGTGCTTGGCCTGCTGAGTCCAGCCCCCTTCAGGGTGGACCTGGATGTTCAGCTTGTGCAGAGGTCCCTCCCAGTGGGAAATAGAGAACACTGGCCCCTCACAGTGGAATTTTGCCCCACTTGGACTTCAGAAGGAGCCTGGGCTTTGGAGCAGATCCCAGCTGCCTAGCTCTGGAAAAAGGGTTAAACATCTCTCAACTTTGTTTTTTTTTTTTTTTATCTGAGCGCTGGGGACCGTGCTAGCTATTTTGAGTGTCTGTTATAAGGACTAGAGTTAATCTAAGTATGGGACCTAACACAAAGCCCGATACACAGTTGTTATGCGGTAAAATGGTAACTGTTTCTGCTGAAGATTTGAGGAGGCTTTGTGCTCCTGAGCAAGGATTGAGCTATTTAATATCCTAAGCTACTGGGCTGTTGAAAAAAAAAGCCTACTTATAGTCAGCCCACACTTTCTCTCAACAGCCAACTTATTATTTAGAACATTGAAGTCTGGCTGGACGTGGTGTCTCACGCCTGTAATCCCAGCACCTTGGGAGGCTGAGGTTGGCGAATCACCTGAGGTCAAGAGTTTGAGACCAGCCTGGCCAATATGGTGAAACTCTGCCTTTACTAAAAATACAAAAATTAGCCAGGCATGGTGGTGGGCACCTGTAATCCCAGGTACTTGGGAGGCTGAAGCAGGAGACTCGCTTGAACCTGGGAGGCAGAAGTTGCAGTGAGCCAAGATTGTACCACTGCACTCCAGCCTGGGCAACAGAGGGAGACTCTGTCTAATAGATATATAGATATATATGTATATATCTAACAAACATAAAAGAAAAAAAGAAAAGTGTGCCAATCATCACACACTTTGGCAAACTTTTGCAAAATAAATATACCCATGTGACCAATATTCAGATGATGAAACAGAACACAACCAGCACCCCAAAAATGAGCTCAAAACCCTCCCAATCAGCCTTGCCTTTAGCACATAACTCTGACCTGTGTCCCCATAAATTAGTTTCCTATGAATGAAACGACACAGTTCACGATCTTTTGTATCTGGCTTCTTTCACTGATTACGTTTGTGAGGTTAGTCTACATCATTTCTAGTAGTTGTAGTTCATTCATTCTCATTGCTACGTAGTATCCCACTGAGAGTGAACATACTGCAGTTTATCCCTTTTAATCACAACTCTTAAAAAGCATTTTTAATGTGAGGCATCAGGATAATTTTCTTCACTGGCTATTTAACCTTTATATACGTGTACATTAAAAAAAGCTAATGTCTTAACCATGGGACCTTGCTAAACTTGGCAAGAAATAGGTTAAGTAACCCAAGGGGTGCTGGTGGGCCCATTCTCTCAAGATCCTGCCAGAGAATAAATTCAAAGCTTCACAGGGGTAAGAAATACAGCTGTACATGGAAAAATCAAGTTTGGGGTGCAGGGTTGGGGGGGAAAGCCCCAAGGGGCATTTTAGTATCCTTTGGAAACCTTACCCACTCTATTTCCAACTACAATTGTTTGCTTCATAGCAGGAAGAAGGAAGCTTTCAACCATAGATACTATTTTTGTGTGTGTGTGTTTTTTTAATCTTCAAACCTGCCCTACTTCTTGGTAGAACTATGGGAACTATGGTTATATTGAGAATGTTTGCTTGTTTACTTGAGTTCCAGTGAGTGACATTGCTTGATAGTGGCGAGTCCAGCTTCTCTCAGTATTTTGTTTGTCTTATTGAAATCCCCACGATACGAGCAAGTCAGAGGTTGTCCAGCCCAGCTGTGAATTATTTGAGCTTAGCATCTGGAATTACTTTTCAGCTATTTTGGCAACAAGGAAATCCCCAATGTATTTTGCCCCAAGCACTTTTGCACTTCTTTTTTTTAAAAAGTCTGTAGTTTAGAAAGTAATTTAATCTCTAAACCCCTAATTATAGTACTTTAAACTTTACTCATTCAAATGGTGTCTGTAAAAAGATACTTGTTCCAAGAAACCTGTAAGACATTAAAAATCCTACTCACTCAACTTTCCCTTGCCAGAAATAGAAAGAGTGGCTGCCAAGAATAAATGAAACTTTACAACCGCTTTGTAAAACTATTTGGCATTATTTCTCGAAATTGAACATTCATATAACCTATGACCCAGCAATTTCATTCCTGGGTATGCACCCAACAGAAATCCATGCAGAGATCCGCACCAGAAGACCTGTGCCAGAACATTTATCCCAGCACAACTTGTAACAACCTCCAATTGTAACCAAAGCCGAATATCTCTGAATAGTAGAATCAATGAATAAATTGTGGTATAGTCATACGATGAAATATTACACCACAATCAAATGAATGAACTACAGCTGTGCATAGCACACTGGCTGAATTTCCAAATCATGGTGAATAAAGGAAGTAGTCGTATGAAACAGTATACATATTATATCATTCCATTATACGATGTTAAAAAACCCTTGTTATTAGAGGTGAGAATAGTGGTTGCCTTTGGGGAGAGAGGAACAGATCATGATAGGGGGCCTGGAAGGGGACTTCTTGGGTGCTGATAATGTTCCATTTCTTGACCTGGAAGGTGGTTACACAGATGTGAACACCTTGTTATAATTCACTAACATCACTTTTTAATAAACAAATTTTAAAAAGTAAAACAAAGAATAAATGCATTCTAAACCTCATGAATTTTAACATTTTGAACAGCAATCTACCTCTGAGAAAATATATGTATTTCCGCCCACATCTCATCTTTATTTCATCTGATTAGAAGGTGGCCTCCATTATAAAGTACAGTTGTGTACCTTAATCATTTGCAATACCCAAATGAACTATCAGTATAGCAGTTTAGTTATAACAAAAATGGCTCATCAATTGGTCTGCTGATTGTAGCAGATAAAAGATCCTTACAGCTCTCTTTACAGGTAGACTATGGTTTTCTTATAATTAATTAAAAATATTTCTCTATTAGTTAAAAAATAAAAAAGTTCCATTGTAGATAGCTTATCTCATTTCTAGTAGAATATGGTTCTTTGGATCTTGACAAAATTTTGACATGGGATTGGCACTAAAATGTATGTATAGAAAATTTCCATGTCTCCAGATGATAAAATATATTCTGTGCATTTCATTTGCTTCCTGATGCGTTTACATGCTCTTTGCTAGGAGTAACTGTGAATTGAGTTTTTGAAGGATACAAACCAACCACCAGATTTTCCTTAAAAACTCCTGGGTCTTTGGTCAGCTCATGAATATTAATGAGGTTGGCAAGGTGTCCAGCATGGGAATATTTAGGTAGTTAGGCCTCCCTGCGGTGGATACAGTGATAAGTGCTTCCACTGTTCTCAGAGGGGAAAAAAAATGTGGCTACTGCATTTTGGAGCCAGCTTTCAGGGAGTGTTCTGCTTAACCATAAAGCCTGTGCACACACAGGTTTTATAAAGAATATGTGATGGTCAAAGGGAGTCAGAGAGAAGGAAAGCAAAGGCAGCCTTCTGCCTTTCAGATCAACATCTGGACTGATCTGAACTTCTACCACAGACCACTTATTTCTGTGTACTTTTTTTTTTTTTTTTTTGAGACAGAGTGTCACTCTTGTTGCCCAGGCTAGAGTGCAGTAGTGTGATCTCACTTCACTGCAACCCCTGCCTCCTGAGTTCAAGTGATTCTCCTGCCTCAGCCTCCCGAGCAGCTGGGATTACAGGCTTCCGCCACAACACCCAGCTAATTTTTGTATTTTTAGTAGAGACAGGGTTTCACCATGTCAGCCAGGCTGGTCTTGAACTCCTGACCTCAGGTGATCTGCCTGCTTGCCCTCCCAAAGTGCTGGGATTACAGGTGTGAGCCACCACACCCGTCCTTATTTCTGTGATCATTTTTAAAAAAATTGATTGAGTCAGTGACTTTTACAGTGTCTCTTTTCTCCTATGGCACAAGGTTGAATTTCCAGAATAGTCCAGCTTGGTACCTGGCAAGTACCTACTGTTCCTGGAATGACTGGATACAAGGCAGGGGATACTGGGATTGGGTGGGACCTGGGGCACCCATTAGCACAATCCTCATTTTTCAGATAAGGAACCCGCAGCCTGAACAGTCTTGAGGGTAACTGGACATATAGAGAGGCTGCAGGTTTCCCTACATCTTGTCTAGTTCTCTCACTGACCCTCTGCCTGGCAGAGTTGGGCATATGTCTGTTACCCTACATAGCAGAACACTGGGTCAGGAAGCCAATCAAAGAACCAGGACTTATCTCTCCAGCACAGGGCACAGTGCCCAGCCCATACTAGGTTCTCAGTAAACATTTGAGTAATGATTATGTGTGGGCTTAAGAAGCACATTCTTGGTGCCAGGCTTGGGGGCTCATGCCTGTAATTCCAGGGCTTTGGGAGGCAAAGGTGGAAAGATTACTTGAGGCCAGGAATTTGAGACCAGCCTGGGCAACACAGCAAGACCCTGTCTCTACAAAAAGCTTAAGGAAAGCAACTGAAAAAAAAAAACCCAAAATGACAAAAAGAAAACTGCCAGAAGTGGTGGTGAGGGCCTATAGTCCCTGCTACTTGGGAGGCTGAGGTGGGAGGATCACTTGAGCTCAGGCGTTTGAGCCTACAGTGAGCTATGATTGTGCCATGGCACTCACTCCAGCCTGGGCAACAGAGTGAGACCAGATCTCTAAAAAATATATAAATATATATTTGTATTATATATAATATATATATTATGTATAACTATATATAAATTATAATATATAATATATATATTGTATATATATATAAATTCTTTCTAACTGTTTAAGGCCACAGCACAGGGTTTCTCAGTCCTTGCCATCTGTCACCCACTCATACTTGGTGTCACTGCCCTTAGAAGCCTCTCCCTTTTTTATTTTTTTAACTTTTATTTTCATTTCTGGGTTCAAGTGCAGGTTTGTTACAAAGGTAAACTTGTGTCATGGGGGTTTGTTGTACAGATTACTTCATCACCCAGATATTAAGCCAAGTACCCACTAGTTGTTTTTCTTGATGCTCTCTCTCCCTCCTCCCTCTTCGCCCTCCGAAGGGCCCCGGCGTGTGTTGTTCCCCTCTATGTGTCCATGTGTTCTCACCATTTAGCTCCCACTTATAAGTGAGAACATGCTGTATTCGGTTTTCTGTTCCTGCGCTAGTTTGCTAAGGATAATGGCCTCTAGCTCCATCCATGTCCCTGCAGAGGACATGATCTCGTTCTTTTTTATGAGAAGCCTCTCCCTTTGGTCTCACTCTTCCATCCCAGGGCTCTACCCCGTGCTTCTATTTCCAAAGCTTGGCTTTCAAGTCACTGTCTCAGATGTTGCCAGTAAGAGTCTTCCACTCTTATCTCTACTGAGTGTTCTAAATAGATGCTGTGATTACCATTCGACTTTGTACCCAGCTTCATTCTAGGGACTGTTTTTTTGCTGCTACACTGAACTATTCTACTGACCCTTTTACAATAAAAATGTGACCTCATTGTGTTTCTGCAACCTAGGCAAGAAGAGATAGATCATTTGCTTGACACTCAGTCTGAACATAATCCTTCACAAGTTGAAAATTGAAAATGAAACTTATCCAGAGAAGAGAGAGATTCTGAGCAGTTAAAGGGTCAACTAATTACAAATAAAACTGGTGCTTCTGCTTCCGGAGTCCCTTGAATAAATAGCACGGAATGCCACTCCTGGGACAAGCTCCTGCCTTTGGTCTGGGGGCTTGATGGTCACCGGTACACAGCCCTGGCAGGAGCCAGGCCAGGTAGCTTACACAGAGGCTGATGTGAACACTGGTGTGTCCTGTGACCTCCACAATGCAGGCCTCATTTCAAAAGGACCCAGAATGTGGTTAGCAATTCTGCCTTCCAAGAGTGGTTGAAATGAAAATGTGTGACTCCTAAATAAGAGGAAATTCCACTAGTCTAAGGAGAAATGGATTAAGACCATTGACAATACGTATAATTAACTCAATACACATCCATCCATTCTTGAAACATACATATATTGAAAATATAAATTAGTATTTTAAAGATTTTTCAGGTTGGTGTTGGTACAAACAAAAACTATGTTATTGGTTAAAGACTTGGGATTTTATTAAGAATTCCGGGAAGTTAGATGCTTCCTGGAGGTAATACAAAAGCCACAGAGATGTCAGTTCAGATAGTGTTGAAAGGTCCAGCTTTTGGTGTTGGTGAGTGTGTGGGAAAGTATAAATTGGGAACTTTCTGGAAGGGAGGGTAGCTTACCAGCGTGTTTCAAAAGTGATTAAAATATAGCTATTCTTTGATTAAGCAATTTCACTTTAGGAATCTATGCTTAAGGAAATAAAGAGATAAGAACGTGTATATTTGACGATTTTCATTGCAATAATATTTGTTAAAAAACAAACAAGCAAACAACTCAGGCTGGGCACAGTGGGTCATGCCTGTAATCCCAGCGCTTTGAGAGGCTGAGGTGGGCAGGTCAAGAGGTCAGTAGATCGAGACCATCCTGGCCAACATGCTGAAACCCGGTCTCTACTAAAATAAACACAAAAATTAGCTGGGTGTGGTAATGGGCCCCTGTAATTCCAGCTACTGGGCAGGCTGAGACAGGAGAGTCCCTTGAACCTGGGAGGCAGAAGTTGCAGTGAGTTGGGACTGTGCCACCGCATTCCAGACTGAACGACAGAGTGAGACTCCATCTAAAACAAACAAACAACAAACAAATCTGGAAACAACTAAAATAGCTATGAACAAGGGATTAAATAAATAAATTAGACATCAACCATTCTCTGAAAAGCATTATTTTTTTTTCTTGCATTTTAGGTTTTGGGGTACATGTGAAGAACATACAAGATTGTTGCATAAGTACACACATGGCAGCATGATTTGCTGCCTTCCTCCCCTTCACCTACATCTGGCATTTCTCCCCATGCTATCTCTCCCCAACTCCCCACCTCCTACTGTCCCTCCCCTATTTGCCCCCAACAGACCCCAGTGTGTGATGCTCCCCTCCCTGTGTCCATGCGTTCTCATTGTTCAACACCCACTTATGAGTGAGAACATGCGGTGTTTGATTTTCTGTTCTTGTGTCAGTTTGCTGAGAATGATGGTTTCCAGCATCATTCATCCATGTCCCTACAAAGGACCCAAACTCATCGTTTTTGATGGCTGCATAATACTCCATGGTGTATATGTGCCACATTTTCCCTGTCCAGTCTATCATCGATGGGCATTTGGGTTGGTTCCAGGTCTTTGCTATTGTAAACAGTGCTGCAATGAACATTCGTGTGCACGTGTCCTTATAGTAGAACGATTTATAATCCTTTGGATATATACCCAGTAATGGGATTGCTGGGTCAAATGGAATTTCTATTTCTAGGTCCTTGAGGAATCGCCACACTGTCTTCCACAATGGTTGAACTAGTTTACACTCCCACCAACAGTGTAAAAGTGTTCCTATTTCTCCACATCCTCTCCAGCATCTGCTGTCTCCAGATTTTTTAATGATTGCCATTCTAACTGGCATGAGATGGTATCTCAATGTAGTTTTGATTTGCATTTCTCTAATGACCAGTGATGATGAGCATTTTTTCATATGTTTGTTGGCCTCATGTATGTCTTCTTTTGTAAAGTGTCTGTTCATATCCTTCGCCCACTTTTGAATGGGCTTGTTTGTTTTTTTTCTTGTAAATCTGTTTTAGTTCTTTGTAAATTCTGGATATCAGCCCTTTGTCAGATGGGTAAACTGCAAAAATTTTTTCCCATTCTGTTGGTTGCTGATTCACTCTAAAGACTGTTTCTTTTGCAGTGCAGAAGCTGTGGAGTTTGATTAGGTCCCATTTGTCTATTTTGGCTTTTGTTGCCAATGCTTTTGGTGTTTTGGTCATGAAGTCCTTGCCTACGCCTATGTCCTGAATGGTTTTGCCTACATTTTCTTCTAGGGTTTTTATGGTGTTAGGTCTTATGTTTAAGTCTTTAATCCATCTGGAGTTAATTTTAGTGTAAGGAGTCAGGAAGGGGTCCAGTTTCTGCTTTCTGCACATGGCTAGCCAGTTTTCCCAACACCAGTTATTAAACAGGGAATCCTTTCCCCATTGCTTGTTTTTGTCTGGTTTGTCAAAGATCGGATGGTTGTAGACATGTTGTCTTGCCTCCAAGGACTCTGTTCTGTTCCATTGGTCTATATCTCTGTTTTGGTACCAGTACCATGCTGTTTTGATTACTGTAGCCTTGTAGTATAGTTTGAAGTCCGGTAGTATGATGCCTCCTGCTTTGTTCTTTTTGCTTAGAATTGACTTGGCTATGCAGGCTCTCTTTTGGTTCCATATGAAGTTTAAGGTGTTTTTTTCCCAGTTCTGTGAAGAAGGTCATTGGTAGCTTGATGGGGATAGCAATTAATCTGTAAATTACTTTGGGCAGTATGGCCATTTTCATGATATGGATTCTTCCTAACCATGAACATGGAATATTTCTCCATCTGTTTGTGTCCTCTCTTGTTTCGTTGAGCAGTGGCTTGTAGTTCTCCTTGAAGAGGTCCTTTACGTTCCTTGTTAGTTGTATTCCTAGGTATTTTATTCTCTTTGTAGGAATTGTGAATGGCAGTTCGTTTTTGATTTGGCTCTCTTTTAAGTCTGTTACTGGTGTATAGGAATGCTTGTGATTTTTGCACATTGATTTTGTATCCTGAGACTTTGCTGAACTTGCTTATCAATTTCAGGAGATTTTGGGCTGAGACGATGGGGTCTTCTAGATATACAATCATGTCGTCTGCAAATAGAGACAATTTGACTTCCTCCTTTCCTATTTGAGTACCCTTTATTTCTTTTTCTTGCCTGATTGGTCTGGCTAGAACTTCCAGTACTATATTGAATAGGAGTGGTGAGAGAGGGCGTCCTTGTCTAGTGCCAGATTTCAAAGGGAATGTTTCCAGTTTTTGCCCATTCAGTATGATATTGGCTGTGGGTTTGTCATAAATAGCTTTTATTATTTTGAGATAAGTTTCATCAATACCTAGGTTATTGAGGGTTTTTAGCATAAAGGGCTGTTGAATTTTGTCAAAGGCCTTCTCTGCATCAATTGAGATAATCATGTGGTTTTTGTCTTTGGTTCTGTTTATGTGGTGAATTACGTTTATAGACTTGCATATGTTGAACCAGCCTTGCATCCCTGGGATGAACCCTACTTGATCATGGTGGATAAGCTTTTTGATGTGCTGTTGCAATCGGCTTGCCAGTATTTTATTGAAGATTTTTGCATCTATGTTCATCATGGATATTGGCCTGAAGTTTTCTTTTCTTGCTGAGTCTTTGCCAGGTTTTGGTATCAGGATGATGTGGGTCTCATAAAATGATTTGGGAAAGATCCCCTCTTTTTGGATTGTTTGGAATAGTTTCAGAAGGAATGGTTCCAGCTCCTCTTTGTATGTCTGGTAGAATTTGGCTGTGAACCCATCTGGACCTGGGCTTTTTTTGTGTGGTAGGCTCTTAATTGCTGCCTCAACTTCAGACCTTGTTATTGGTCTATTCAGGATTTCGACATCTTCCTGGTTTAGGCCTGGGAGGATGCAAGTGTCCAGGAATTTATCCATTTCTTCCAGGTTTACTAGTTTATGTGCATAGAGTTGTTTACAATAATCTCTGATGATGGTTTGAATTTCTGTGGAATCTGTGGTGATATCCCCCTTATCATTTTTTATTGCATCTATTTGATTATTCTCTCTTTTATTTTTTATTAATCTGGCTAGTGATCTATTTTGTTGATCTTTTCAAAAAACCAGCTCCTGGATTTACTGATTTTTTGAAGGGTTTTTGGTGTCTCTGTCTCCTTCAGTTCTGCTCTGATCTTAGTTATTTCTTGTCTTCTGCTAGGTTTTGAATTTTTTTGATCTTGCTCCTCTAGCTTTTTCAATTCTGACGATAGGGTGTCGATTTTAGATCTCTCCTTGCTTCTCTTGTAGGCATTTATTGCTATATATTTTCCTGTAGACACTGCTTTGAATGTGTCCCAGAGATTCTGGTATGTTGTCTTCATTCTTGGTGGTTTCAAAGAACATCTTTATTTCTGCCTTCATTTCATTGTTTATCCAGTCAACATTCAAGAGCCAGTTCAGTTTCCATGAAGCTGTGCAGTTCTGAGTTAGTTTCTGCATTCTGAGCTTTAACTTGATTGCACTGTGGTCTGAGAGACTGTTGTTTATGATTTCCATTCTTTTGTGTTTGCTGAGGAGTGATTTACTTCTAATTATGTGGTCAATTTTAGAGTAGTTGTGATGTGGTGCTGAGAAGAATGTATATTCTGTGGATTTGGGGTGGAGAGTTCTCTAAATATCTATTAGGTTTGCTTGATCCAGGTCTGAGTTCAAGTCCTGGATATCCTTGTTAATTTTCTGTCTCATTAATCTGTCTAATATTGACAATGGGGTGATAAAGTCTCCTGCTATTATTGTGTGGGAGTCTAAGTCTCTTTGTAAGTCATTAAGAACTTGCCTTATGTATCTGGCTGCTCCTGTATTGGGTGCATATATATTTAGGATTGTTATCTCTTCTTGTTGCATTGATCCTTTTACCATTATGTAATGTCCTTCTTTGTCTCTTTTAATCTTTGTTGGTTTAAAGTCTATTTTATCAAAGATGAGAATTACAACTCCTGCTTTTCTTTTGCTCTCCATTTGCTTGGTAAATCTTCCTCTATCCCTTTATTTTGAGCCTTTGTGTATCCTTGCATGTGAGATGGGTTTCCTGGATACAGCACACTGATGGGTTTTGGCTTTCTATCCAATTTGCCAGTCTGTGTCTTTTGATTGGGGCATTTAGCCCATTTACATTTAGCATTAATATTGTTATGTGTGAATTTGATCCTGCCATTTTGATGCTAGCTGGCTCTTTTGCCCGTTAGTTGCAGTTTCTTCACTGTGTTGATGCTCTTTACCATTTGGTGTTTTTGGAGTGGCTGGTACTGGTTGTTCCTTTCTATGTTTAGTGCCTCTTTCAGGAGTTCTTGTAAAGCAGGCCTCGTGGTGATGAAATCTCTGAGTACTTGCTTGCTCTTAAAGGATTTTATTTTTCCTCCACATTATTCAGTGTTTCAAAATATTGATGTGGAAAAGATATCTGTTAACACTTTTTAAAAATTATTATTTTTAAATTATTATTATTTTTTAGAGACAGTATTTCTCCATGTTGTCCAGGCTGGTCTTAAACTGCCAGGCTCAAGCAATCATCCCATCTCAGACTCCCAAAGTGTTGGGATTACAGGTATGAGCCACCTTGCCTGGCCTTGTTAAGACTCTTTATTGATAAGAGCAGGCTATAAAACAGCTATTTTTGTAAGGCGGAGGGAGTACACACACACACACACACACACACACACACACACACACACACACACGTGTATATATATGCAGGTATGCCCTATGTATATGTAAAGAAAAGGTCTAGAAATATATATGCCAAACTGTCAAAAATTATGGAATCATGAGTAATTTTTACTTTCTGCATTATACTTTACTTTCTGAATTTTGTATAGAGGGCAGTTTATTTCTTTTTGGAGAAATTTCAAAAAATAGAGAAAAGTATAAAGAATGATATAACAGCTGTCTATTCACAACCCAAAAATGGTCATTATTAGCTCTTTGTTACAGTTGTTTCTGTCTTTTTAAATAATATAAATGAAATATTGAAGTTAAAGTAGCTGTTCCCATTCCCCTCTCCTTACCTGAAGAACCAACGGCTACCAGGTATTTAGTGTGTGTACGGAAGAAACACACTAAGGTTGGTCAGGATTCTACAGAGGAAAAAAAATATAGAACAAATGCAACATATATACATTATATATATAATGTATATGCATCAGTATATATAATGTATATACACATGTATATATAATGTATATATTAATTTACTAATGTTTTATATATAACTGTATATACTAATTTACTAATGTTATATATATTATATATAATGTATATACTAATTCACCAGTTTTATATATTACATATAATGTATATATATCAGTATATATAATGTATATACGCATGTATATATAATGTATATACTAATTTACTGTTTTATATATAACTGTATATACTAATTTACTAATGTTATATATATTATATTTAATGTATATACTAATTTACCAGTTTTATATATTACATATCATGTATATACATCAGTGCATATAATGTATATACACATGTATACATAATGTATACACTAATTTACTAATGTTTTATATATAACTGTATAAACTAATTTATTAATGTTATATATATTATTTTTTATATATATATATACATATATAATGTCACATGATTATGCAGGCAAGCAAGTCCCTGGAGCTGCAGGGCGAGTTGGCAAGCTGGAGACCCAGGAGAGCTGACCATACAGTTCCAATCTGAAGGTGGCAGGCTCTACACCCAGAAAGAGGTGATGTTTCAGTTTCAGTCCAAAGGCAGGAAAAAAGCCAACGTCCCAGTTTGAAAGCAGGCAGGCAGGAGAAATTCTCTCTTATTCATGGGAGAGCCAGCCTTTTTGTTCTAGTTAGGCCTTCAAGAGATTAGATGAGGCCAACCTCCACCTCCACCAGGGTGAAGGCAATCTGCTGAATTCAGCCTACAAATTCAACTGTTCATCTCATTAAATGACATTCAATTATTCAGACAGCCACAATAATGTTTGACCAAATATCTGGACACTTTATGGCCCAGTCATTTACACATTTGACATATAAAATTAACCACCGCCATCTTCCCAATCTATTTTTTAAGCCATGTATTGAAGTTTAATTTACATGCAGTTTTAGTACACAGTCCTGTGAGTTCTTCCAATTTATTTTAAACAACAGACACACACACATGCACACATACACACACATATATTCATTAAAATGTAGAATTGTTTGCATATGGTTTTAACATCAGCATAAAAGTAATCACATTTTTATTTTAATCAACATTATGTTTCTGAGACCAGTGCATATTAACATCTATAACTGTTGTATATTCTTTTACTCTGGTATAGTATTGGTTTAAATATATTATCTTTTTTTTTTTCGGTTGTTCTTTTTTTGAGACAGAGTCTTACTCTGCCACCCAAGCTGGAGTGCAGTGGTGCAGTCTTGGCTCACTGCAATCACTGCAACCTCTGCCTTCCGGGTTCAAGGGATTCTCCTGCCTTAGCCTCCCAAGTAGCTGGGATTACAGGTTGTGCCATCATACCTCGCTATTTTTTGTATTTTTAGTACAAAAATACATGGAGACAGAGTTTCACCATGTTGGCCAGGCTGGTCTTGAACTCCTGACCTCAAGCCATCTGCCTGTCTCAGCCTTCCCTAAAGTGCTGGGATGTCAGGTGTGGACCACCATGCCTGACCTTAAATAGTCTATCTTTAATTTATTCATTTTATAAATGGACATTTAGGTTGTTTCCAATATTTCTCTACTGCTTCAATTCAGCAATAGTTACCCCAAATGGGGCTTCTTGTGCTACTGTGCCAGAAATGCTTGGTGGAATCTCTGGAACTGCTAAAAATGGACTTGGCAGCTCACGGAGTTTGTACACAGTCAGTTTACCTACATGCTGCCAAACGGCTTCCATCATGGCTGTAACAATTTGTATTCTCACCAGCAATGTCTGAGAATTCCCATTTCCCCACATCCTGGTCAACCCTTGATATTTTTATATTTGTTAACTTTTGTCAATCTGATAGATGGAAAATAGAAACTCGCCCTGGTTTAATTTGCATTGCTCTTGTTGCTAAAGATGGCTTAATGGTCATTTTGGTTTCCTCTTCCAGGGATTATCCATTTATTTATTTTACTTGTTTCTCCACTGGGCTGCTTGTCTTTTATTTAATAATGGATTCTTTTTATGTTCTGGATCGCGTATGATGTAAATATCTTCTCCTTGTTTGTCATCCATCTTTTAACCTTGGCCGTAGTCTCTTTTTCTTTATTGCATGTGTCTATGTGTATGTGGATATGTGTCTGATTGAAGAAATATTTTCTACAACCACAGATATTCTCTTGTTTTATTTTCTAAAAAGTTCTAAAGATTTTTGTGTAAGGTGCAATCCAATTTTACTTCATTTTGGGGATAAGGTGTTATATTAGTTATCTACTGCTACATAACAAATAATCCTCAAATTTAGCAACCTAGAAGCATGAACATTTATTATCTCATAGTATCTGAGGGTCAGGAATCCAGGAACAACACAGTGGGTGGTTCTGGCTCAGCAGTTAAGCTGTGGGGGAGGGCTGCAGTCATTTTGCTATGAACTAAATGTGTCCCCCCCAAGTTCATATGTTGAAGCCTTAATCCCCAGTGTGATGGTATTTGGAGGTGGTGTCTTTGGGCAGTGATTAGGTTTAGGTGAGGTTGTGAGAGTGGGGCCCTCATGATGGGGTTAGTGCCCTTATGAAAAGAGGAAGAGACCGGAGTTCTTTCTTTCTCTGCCATGTGAGGACGCAGCCAGTCAAGAGACAGGCCCTCATCAGACACCAGATCTGCTGGCATCTTGATCTTGGACCTCCCAGTCACCAGAACTCTAAGAAACAAATGTCTGTTGCTTAAGACATCCAGTTTGTTGTTGTTGTCTTTTTTTTAATAGCAACCTGAGCAGACAAAGACACATCTGGAGGCCATGCTGGAAGTTCTGCTTCCAAGATGGCACATTCAGATGGCTGTTGGTGGACAGCCTCAGTTCTTCCACAAGGCTGCCTGAAAGTCCTCATGACCTGGCAGCTGGCTTCCCCCAGAACCAGTGAGTCAAGACAGAGAGAAAGTGTGAGTAAGTAGGAAGCTGCAGTGCCTTTTATGACAGTTTCTAGAGTCACTCACTGTCCCTTCCACTTTATCCTATTCATTAGAAGTGAGTCACCATCTAGCCCACACTCCATGGGAGGGGAATTACACTCCATATCTTAAAGGGAGAAGTAGCAAAGAATTACAGCAGTTGAAATTCATCATAGGTACAAAGTATCATTTGTCCCACCCCTACTGTTAAAAGTCTACCCTTTTATTAATGATGTATAATAGCACCTCTTTCATCAGGTTTCCACATATGCGGACATGTTTTGGGGCTCTTTGTGCTCCATTGATCGATTTATCTCGTCTTGCACCAACACTACAATGTAACTTTACTACAATGGAACTTTACTACAATGGAACTTTACAAACACTGCATTATACTGTAACTTTACACATCTTGGTGGGTGATAGGGCCCTGGTGGTAGGTCCAATGATGAACACACCTCCTGTATACAAACCCTTGTGTAGTCCCCTCCCCTCGAATCTAGGTTGGCCCTATGACTTGTTTTAATCTTAGGATGAACTAGAAGTAATCCTATGTCAGTTTCTGACCTAAACCTTAGGCAAGGGCTGGGTGAGGTGGCTTATCCCTGTAAATCCCAGCACTTTGGGAGGCTGAGGTGGGCAGATCACCTGAGGCCAGGAGTTTGAGACCAGTCTGGCCAACATGGTAAAACCCCATCTTTACTAAAAATACACACACACAAAATTAGCTGGGCATGGTGGCAGGCACCTGTAATCCCAGTTACTAGGTAGGCTGAAGCATGAGAATCACTTGAACCCAGGAGGCGGAGGCTGCAGTGAGCTGAGATTGTGCCACTGCACTCTAGCCTGGGAGATGCAGCAAGCTCTGTCTCCAAAAATAAATAAATAAATAAATAATAAAAGTGAAAAATAAACCTTAGGCAGGCCTTGCACTCTTGAAGCCCTGATCCACCGTGTGAGTAGTCTGGCCTCCCTGCTGGAGAGACCCACAGGAAGAGACGACGGGCCCTGAGACTTCCTAGGCAAAGAGAGGAGCCCAGCCATCTTGGCAACCCAGCCGACTGGGCCTCAGCTAAATGTGGCCACCTGAGTGACAGCCTGCATGCACAACAGCACTGCACAGCTAAGCCCATTCCAGACTGCAGAATCACGGTGGTTGTATAGAGCCATTAAGTTGTGGGAGGTTTGTTATACACCAATAGATAATTAAAACAACTCTTTTCCCACACTTGTACTTCTTTATTCAGATTACCTTACATTGAACTATTGATTCATCTGGGGAAAGAGTATTGAGTCTCTTTTTTTCATGTATTCAGCTTTTCTTTTTCCCTTTTCAGCAACTTTTGATATTTTTCCTCTAAATCCCTGAATGTGATTTGCTTACCTTATTCTCAGGATCGATATCATTTCTGTTGCTATTATGAATGAGAATATTTTCTTTACTATGTTTTCTAATTGGTATCAAGGAATGCTATTGATTTTTATATATTGATCTTGTATCCAGAGACTTTGCTGAATCCTCTAATAGGTTACCTGAAGATTCTCTTGGGTTTCAAGTTGGTGATTTGAAAATAATGACCATATTATCTTTCCTCCTTGATTCTTTTGCCTTTTCTTGTTCTCTTTTCAATGGGAAGAACCCATCGTATGATGTCAGGTAGTAGGAATGATAACAAGTACAAAGGCTTAGGTAGGAATGTGTTTGAAGTTATTATGACAATATTATAAGTTCAAAAAAAATCTTTATCAAGTTAAAATCTCCATCTATTCCAAGTTTGCTAAAAGTTTTACTATTTTGTAAATAAATGGGTGTTGATTTTATTGCCAGCAATTTATGGCTTTTCTCCCTTTAATATCTTCATATTTTAAAGTAACTTAATACAGGTTTCTAATGTTGAGTCATGGATATTTTTACAGGATAAATCCCATTGAGTTATGATTACTTTTATATGCTGTTCAATTAGATTTGTAAGTTTTTTATTTAGAATTATTATCTTTACATTCATAAATAGTATTGGCTTATAATTTCATTTTGTTATTTTTATTAAAAAATACACGCTTTTGGCTGGGTTCCGTGGCTCATGCCTATAATCCCAGCATTTTGGGAGGCAGAAGTGGGTGGATCACAAGGTCAGGAGTTCAAGACTAGCCTGGCCAACATGGTGAAACGCTGTCTCTACGAAAAATACAAAAAAATAGCTGGGCATAGTGGCAAGTGCCTGTAATCCCAGCTACTTGGGAGGATGAGGCAGAGAATCGCTTGAACCCAGTCCGGGCGCTGCACTCTAGCCTGGCGACAGAGTGAGACTCCATCTCAAAATAAAAATAAAGATAAACAGGTCGGGCGCGGTGGCTCATGCCTGTAATCCCAGCACTTTGGGAGGCCGAGGCAGGTGGATCACGAGGTCAAGAGATGGAGACCATCCTGGTCAACATGGTGAAACCCCATCTCTACTAAAAATACAAAAAATTAGCTGGGCATGGTGGCGCGTGCCTGTAATCCCAGCTACTCAGGAGGCTGAGGCAGGAGAATTGCCTGAACCCAGGAGGCGGAGGTTGCGGTGAGCCGAGATCGTGCCATTGCACTCCAGCCTGGGTAACAAGAGCGAAACTCCGACTCAAAAAAAAAAAAAAGATAAACAAAAAATACATACTTTTAAATCTATAGTAACCTCAAAAAATAGCTAGAGAGCTTTTCTTTTTTTTCTGTTAGCTGGAACCGCTTGCCTAATAAGATTGTCTGTTCTTGGAAGGTTTGGTTAGAGCTGCCTGCAAAGTTGTCAGAACATACCGCCTTTCGGCTAGCCATTCAATTATTTTAATAGCTATTGGCATATTAAGATTTTCTATTTCCTTTTGAGTCAATTGTATAATTTCTACAAAGTTGTCCATTGCAGAAAAGTTTTCAAAATTATAGGCAAAGATTTATTTATAGTATTTTTATCTCAAATATTGTTTTTTGCCTTTTCTATTTTTTCTAATTGGTACTTCCAGAAATTTATCTATTTTATTAATCATTTATTAACAACCTTTTGGTTTATTATTAATATTTATATTCTTGGTTTTAGATTCTTTTTATGCTTTTATATTTATTTCTCTTTTCTTCTAGTTTTTTCATTCTAGATTATTATTGTTTCTTTCTAGATCATTAAGTTGAATGCTTAATTCCTTAAATTTCAAATTTCTTTTGTTATCTAAGAAATGAATTTAAGCTCCAAATTTCCCCTTGGGTATAATTTTAGCTGTACCTCATATGTTTTTACATGTGGGCTTTTATTGTGTTTCATTTCTAAATGTTTTCCATTTCATCACAGTTTATTTGCTAATCTAGAAATTGCTTAAAATGATATGTTTAGTTGTCAAATTTATGGGGTGAGGGGATACGTTCCGACCATTGGTTTCTATTTTCAGTGCACTGTGGTGAAAGAACATGACCTACTGTCCTCATTCCTTTGGAATTTGTGATTTCCTTTGTGGCCCAATAAATTGTCAAATGTGTAAATGTTCTGGGTGGGCTTATAAAAAATATGTATTCTTTGTTGGGTAAAGATTTTTTCTAAATATCTATTATTATTTCTAAATGCAATGTAAATTTATTGTTTGGAAAAGAGGAGGAAGAGTCTACATCTCAGGAATCTAGCCTTATCGGAAAGGGAAGAAGGATTGCAGAAGCAGAACTTGAATAATATCCTGGGAAACCAAGGGAGTTAATGGTTTGCAGTGTGTGTGTGTGTATGTGTGTGTGTGTGTGTGTGTGTGTGTGTGTGCACGTGTGTTGTGAAAGAGAAACAGAGAGGAGGCTTCCATAGACTGCAGCTTACCTCTGTGATTGCCCTTCTCACACACTATATTGCAGTTATCTGTTTGCTGGTTTGATGCACAAAGCCATGAGCTCCTTAAGGGACAGCCGAAGGATGGAGCCTTTGGTTCTGTCTTCTCATTACCTATGGCCTCTCAGTGAGCATCTCCAGGACTCAAACACAGCAGGCAGTAAATGAACGGGAAGTGGAATGAATGTAAGGCCTTTGGTCAGCTGGCGTAGATGTACCAGGTATGATTGTGCTGCTTGGTAAAATATTCAGCTGCTGCCCTGAGCTTTGAGTGCTGCTTTGCCACCCAGTGCCTTGACCTCTCCCCAAGATCCCCTAAGCCTTATTGTGATTTAGTGAGTGAAAGTGTTGAGGCTTGGTCTAGCAAGGAACCTCCAGGACTCTGCTCCAGAAATATAGATATTTATTCTGATTGTTTGGTGCCCATGGCATGCCAGTTGTTAAATACTTTTTTCTATAATTTCTAACTGAAGAAATGGAGAAATGAATGGATGAATGGGCTTGCTTTCCTTCCACTCCTTTTTTGCTGAGTTGTGTGATGTGTTCTCTCTGCCATCCTTCTCCCAGGCTTCATTTTGGCCCCGGTTACTTCCATCTAAAAACAGACCCAGAGTCTCTCAGCCTTTTGAGTGGCTCTCCTTTGGACCTTGTAATTACAAGGTTACAGCCTACCTATGGTGTCACTGCCTAGATACTTCTAGGTCAAGTGATCTATCTTGGATTCTGCATGTTGCGTCTATTCATGAACAGGTGAGATGTTTGAAATGGAGCATGTATTGTTCTATACATCTACCCTTTAATCCAGAAACAAAGGGCGTAAAATAGTGCTCTTAATTTAAATTGCAGGGCCCATGTCATTCTCTTCTCTCAATTGCAAATTAAACATTTAAATAGTATTTACTTTCTGCCAGACTGTTATAAAGGTTATTTTTCTAGTGCGCTAAATCTGTGTGTGTAAGCAGCATGTTAATGGCTTGGGATGCTAAATAGTTTTCCTATGTTCTTATTGATCTGCCTGGAAAGGGCACCATACTTGCCATCTGTTTATTTATAGCACCGTTGAATCATCTGCCCTACACACCTTAACTGGCTGACTGAGGCAGCAGAAACGTATACTGAACAGCATTACTCCAGAGAAGTTATATGCATGAAGAGGCCCAGCACCCTGAGACCTTCACACACCAAAAAGAAAAGTTCCGTATTTTGCACCGAAGCTTCTGTGATGCCTAAACCTCTGTACATTGACGTTAAGCCCATTCCCATTCTCCAAGAGCCAATGGATTGGCTGGTGGTGAGTCAGAGTGTCTAGGCTTCTCTTGGCCTGGTGGGTGACACAGATAAGGAATGTGTTGCAGTACAACCTACTTGAGTCAACTTTTATTTTTGGCATTTCAGGGGACTACTAACTAGCTAGTTACTAGGTCTTGACGAGTTCATGTACTCAGAATGGGAGAGGAAAGGGATGCTTAAAGATCTGACCAGAACTGTTAGTTCACTCACACATTTAAATGGTTTCTTTTCTTCATCATGATTGTAAGGAAAAACAGGAAATGTAGACAAAGGTGTATTACTTTTCATTTTATAGGTTATTTATTCTTAAAAATTTATAGTTGTATGCACAAGAATGTGAATTACTTAATGCCACTGTACAGTTAAAATAATTTAAATGGTAGCTTTTGTGTTATGTCTATTTTTACCATAACACAAAGATAAAAATATGTAGATGTGATCATAATATATATACAGTATTGATTGGCCTTGTAAATCCAAAGTCATGCTATAAGCGTTTTGTCATGCTATTACATGACATTAGAAAATGTTTTCATGATGTGTGGCTAATTTATTCATTCAGTAAGTATTTATTATGCATTAGCGAGGTACCAAGCACTGTTTTAGGCCCTGGGATATTGCAAGAAATAAACCAATAAGATCCCTTGCCCCAAAAGGCTTATATTCCAGCCAGGGGCCAAAGAAGCAAACTCAAAGAAGATTGTGGTAAGTGCTATGAATGGAATTAAACAGGGTGGTGTTGGAGAGCAGCAGCAGGGGTTTGGGAAGGATGGCTACCTCGATAGGGTGGGAAGGATGCAACATGTGAATTGAGCCCAAATGGCCTCTGCAGCCAGGAGAATGAAGGACTGAGGGAAGAGCATTTCTCAGAAGAGAAAACAGAAAGTCCAGGTGTCCTGAGACAGGAAAGAGCCAGGCATGACTGAGAAATCAAGGCAGGTGAGTGTGACTGATGCGGAAGGGGCATCAGGTCAAGAGTGGGTGGCAGCAGAAGTGCAGAGCACAGCCGCCTGGGTCATGCTCAGGGGCTTAGATGGCATCGCCAGCACAGGGCAGGGAGCGGGGAGGACTCTAAACAAGTCAGTTTCATGAGAGATGCTTTTGAAAGCTCTGTGATTATCTATGGATTGCAAGAGGCAAGAGAGGGACAGTGAGTCCTTTTAGAAGGCTACTGTGGTAGTCCAAGGCAGAGATTATGGTGGCCGATACTGTCCCGTGCCTCTGTCCCTGAGAAGCAGCACCACCACCACAGTATTGCTTTTCCTGACCCGGATGGCAGCTCTAGTGACCCCCTGTGGGGAGTCTGTGTCTAGGGAGGCTGTGGACCTGCATTAGGGGAAGGGGAATTAAGTGTGCTTCCCTTCCCTACAGGGACCAAGTGCTTGTAGGGGAAAATAGGGGCTGTGGTATCTAATGTAAGTTCAAGGGCAGCATGCTCAGTGGTCACATGCTCTGATTTTGAAGTCAGGTGACTTAGTCCAAATGCTTGCCTTCATGACCTCAGGGAAATTACTTAACTTTAAAAAATCAGCCAGGCGCGGTGGCTCAAGCCTGTAATCCCACCACTTTGGGAGGCCGAGGCGGGTGGATCACGAGGTCAAGAGATCGAGACCATCCTGGTCAACAAGGTGAAACCTCGTCTCTACTAAAAATACAAAAATTAGCTGGGCATGATGGTGCGTGCTGTAGTCCCAGCTACTCGGGAGGCTGAGGCCGGAGAATTGCTTGAACCCAGGAGGCGGAGGTTGCGGTGAGCCGAGATCGCGCCATTGCACTCCAGTCTGGGCAACAACGGCGAAACTCCGTCTCAAAAAAAAAAAAAAAAAAAAACTTTAAAAAATCTATCGGTTTCTTTATTTGTAATAATGGGGATAATGGTATCCTCCCGAAACAATTAAACATAAATATATGTAAAGGGCTTAGCTTTAAAAAAAAAAATTGGGCCTGGTGTGTTGGCTCATCCCTGTAATCCCAAAACTTTGCAAGGCCACAGCGGGAGGATCACTTAAGGCCAGGAGTTCGAGACCAGCCTGGGCAACATAGCAAGCTCCCATCTCTTGGAAAATAAAAGTGTTAACTTAGTGCGTCATGTATAATGAACACTTAGTAAGTGGCACTTATTATTAACAACAGAAAGAACAAAGAGTTTAATGTAATAATGATGAATGGGTACTTTTAAAACTCTCCTGATGAAAACTAGTTCTGGAATATGTCTCAGTGCTATGAATATCAGACCTGTTTATAGACCTGCTCAAAGATCTTCAGCAGCTATAGCTATTCAAGTTTTTTCAACCTGACAAAGCTATCATTCCACGAAGAGCAAAAGTATTTCATTCCACAGATATTAAGATTTATAAGAACACTGGGCATTTACGGACAGTCAGCTAAAAAGAACCAAAGCCTGTTTCTACTTTGTGTCATAAAGAACAATAAATAAATCTAACTAAAGAGCAAAACTTAGAAAGTAAGACTTCATCTTACTTTCTAAAATGTCTGTAATATGAACAAATGACTTTTATAGTGAAAAATACTTTATCATTAAACTGAATTAATATGTGAAGAAATTCCATTTTACTATTATCGTAGAGATAGGAATAAATTATTTAATTCATTGTATTATTACTATTATTATTATTATTTGAGACAGGTCTTGCTGTGTCTCCCAAGCTGGAGTGCAGTCAGTCATAGCTAATACAACCTGCAGGTTCTGGGATCATGCAATCCTCCTGCCTCAGCCTCTCAAGTAGCTGGGATTACAGGCACGCACACCATTCCTGGCTAATTTGAAAAAAGCTTTAGTAAAGATAGGATCTTGCTTTGTTGCCCAGGCTGGAGATTTATTGTCAATAACATTCAAATGGGCCTAAAATCTTCACACAAATGCAAATAGCAGAGGCTGGCAGCTAAATCATGGATGGAGGGGAAAGAACATTTTAGGTTTATTTTCAGAACTGTTTTAAAATGTCAAAACCTCAGGTTGTGTTCCAGGTTGGGACTCTGGATCCATGGTTTAAGAGGGTTTCGTATGAAGAACCTGAAGAATCAGACTCGTCTGTGGGGACCATGTCCACAGGCACTGTGTATGCAAAGGTTCTGTATCATCAGAAGTTCAGAATAGATGCATGCTCAGAGTAATCCTTTCATGCCCAGGAAGGATGAAGCAAGACCTGCCTAACTAGTGAGGACACAAGTGCACGCCCAGCTTCTCCACTAGCCCCAAGCTGAGAAATCACACCAATAATTTTTTTACTTTTCTCCCATGTCCAATTAGCTGCCAGGCCCAGGAGACTTCATCTCCTTGTTATCTCATGATATCTCTGCATAGGTATCTTCATTCCCATAGCTGCCACCTTTCTTAGTTCTCTTTCCCTCACTCTGGGGTCCCTGCAGTGGGCTCCCCACAGGGCTGGGTCTAGTGGCCCCTCACAAGCCACCCTCTGTACTGGAGGCTGAGTGATGGCTCTAAAACACCAATCTGATTATTCACTCTCCCCACCAAGTTCTGGCCTCCACACACACCTTTCCACCTTGAGTTAGCCTGTTCATGCTTTCCTCTGTCTAGAATATTCCCCTCTCTTTCTTCTGGCTAACCCCAGCAAGTCTTTCAAAACCTGGGCCCAGCTCACTTCTTTCTCAGTGCGTGTCTTCACAATCTTCCCATTCAGATTTCAGAGCCCTCCTCTGCTCCCAAATCAACCCATGTGGACCAGTCTCACCGGTGCACCATGCCGTGTTGCCATGGTCAATTCATGTCATCAACCAATGGGCTGCCAGGCATAAGCAACCTGGGGGCAGGGGCTCTGTCCTCCTTCACCTTGCATCTCCCTTGCAAGCGTCCTTCTTGCACGTGGCACTTGGCACTGTTCTGATGACTTTATAAATATTAACTCATAACAATACATGGTTGTTAGAAGAATGTGCAAGCATTCATTCAACAAATGGGTATTGGATATCTAGCAGGTGCCAGGTACAATTTTAGGCGCTGGAGATTCAGAAGTGAATGAGACACCCAAACTTCTTATCTCAATGAGTTTGTAACCTATCAAGGTAAATGAATGATAAAAGATAGACAGGCATATAATATAATGTGAGGCAGTGACAGGAGCAATGAAGAAAAATAAAGCTGGACAAAGGGATGAAATATGACAGAGGTGTCATTTTAGGTGAGATGGTCAGGCCAGGCAGTCTGAGCAGAGGCTTGAGCAAAGTGAGAGGAGTCTCGTGTGTGTGTGTGTGTGTGTGTGTGTGTGTGTGTGTGTGTCTGTCGGGGGGAAAGAATGGGGTGTTAGGCAAATAAAACAGCATGTGCAAAGGCCCTGAGGCAAGAACAAACTCAGTCTGTAAAGAGCACAGCAGAGAGGCCAGAGCGCTGGGATGCAGGGTATGGGGTGGTATGCCATAGGCTATGAGATGCAAGGGGTTGTGGGTTAGGCCAGGTAGAGTCTTTCAGGCATGCTGAGGCCTTTGGAGTTTATTCTAAGTGTGCTGGGTATTCACTGGCAGGTGCCAAGCATAATGGGACATAATTCTACTCATCTTTTATGAGATATATGAACAATCAGGGGCATCACTGGAAGCAGGTAGACCAGTAAGGATGGTGGTCTGACAGTGATGATGGTGACTTGGACTCTTCCATCCTGCCAGGGAGATGTGGGCAGACTCTGGGTGCATTCTGTGAGGGGATCAGACAGGATTTGCTGATGGCTGGCTATGAAGGATATGAGGACCAGATGACTCCAAGACTTTTAGCCAACTGGTGAACTGGTGATGCTGCTTATTGACAAGGGAGGAATGGCTTGAGAGTAAGCTTGGAAGTGGAGTGTTCTGTTTTAAACCTTTAAGTTAGACTTGCTAGCCGGACGTAGTTTTGCCTTCTATGAAATGAGGATAATAATGTTTATTTACAGATTTTAGTAAGAATAAAGTGTGATCATTTTCTTTGATGTTATATAGATGGAAGGTATTTTTTTCTTTCTTTTTTAGAGACAAGGTCTCCCTCTGTCGCCCAGGCTGGAGTGCAGTGGCATGATCAAGGCTAGGCTCACTGCAGCCTCGAACTCCTGGGCTCAATCTCACCTCAGTCTCTCAAGTAGCTGGGACTACAGACATACACCACCACGCCCAGCTAATTTTTTTAATGTTTTAAGCAATGGGGTCTTGCTATGTTTCCCAAGCTGGTCTAGAACTTCTGGCCTAAACAATACCCCTGGTTAGGCCTCCCAGTCATTGGGATTATAGGTGTGAGCCACCACAGCAGGCTTAGAAGGTCCATTTGTATTCATACTCAGGCTAGGGGTAGAGTTCTCTTTAAAAGAACACACACACACACACACACACACACACACACACACACACAAAACTCCGTCTTATTAGCTAGATATTGCTGCACTGTACAATGGTCTCTCTCATCAAAAAATGACATCTGTAATAGACCCATTCTTTCTTTCTTTAACATTTATATAGAACTTACTATGCACCATGCCTTGTTCTTAGGACTTTGTAAATATCAATGAATACAATCCTCTAAAACCCCTAGTGGCATATACTGCTATTACCCACCCATTTTACAGATGAGACTGTGCTGCAGAGAAGTGATTTGCTGAAGGTCCCACAGCGAGTAAATGGCAGAGGTAGAAGTCAATGCCAGTGGCTCTGGCTGTGCTCTGACCACTATGCCAAATTGCACATTCCCAGCTTCCTGAGAGCCTGGCCATCTCTGACATGTGACAAGCCTGTGATATATCCCGTCTCTTGGATCTGACACCACTGCCTGCCCCTGTGCCCAGACAGGTGTTCCTGCCTTTTTTCTTACAAAACCTCTGCTCAAAAGAAGCCTGTTAGTGGTGAGGGAAACACCGTTCTTTGTCTCTCAGTCCTCCCCAGGCTGCTGCCAGCCACCCAGCACTGTGTCCTTCATGCCTTTCTTCTAATGCCCTAGGTCAGCCTCCACCCCGCATTGCCACACACAGCTTTTTTTCGTATCCCACTCTCTCCATGCGCCCTGCCTCAGTGCCAATTGTTACAAGTTGTTTCAAACGCTTGCAAGTATCACGTTTTCCACTCGTGCTGTGGCAGACCATGTTCTACATTGAGCCCAGTGCTGAAGACAGGGGATGAACATGACCTGACCCATGACCTCTCCAGAGACCTTCGGTTAGAAGACGTGCCTTTCATTTTTGAGTTCCCCCTCCTGGCACCAAATGGGTGCAAAGCGGGCATTCAATGAATGTGCATTCACTTATTTAGCAAATGTTTATTGCGCGCCTACTACATACAGGGCAGGCAGTATGCCAGGTGCCAAGGATATGGCGGGAAATCAGACAGATGCAGAGTCCCCACAGCTCCAGAGGTGCAAAGCCAGCCTTGGCCAGCCCCCCTCGGTACTCCCCTCGAGGGCCTGGGAAGGGTGCAGGGGGGTGGAGGTAGGGGCAACCTGGGAGACGTAAAGTCTGCGGGAAGTGGCGACGGCAACAGGAGCCGAGGCAGGAGGCGGGCGTGGCATCTGGCCAGAGCTACGTATCGGTCTCGAAACCCAGACTCGAGACACACGTGCCGCAGTGGCCTCGGAGACCCCTGCTCCACTGCGGCGGTCCACAACAGTGTCTACGCGGGCGCGGGTACGGGTGTAGGGGCGGGGGAGGTGGGAGGCAGATGGGAGCCAGCCAAGACCCGACTGTCTGGAGGAAGGCGGCTGAACAGTGCGTGCGTGGCTGGAGCAGGGGCACACGAAGGGAGCAGGCTGGCTTGCAAGGAGATAGAAGTCTGCGGTTCGGTGCCCAGACTCTGGGGCCTGGATTCCAATCACAGGCCTGTTGCTTACATGTCACCTTAGCCTTCACTGGGGCTCATTCACATCACTGGTAGAATGGGTTTCCAATAACCTTAGATTGCTGCGAGGACTTAAAGGGACAATGCCTAGAAAGGCGTTAGTATGATGCTCATCACGCAGGAAACGCTCCGGGAGCAGAGGTTGTTATTACTGGCTGTTCGCACCTCGCCGGGTCCCCTCACCTCCCCCAGGCCAAGGCGCCCACTGCTCTCTTCCAAGGGACAGGCGACTAACCTATTAGGGCGCGCTCTGCCTCGACAGATATTTGCTTGCTTGGGGCGGGGTTTGGAGTGAAGCAGGGAGGAGAAGGAGATGGTGAGGGCAAAGAAAGGGAAGAAGCGGAGGGGCAAGAGGCGAGCGAGGCGGGGCCGGGGAGGAGCCGGGCTGGGCTCCCGGGGCAGCGGCGCAGCGCGCACCGGGAGCTGGAGGCGGCGGGGGCGGGGGCGGCGCGCGGCGGCCAATGGCGCGCTGCGCTGCGGCGAGGGCGGTGCAGGAACACCGGCCGCTGACAGCCAAACTCGCCAACTCCGCCTTAGTCCCCACGGGATCCCGGAGCCCGAGCCGGCCTGGGGCCGAGGCCGCCCGAACCGCGCGGCGAGCGAACATGGCAGCAGTATGAGGAGGCTGGCGCCGGCTCGTGGCCACAGCTGCCGCGCTGCAGCTCGGGATCCCAGTCCGGCGCGCTCCGGGCCGCATCCTTAGCCGGCCTCCCGGCGGCCGCGGGATTATTTCATTCTGAGCGGAGGGCGGAGGAGAAAGAAGACTCCCCAGCGGAGCCGGTCCGTGCTCTGGCAGGGTGTAGACGTTTGTGTGTGCGACTCGCCGGCTGCGCAATCGACGCGGGAGAGAGCCGGTCCCGGGCTGCGGCGGCGCGGCCGCGGGGATGAGCCGGCCATGGAGCGGCCTTGGCGGGGCGCACGCAGCGGGCTGGCGCTGCGGCGGGAGCGCCGCCTGAGCCGGGGCTCCGAGAGGCTTAGAAGCCTGCGGCGCCCTGAGGGGGTTCCTGCCGCCGCCTCCGGGAAGGACGCGAGCCACGCGTGGTGGACACTGCCGCAGTCACCGTACTGAGGCGCCCGGAACTTGCTCCGCCTGCAGCTCGGTGCGCTCTGGGCACCTGGGCGCCTTGCCCGGTGCACGGCGGCTGGCGCACAGCGGCTAGGTTGGCTGCAGGAGCCGGGTGCAGGACTGGCTAGAGGTGGGTGTGTGCGCTTGTTGGACTGGAGATCCGAGTAGAAGCAGAACCAGGCGGCTCTGAGCAGCCATGCTTCCCGGGGTGGGCGTGTTCGGCACCAGCCTCACGGCCCGTGTCATCATCCCGCTGTTAAAAGACGAGGGCTTTGCAGTGAAGGCGCTGTGGGGCCGCACGCAGGAAGAAGCGGAGGAGCTGGCCAAGGAGATGAGTGTCCCCTTCTACACGAGCCGCATTGACGAGGTGCTGCTGCATCAGGACGTGGACTTGGTGTGCATTAACCTGCCGCCGCCCCTCACCAGACAGATCGCTGTCAAAACCCTGGGTGAGCGACCTCTACTCCGTGCCCCACGTCCCACCCCCGCCCTTTAACCTCTGGGTTCCTTTCCCGCTGCCTTTCCCTATCCACATCCCAGAAGCTTAACCTGCATCTACGCTGCCCCCAGGATCTGAGATCCCAGATCCGACTCATCGCTCCCTCCTTCCTCTCCCCGGCCTTCCCCACGTTTTCGCTTCCCTCCTCCCTCCTGGCACCATTTGGACGCGTTTCCCCACGTGAGGGGGGTGCGGGCTGGAGGAGGCGTGTGTTCCGGGGATCCGAACCAGGAAGATCAGATGCCGATGACAGGGAATGGGGTGCTCCGCGAGAAGAGGAAACTTAGTCCTCAGCTCTCTCTCGCTCTCTCTCGCTCTCTCTCTCTCTCTCTCTCTCTCTCCGCCCGTGTGTGTGTGTGTGTGTGTGTGTGCGCGCGCGCGCCCTGGGAGAGGCGAGTGCGCGCCCAGAAACGCCTGAATAAAGGGCCGCACACGTGTCTCGGGTTTTCTTGGATGTGATAGAGGACCTGCCCTTCAGCAGCTGTGGCGCCCTGCTAGGGTCGTTTGTTTCTTTCTACTGTGAGTTTAGCGTGAGATTGGAGATGCGACCATCGGCTGGAATTATTTCGTCTGCGCTGGAGGCAAGGATGGTGGGAGTGGTTGGATGGGGGAGCTGTATTAGAATGTTTTCAGAGGCGTCATAGGTTAGTAAAGACTGATTTAGTAAAACCAGGGAGTTTTAACTTTTGACTGCAGCCTCCCGGGAAATGTCTTCTGCCCCAATTTAGAGGAGTAGATTTTAAATTGTTAGGGGGATGGGCGAGTCACTTCAGAGGCATGGATGCTTTGCATCAGAAAAGGCCCCCCCAATTGCCTTCAGGAATAGTTTCTGAAGGCACAGTTGACCCGCGGGCTGGAGATGCGTTCAGGGTGCCTCAGCATCCAGTCCCTGCTCTTCTCAACTCCCTGGCAGTCTGAACAATCTCTGAGTATCAGCCCATGCCCAGGGAAAAGAGAAAGGCATGTTTTGTTCATCATCAGTTCTTATGCATAACCTAAAACAATCCCAGGAAGATTGCTTGATCTTACAATTCCAAGAAAATTAGCAGCTCATCTTTGAAAGTTCAGGTTTCTATTGGTCAGGAAGAACACAAAGCTCATAACAAGAATAAAGCTTATAACCAGACGCAGCATATAGTAGAACAGATTAGAAGGGAAGAACCAGAAACCAACCGGAAGTTATGTAGTCTTGGAAAGACTGTTTTATTTTTTAAAAATAGGTGTGGATTCTGGGTAGGTGAAATAATACATGTGTTTTATTTCTATCTTCAAAGAGCCATGAACAGAATGTAGAAACTCTTTCTCCATAGAAAGGGATTTTTTTATCAGGCTATTTGTCTGTTGACTTAGAGGTGATATCTGATAGAATTCCTAAGGAGGCTGCCCACATTGTTAGTTTTAATTGTCAGTTAATTTTATTAAGTGTCTGGCTTTTGTGGCATGTTTCTGTGGCCTTGAATTGAATGCCATCGAGTCTGGCCAATATTTATTTTCTGTTTGATGGAACAGGTATGTTGGGTGGCCATCTCCCTTGTTTATATTGGCTTTTTGCATATCAAATATTTTATAACCATCTTATGGTATAATTGATTCTGTTAGTGCAATTTGTACAAAACTGATCCTTCGTGAGCCTTGCCTATACTGGAGAGCTTAGGACTGGTCATATCAGAAAGGCCATATTGTAACATCGTTTCTCCACCATAGAGATGGTGGTTTCTGTCCTGGGTTCAGACCCACAGAGCAAACTTAGAGCAGAAGGGTGGCAATTTGGGGAAGAAGGATGACCTTGTTTTCTGGCTGTCTCTGGTACCTTGGCCAGGAAAATATTTGGGGGCTCTGGTTTCAAGAGATGTGACACCAATTAGACATTTCTGGATACTTCTTCTGTTCTTATTTTTCAAATATCCCTGTGGCTTTTATTTCATTAACAAGACATGTCCGTTACCTCTTCAAAACCAATGATAAGAGGCACAATAGACCTAGTTTAATAATGGTGATGACAGAATAGGGTTTTGTTCATGTTTTTATGGTAGGTTTTGAGTTCCTTTCTTTTTTCTTTTTTTAACTCCCTCTTTTGCAGGGTGTCCCTGCGAGGGCACAGTGGGGTGGTCATCTTGGTTTATTATGCATTCACTGTTGAAGGTTCAACACACACAACACAGGAAGTCAAAAACCCCAAACAGTTATCAGTCTGGCCTGGCTGTTAGGAGTGTATAGATAAGAGTGTTTGCCTGGAATTGAAACTAGCCACTCTGACTCATCCTGGTAAAGGCCTGGACTTTGAGTTGCTTGCCCAGTGATGGTGACAGGTCTGTGGCTCTACACTCATAACTGGTCACAGGCCTGTCAAAGTAAGGCACTGACTAGGGACCACAGTGAAATGAAACTTCAGATTGATTAAATCACACATGTCCTCCTTTAATTTTTAAAAATTTCCTCGAAATCCCTACCTTAGTGAGTGAAGCATCCCTCTGTTATAGAGGCAGTTCTACCAAGTGCACTTTCTACACTGTCCAAGGCTGCCTCTTATTAAGTATGTATTGTGTGCCAGGCAGCATGGTAAGTGCTGTGTATAAAGCATTTCATTTCATGACTAAAATAATCCTCTAAGATAGATTTCACAAATGAAGCAGCTGAGATTCAGAGACCTGAGTCACATTGCTCCTGGACCTACAGCTAGAGATTTGAACCCACCACTCTGCTTCCCCCGGAGTAATTTCTTCCTCTTCCATCAGCTATACTGGCTCCACTTCATAGATCATGGCAGCCCAGGTGAGACTGTTGGGGTTGTCCTTTATTCCTTTTTCATCTTAGCCCTAGAATCAGTTCCCAAACCTGGTTGATGCCATCTGAAAGTCTCTGTTCCTCATAAAAGTCAGGTCCTGGCCGGGCGCTGTGGCTCACACATGTAATCCCAGCACTTTGGGAGACCGAGGCGGGTGGATCACCTGACCAATATGGCGAAACCCCATCTCTACTAAAAATACAAAAATTAGCTGGGTGTGGTGGTGGGCATCCGTAGTCCCAGCTACTTAGGAAGCTGAGACGGGAGTATTGCTTGAACCTGGGAGGTGGAGGTTGCAGTGAACCAAGATCATGCCACTGTACTCCAGCCTGGGTGACAGAGCAAGACTCTGTCTCAAAAAAAAAAAAAAAAAAAAAAAAAAGGC
>NW_022437003.1:11360648-11418856 GCF_009761245.1 Sapajus apella | reverse complement strand
AAAAAAAAAAAAAAAAAGTCAGGTCCTTTCATAGTTTCTGAATTAGGTTCCAGTCTACCCCACTCAGCCCTTCCTCCAGCCACCATCCACGCTGCTGCCAGGTATGCTGGAGTGCTAGAGACCTGGATGTGTCATCATTTCCCCTTTCAGGAAAAGCCTCAGCTGATTGGCATGACATGCCCAGCCTCAGGTCCTGGCAGCCATTCCTGAACCCATGGGCTTCAGTGAGCCCACACTGCTGGGGTTTCCTTGAATGGACCCTGTTGGTGCACATGTCCAGGCCTCTGTCAGGAACACCCTTCTCCCTTGAGGTCTCCATCCATGCTCGTTCGCCCTTCAAGTCTCAACCCACATGTTAAGCTTCTTCTCCGTCAGACCCCCACACCCTACGTACCCTCTGTCGTCTGAGCACGGTGTGCCCCCATCTTGCCTAGTACCTATTTTAAGGCGTTCATTTAAAATTTAAATTTTATTTAGTTATTTTGAATTGGCTGTATATTCACATGGTACAAATTTCTCAGTCTCCTGACCTCGTGATCTGCCTGCCTCGGTCTTGCAAAGTGCTGCGATTATAGGCGTGAGTCACCATGCCCAGCCCACAAATTTCAATGCTATTAAAGTACACAGTGAAGACTGAATGTCCCCCAGACCCTGCCTTTCAACAGGAGACAATCATTATTACCAGTTGTTTATGTCTCCCATCTAAGACTTTTCAAGGTATATCCTGGCAAGGATATGTGTGGGAGTTTAATCTAATTTTATTTTATTTTTTGAGATGGATCCTCACTGTGTCGCCCAGGCTGGAGTGCAATGGCACGATCTTAGCTCACTGCAACCTCCACCTCCCAGGTTCAAGTGATTCTCCTGCTTCAGCCTCCCCAGTAGCTGGGATTACAGATGTGTGCTACCGCGTCCAGTTAATTTTTGTATTTTTCAGTAGAGATGGGGTTTTGCCACGTTGGCCAGACTGGTCTCGAACTCCGACCTTAGGTGATCCGCCTGCCTCGGCTTCCCAAAGTGCTGGGATTACAAGTGTGAGCCACTGCGTCCGGCCTGTGTGGGAATTTTAAAAACCTTTTACACAGTTGGTAGCATGCCATTCGTTCTTATGGACCTTGCTTATGTCATACAACAGTATTAACTTGAAAATTTATATATGTTAAAATTTAAATATTTTATTTTGAAATATATTTTGAAAATATATTATTAAATATATTACGTTTATTACATAAATTTAATATATTAATATAATCAACATTAAGCAATAGAATATTAATATAAATTAATTATATTTAATACAGTTAACATGCATTATTAAATTTATATATATTTTATAGCTTTACATATACAGTATACACATACACATTTGTATATATACATATACATATATTAACATATTTATAGATACACATGTACACACATTTTAATATATATTATGATATATAACATATAATACATATATTTTATATAAACACAAATATATGAAACTCAGAATGTGAAAGTACTATTGTTCCTATTTTTGGCTACACAGTATTTCATTGCATGGATACATCAAAATTTGCTTAAGCAGTTCCCTGTTACTCAACATTTAGGCTGTTTTCCATTTTTGCTTATACAACCATGTAATGAATAGTCCTGAGCATGTGTCATTCTGCACGCACGCCAGTTTGTTTGTGGGATAGATGTATAAATTGCTGGTCAGAGAGTACGTGCTGATTACCTTTAACAAAGATATTACCTAATTAAGTGGCACCTGAAATGACACTGTATTTTGGTCAATTTCCTTGTGCGCCTCTCCCAGCAAGCCTTTTGACCGCCAGGATGCAGGCAAGGCAAAGAGGTCTCACTCACCTTTGTGTCCTGAGCAGCACGGGGCTCCTGGCCAGCACAGGCCCAAGCCAACCTGCCTAGGTCCAGTCTTGTTTCTTATTCAGTCAGCTCTGTAAGAAGGGCAACAGGAGCCTGTGTGTGTGTGTGTGTGTGTGTGTGTCAGGTGTCACTCGCCACTTTCAGTGGGTCCCATGGTACGTGGAATAACATCCAAGCTCCTTACCAGGACTTTCTTGGCCTGGAATGGCCCTGCCTTGTCCATCACTCCCACTTCTTGGATGGCTTCACACACTCCTGGACTCTCTATTCCAGCCACTTGGCCTATTTTCTGTTCCTCACAGGCCAGTCTCTTTCCTGACTCTGGGCTTTTTTACCAATTCATCCCTTTTTTGGAATGGCTAACTCATTCTCACTTTCAAGTCTCAGCTTATGTGTTACTTTGGGAGAGAGGCCTTTCTGGATCCTCCCCTTCCAATTAAAATGCTCTCCCCCAACCCCAGTCCTGCCTCTGTCATCCTCTTTGCCTTCCTGGTAACACTCTTCACAGTGTGTGATGATCTCTTTCATTTGCTTGGTCGCTTTCTTGCTTGCTGTTTGTCTCCCTGGCTGGAATGTGAGTTATTTGATGGTAGGACCCTTGTCTGCTTAGTTCACCGGGGTACCTTTATCTCCCTTAGGCCGTGGCAGACACTTAGTCACCTAGTAGACACACTATAAATATTTATTGAATGACAAATGAATGCATTTTCATTGAATACATGCATGCCTGGGGGAAGGCAAAAGGTTCTAAATAGAATTAACATGTAATATTCTTATCCTCCTGTGTGCAGTAGCTGAATGCCTCTCAAACTTTAATGTGTGGTTACATCGCCTGGGGAATCTCATCAAAAAATGGATTCCAGGTCAGGTGCAGTGGCTTACGCCTATAATCCCAGCACTTTGGGAGACTGAGGCAGGAGGATTGCTTGAGCCCAGGACTTCAAGATCAGCCTGGGCAACATAGTAAAATCCTGTCTCTAGCCAGGCATGGTGGTGATGCCTATAGTCCTAGCTACTTGGGAGACTGAGGTAGGAGGATCACCTGAGCCCCAGAGGTCAAGGCTGCAGTGAGCAGAGATCTAACCACTGCACTCCAGTCTTGGTGACAGAGTGAGACCCTGTCTCAAAATAAAATAAAATAAAAAACAGATTCCTAGGTGGGGCCTAAGATTCAGAATTTCTGTCCAGTCCTCAGGCAGTGTGGATACTGGGACAGTCAGTCACTAGAGATGAGAAGGCTCTCTGCCTTTGGGAACAGAAGACATCCCCTGCTGTGAGTAATTGACCTGGCTGGGGAACTGTGCTAAAATACCTGTTGCCTTGTGTGAAATGTGATGACATCTGTTTTCGTGATCCCTGTATTTGGAGACAGCAGCATGGACTTTCTTGATGAAGCTTCTCCATGGGATTGCAAGGCTCCTTTGGGGTGGTGAGTAAGGCCACAGGGTTCCCTTGAGCTTTGATCTTGCTGTACACCGATCTTGTCCCAGCTTGTTTGGCATCATGAGCTGAGGACCTGGAGCAATCGGCCCTTTTCTGTCCTTCTTCATGGTGTCAGCAGTTGCTTCATGTTGAGGAGGGCTGCTAGGAACAGAGGTGAGGGAGCGGGGAGGAAATGGGGTTGAGAGAGGACTTTGGTGGCCAGCGTGGCCGCACCAGCAGAAATATGGCTGCAGATAATGCTCACGGTGCACTTGGACTGGACAGCAGCCATTCTGACATCCTAGCCAACCCTGCATTTCCGGTTCTTGCTTGAGGTCTCCTCTGGATCTATTCCCATCTCCACACTGTGTGAAAAAGGTGATTGCATTTTTCTCTTTGGGTTCCTGCCCCTGAGCACTGAGTGAAATGATTTTTGGTCTATCAATTTGTTGTAGAGCCGAAGAAGCCCTTGGGCATTATGTAAATGAAAGAAATTATTCTATTTATTGTTAGGAAAAGTCAAGCATCACCAATCTCATTTCATCTAACTGAAATTAGGTGCAGTTGAACGATGATTTTGTTGATGATATCTGGCTTTGATAATGTGCAATTCTGCAGAAATTTCCATTGGAATGAGAAGAAGCTAAATGAAGAAGTTGGACATTTTGCTACCTGAAACTGGGGAAGAAAAACAACAAACGGTGGAAGTCAATAGCATGTTTTAAGGGTTTCACCAAGAATGAAATACACAGGCAGTTAGTTATATATTTGATTCAGGGCCATCATGGCTCAGTAAAAAGCATCATGATATGAGATGTTGTGCTTCATAGCACTCGTCAATGAAAGTAAAGTTTGACAGGTTACTACTGTGTGACTTTGGGAGTCACACCCATCCTTTCTGACTCTCAGTTTTCTTACCAATAACACACAGTTAACAGTTAACACTGTCATATAGGGTTGGTGTGATAATTAAAATGAGAGGGAAAATATGAAGAGCTACCCTGTGGCTGCCCTCAGCTATCTGCATCAAGCTCGATAAATAAACAGTAGTTTTTACTTTGCCCTAATGAAATCAGTTCTTTTTTTCTAAAAATTGAAAACTTTTAAGTGAGTAGTTCTTTAACTTCTTCCAAATGGTGCTTTTGAAGATTTTTAAAAATATTTTCTGCAGGCCGGGCGCGGTGGCTCAAGCCTGTAATCCCAGCACTTTGGGAGGCCGAGGCGGGTGGATCACGAGGTCAAGAGATCGAGACCATCCTGGTCAACACGGTGAAACCCCGTCTCTACTAAAAATACAAAAAATTAGCTGGGCATGGTGGCGCGTGCCTGTAATCCCAGCTACTCAGGAGGCTGAGGCAGGAGAATTGCCTGAACCCAGGAGGCGGAGGTTGCGGTGAGCCGAGATCGCGGCCATTGCACTCCAGCCTGGGTAACAAGAGTGAAACTCCGTCTCAAAAAAAAAAACGAAAAAAAAAAAAAAAAAAAAAAAATATATTTTCTGCAGAGACAATTCCCTCCTGCAAGACTGAGAGGGTACATTTAATCTTTTTATTTTCTATTTGTAAAGAGATTTTGTAAAAGTCTTCCAAACGGTACTTTTGAAGATTTTTAAAAAATATTTTCTGCAGAGGTGATTCCCTCCTGCAAGACTCAGAGAATAAATACATTTAATTTTTAAATTTTTTATTTGTAAAGCTAAGCCAAGCTTCAGGTGTCATATTTGCTGTGAATCCAGTACTTGCTTCACAGCTACATGATCACTCAAAGGTACTGATGAGGCTACCAAGAGCTCACCATGCTGCTGTGGAGATTTACTATCCCTTGCAATGAGGGTGTTTAGGGGGATCCCACATGACATAGGAACAGGACTGCAGCAGGGCGTCAGTAGATACCTGGAAAACAGAAACCCTCTGCATTTTATTCTGCTTCTCTCCACGTGTCTGCTTCCTCATCCATCCCTCTCTACACCAGCTTCCTCTGCTTTACAGACTCATGTGGTAGGTGAAAAATTGTCCACACGCAGTTCCCAGATATGAACATGACAGGTTCAGCCACCTGAGAGGTGCAGCCCTGCCCCTGTGCCCAGCTCTCCCTGCTTGTCCCAGGTGCTTTCTCCTGGCTCAGTCTTTCCTGTGGTTACCCACTGTATGGGGGATACATCACAGAATGCTGCCGAGACCACCCTGCTGGAGGGGTGGAGGGTTTGTTAAGAGCAGTCATTCTGATCTGGGCTGCACTCTCCAAAAAAAGTGCTGATTCTAAGAATATAGACAGTGGAAGTTATTACCAATACAGACATTTTGGCTGGGCGTAGTGGCTCATGCCTGTAATCCCAGCACTTTGGGAGGCCCAGGTGGGTGGATCACCTGAGGTCAGGAGTTGGAGACTAGCTTGGCCAACATGGTGAAACCCCATCTCTACTAAAAATACAAAAATTAGCTGGGCATGGTGATATGCACCTGTAATCCAGCTACTCTGGAGGCTGAGGCAGGAGAATCATTTGAACCCTGGAGGTGGGGTTTGCAGTGAGCCGAGATTGTGCCACTGCACTCCAGTCTGGGCAACAAGAGTGAAGAAAACTCTGTCTCAAAACAAAACAAAACAAAACAAACAAATCTAGCATTTCTTGATTGTACAGGTAGGTTTTTTTCTTTTTTCTTTTCCTTTTTTTTTTTTTTGGTGAGATAGAGTCTCACTCTTGCCCAGGCTGGAGTGCAGTGGTATGATCTCAGCTCACTACAACCACCACCACCCGGGTTCAAGCAGTTCTTGTGCCTCAGCCTCCCAAGTATCTGGGATTACAGGCATGTGCCAACACACCTGGCTAATCTTTGTATTTTTGCTAGAGATAAGGTCACCATATTGGCCAGGGTGGTCTCAAATTCCCGACCTGAAGTGAGCCACCCACCCCAGCCTCCCAAAGTGTTGAGATTACAGGTGTGAGCCACCATGCCTGGCCTAATTGTGTAGGTTCTTTATCCAGTTTGTGAAATACACATTTGGCATTTCACTGCTTTGATAATAACCATAGCAAAACAGTAAAAAATAATAGATGTGATAATCTATTAATACAACCTTGTTATTATTATTAAATTTAAGACATATATATTTTGAAGAGTATGATGGGAAAGTAGATAAACATGGCCAACTGCCTGGAGTTCTACGGTCTTGGGTAGTTTGCAAACATTTACCAAGGGCCTTGAGGGTGGTGTGTGTAGCAGGTCAGACGAGTGCCACGAGACGTAGTCCCTTTCTGCTCAAGTACTGTCTTAGGGCCTTCAAGGAGTCAGGAAAAGATTGAGGGAGAAGGATTTTTGCCTCCAGACTGCCTAGGTACTGGAAACTGCAACATCAACTCTTCCCTGGGTCTCCAGCCTGCCTGTCTGCCTGCCTACCCTGCACATTTCAGACTTGTCAACCCCACAATTGTGCAAGCCAGTTCCTTAAAACAAATCTCTCTATATTTGTGCGCACACACACACACCCTATTGGTTCTGTTTCTCTGGACAACCCTGACTAATACGGATTTTGCCTGGATCAAGGCCACCTGGTTAGACAAGCGGAGAGATGAGACACTTGGAAGACGCGTCAGTGGAGAAACTGCTCTGGTTAGTTCAGCTGGTAGGTGTGGGCCCCTAGGATTGCGGCAGGCCTCTGAGCACTTGTCCTCAAAGCAGGAGACCTGGAAAACCAGTGTTCTTTTGGGTTCAGACTTGAACTAAGGAGACTGTTGGGAAAGAGGTTGTCACATTCACCACTGAGCCGCAGCAACACTTCACCCTGACCAGTTCTATACCTGTCTACAGGTCCTTGACTTCTAGGGTTTGGGCAAATCTGGGATGCCTTGGGGTTTAGAATTTCCTTGAGAATTGTTGATATCCTACTGTGGGGCATTAAAAAGTGCAGGAAAAATAACCTTACACTGAAATGTTATGATTTAAAAATTTTTTTCCAGTTTCTAATTGTAATAGCCCTTACAGTATTAAGATGTTTCTTTGATTAGCACAATGTCCTTAAACTGAAACTATAAAATTTTAAAGCTCCAACTTCAGTTGGTTTGTAGCTTTAACACTACTTTTGAAAAAATAGCTTTATTGAACTATACATACCATAAAATTCCCCATTCATTTTATTTCACAGCATTCGCCCATTGTAAGTGATTCCATTATTTTTAGTAAATTTATATATCTAGAACATTTTCAGCACACTAAAACGTTTCCTCATGCCAATTTGCAGTTAATCCTCACCCCCCACTTCTGGCTCCAGGTAACTACTAATCTACTTTCTGTTTCTATAGCTTACCTTTCCTAGCACTTTCATATAAATGAAATCATGAAGTATGTAGTCGTAATGTTTTTGATGTTCATCCCCGTTGTTGCAGGGATCAGTTCATTTATTTTTATTGCTGGGTGATATTCCATTGTGTGGATATACCACATTTTGTTTAGCCCTTCACCATCTAGTGTTTAGTTGTGAATAATGCTGCTGTGAACATTTGCATATAAATCTTTGTGGAGCCACATTTTCATTTCTCTTGGATAAATACCTAGGACTGAAATTGTTAAGTTGTCTAGTGTGTATATATTTAATTTTTTAAGTACCAAACTATTTTCCAGAGTAGTGGTACCAGATTACATTCCCACCAGTAATGTAGGAGAGTTCTAATTTTCTGATATCACCAAAACTTGGTATTGTCAGTCTTTGTTTTTTTTTTGGCAACCTCCATTGTCCAGGCTGGAGTGCAGTGGCATGATCTCGGTTCACTACAACCTCCACCTCCTGGGTTCAAGTGTTTGTCATGCCTCAGCCTCCCAAGTAGCTGGGATTACAGGCATGTGCCACCCAGCTGATTTTTGTATTTTTGGTAGAGACGGGGTTTCACCATGTTGGCCAGGCTGATCTTGAACTCCTGACCTCAAGTGCTCCGTCTGCCTTGGCCTCCCAAAGTGCTGGGATTACAAGTGTGAGCCACCATGCCTAGCCTTGTCAGTCTTTTTGATCATAACCATTATAGTTGGTATGTAGAGGTATCTTGTTAGGATGTGGATTTGCATTTTGTTAATAATAATTTATGATGTTGAACATTTTTATGTGTTTATTAGACAGTCACATTCTTTGATAAAATGACTATTCAAATCTCATACCCGTTTTTAAATTGGGTTGCTTGTCATTTATTGATTTGTAAGCATTGGCTTTGTGATTTTCTTATTTTGTTGAGGTAGCAGACTTCACTTGGGGAAGGGGTAGAGTTTCTTTAGTTTTCATATACTTCCTCTTATTTTTGATTTTGGAATTAGTACAACTAATTCTCCAACCCAAGTAACATTAGTTTTGCCAAGTATTCGCTGAAATCGTTTATGGAGTAGAAGAGCAAGACTACCAGGTGAGGGGGTGCTGATGCCTGGGGCTCTGTGTTGTCCGGGACTGTGAGAGTGCACTGAAGCCTCTCCCAGTGGCATTTCTAACTTGAAGATTATCTTCCAGTAGGATTTTCTAACCACCTATTCTGCCCAGTGTCTGGAGGGTGTTTCTTTTTTTTCTATTTATTTTTAGTTAGTAAACACCTTTTGAATCCCTGTAGTACTATGTTAGCTGTGGTGAGAAATGCTCAATAAAGTAAGACGTGGTCTTTGTCGTTGAAAGAAGAGCACATAGGCAAACACACAGCAATGCAATGAGATACGTGACTAAGTGAAGAGTGAATGGTCGTACTGCAATGCCAGGAAGAGTTTGCTTGAGGCAGGGGAGTAACCCCTCAAAAAACCATTACTGGATTAAAGGGTGATCACCTGGGTAGCTTCCTAAGCCAGTCTACAAAAGGCACTAAGGCAAAGAGGAAAAAATGGGAAAAATGTTTTAACAAGATCCTCCTCATAAAAAGTGTTGCATGTTTGAGGCTGGGTGCGGTGGCTCATGCCTGTAATCCCAGCACTTTGGGAGGATGAGGCAGGTGGATCTCTTGAGATCAGGGCTCAAGACCAGCCTGGCCAACATGACCAAACCCCGTCTCTACCAAAAATTCAAAAATTAGCCAGGCATGGTGGTGTATGCCTGTAGTCCCAGCTACTTGGAAAGCTGCAGTATGTGCTCTTGGAAGGCCAAGGCAGGAGAATCTCTTGAACCCTGAGACAGAACCCGACTCCATCTCAAAAAAAAAAAAAAAAAAAAGAAGTGTTGTGTGTTTGAATGAGACACTTGCAGCACAAGGGGCCTGGAAGGGGTTTCCTCTAAGAGCTGGGGAATTATTGCTTCTAGTTTACTGCTGCACATTTGTTTTGCTGAGTGGGGAACTTGAGCTGGACATCAGAGATAAAATGAATGGGGCCAGTGAGGAAAGGCCATACTCATCCTGGGTTCCCTTCCCCTCTTTGGTGGGTCACTGAGAATGTGGCACTGCAGATAGTGGATGCTGCCTGAAAGTTGAGGAAAGGGGCATTCCTGAGAGCTGAAAAAGTCCCAAAAGGCCTTTAGGAAAAGGTGGGTTGGTCTTCAACCGGGCCCAGAAGAGGGGGTAGGATTTAAATAATTGAAAAGGAAGACACGGGAGGCTCTGTGATGTAAAGTCCTCCTCAAGGAACCACTGGTTCTGTGAGATGAACTGCGTTGCTTACAGCTGTCCTACTAGGGCAAAGTTAGAATGGTTTAAGAATGTCTAAAATTCTATAAATTTTCTTTATCAGCAGTAAGTGTCACTTGCATCTTTCTCTCCTTTCATATCTCAAATGATGACAGCCACAAATTACAGATCTCTGGGGTCAGTCAAGGCAAACAGCTTGCTGGAGTGTTGGAAAGGACCCTATGAAGAGGAGCCCAAATGGCTGCCTTAGAGGGCGTGGGAAGAGCTGCAAAAATTGGTTCAGCTAGTAGTGCTATCAAGACAGCTCTGTGTGTTATGGAGTCAGGGACGTGCTGTGGTAAACAGGGTCAGCTGAGGAGAGGATCCTTTGAAGGGTGCCCAGCCCCTAGTATGGTGCTTACATCAGATGGTAGTGGGAGCTCATATTCTCTTATACAGTTGAGCCCTGATGGTGCAAGGGTCAGGGCTGGCTGCAGTTATGATTTACTAGATGAGCAAGGATGCAATAATCTCCTTGGAGAAGGACATTTTCATACGACATGGGGACATGCCTCTCCCATCTTTCATGGTGGATGAATCTACAAACTCTGGATTGGGGTCACTGGTGTCTCAAATCCCTTTCTCACCTCTCAGTGTTCAGAGGTGAGAGCTCATGGACATGATGATTGTGAGGCTCTCTCAGAGTAGTCTGTCATCTTGGGAGATAGTTTGAGGAAGTGCCACAGTGGTGGAACGAATAGTTAACTCTTGACGTGGGACCCAGAAGTCAGGCACAGAGCCTTCCAAAGTTACTGCTCTGGCTAGGCTTTTAAAGATCCCCAGATGTGACAACAGTTGTCTATCTTCATTTTTCTATTTCAAAAGGAAAAGTTCCTTGGCTAATGTGATGTCATTCTGGTGAAAGTAAAGTGACGCTCCTGAAGGCTTTTCTTGGTCAATGGAAAAGGCAGTTTGAAGAGGCGGTCCCATTAGAAACCTAGAGGCTCTGCAGAAATGAGTGTGTGAGCATTGCCTGGGGCTGAATCCTTGGCTGGCCATGTGCTGTGTGGCTGTGGACTCCTCACTTAACTCTTTGGAGCCCCAATTTCTTTATCTGTATCACAGGTATAATAAAAGTACCCATCTCAGAAGGTTGTTGACCTAAACAGGGCTTTGTTTAAAATGAAGACTCAATAAATATGAGAACCCTGCTTAATCAGAACTTCTTATGGTGAACTACTGTCCATTTATGTTTTTCCTTAAAGATGTACTGAGTGCCAGCTACAAACCAGATACCCTCTGGGTCTGTGCTATGCAGTACGATAGCCATTAGCCACACGTGGCTGCTTAAACTTACATAAAACTAAATAAAATCAAAAATTCAGTTTTGATGTGGTTTGGGTGTGTCCCCACTAAAATTTCAACTTGTATTTCCCAGAATTTTCATGTGTTTTGGGAGGGACCCAGGGGGAGGTAATTGAATCATGGGGGTTGGTCTTTCCTGTGCTATTCTTGTGATAGTGAATAAGTCTCACAAAATCTGTGGGGTTTATCAGGGGTTTACGCTTTGACTTCTTCCTCATTTTCTCTTGCCTCTACCATGTAAGAAGTGCCTTTCACCTCCCACCGTGATTGTGAGGTTTCCCCAGCCATGTGGAACTCTAAGTCCAATTAAACCTCTTTTTCTTCCCAGTCTTGGGTATGTTTTTATCAGCAGCATGAAAACAGACTAATACAAATTCCTCAGTTGTCCTAGCCACATTTTAAGCACTCAGATGCCACATGTGGCTGACTGGTGGCCACCATGTTGGACCATGCAGCATAGAACATTTCCATCATTGCCGCAAGTTCTACTGGATAGCATTAATGGATATAACAACCAACAAAGCAGTCATGTGAGATCCAAACATGGATTTTTGAGCTACTCCAACTTGTGAATGTGTTTCATTTTCTCCTGGGAATGTGTTGACAGTCTCCACGTTGGGTTATGGGTGTCTCAAAACTAATTAGCAGAGGTTTAACAAGGTCTGGGTGCTGCTTTCAGGATTTTTTAGTAAGGACTCTATTATTAATAAGAAGAAGATGTGCTGTGGGAAGTTTCCTAAATTCTTTACTAGACACAGGGACTGAGCAATGAGGTAAATGACAGTGCCCCTCCCTGCCCCACCCACTTTCCCTCAGGTTTATTACAGGAGTTTAGGTAGCAGATGGCACAGACCTGGGTGGGGTGATGCCAGGCCAGGAGTTCTGCCTTTGCTCACAGGTGGCGTCTTCCTTAACCCTCTCAGCCATCCTCTGAGGGAGGGAAGAAAGACATTTTCCCTTCTCAAAGCACTGAGAAGCAAAGGGTGTGAGAAGACGGTCCAGTAAGGTGGCAAGGAGAAGGAGGTAGATGCCAGGCCTCTTTGTCCTGCAAGAACCTTCTAGAACACCCAGCAGCTAGCTCCTGAGGATGTGGGCCAGGGGGAGGAATTCTGACTTCAGAGTAAGGTGCTTTCTGCCCTACTGCCAACATGCTGTTCAGTTCCATGGGCAATGGCGTTTCCAATTAAACTAATTAAACCTCATTTTCTTCCCAGTCTCGGGTATGTCTTAAAAAGGTCGAAGGCACATTTATTTCTCCTTTCTCCACTCCCCTGTCCTTTCCTTCAGCCAAGGAAAGAGGCTACATATATACTAAAGCATGAAACCTCAACTAATATGTACTTACTATTTTGCTAATAATCATTGTTTTTTTCCCTTTTGAGTCCCATTAATGTTGTGAAAGCCACATCCGTCTGTGTGAAGATTCTTTAGGGAACAGGACTGCTAAGTTCCAGCTTGTGGGAGCTTGGAGGGAGAGGTGAGCGTGCGTTTGTGAGGATGTGAGCACACGCTGCAGTGTGGGGCCCACAGAATGTCTCTTGGCTGTAGTCAAGGGCAAAGTAATGATTTTAGACTACTTGTTATTTAAATGCGTCCCTGGCAGGCTCTTCTCATCTCCCACAAGAATATGAATAATCAAAAGTGGGTGGTAGAAAATGAGATATGTTCCTCTTCTCTGTCTCTTCCCCCTTTCCAGTAGAGCTGGGACATCAGAGGAAGAAAAAGCAGCAGGCAGAAAAATATTGGGGAAAAAAATGCCACGTGGCTTTGTTCAGCTGAGCTTCCGCTCCCTCCAGCACCCCCACGTGGGACATTTGTTTACCCCCACGATGCTGCTCTTGGAGAGTCCCCGGGGACAGGTTTCAAGCCCTTGGGGATGCAGCCTGTCTAACTTAATATGCACAGCCGTTCACATACAGGGCACAGAGGCAGACTGGCTTTCCCCGGGAGGCCCACGGGAACCACAATGCTGCGTTTGTCTGTAAAGCTGAGACTTAGCTGCACGTTCTTGCTTGAATGCAGCGGGCCTCCAGCCACAGCCTGCCAGCATGGGGGTTTTCAGGAGGGATGTGCTTCATGAGCCAGCATTTGCTCTTCTTTCCAGTCGCCAGACCCAGCCAAGATTATAGATAGATGTGCTCATCACGTGCAGGTGCTGGGGAAGCCAGTGGGACCTCATTGGCTACATTCACCAATAGGATTTCCCAATTTCAGTATTTATCAGTTTTTTCAAACACATTCCACATCTGTATGCCTCACCCATTCACCGAGCGCCCACAATGTGTGTAAGGCAATATTCTCCATCATGGAGAGTTAGAAAAGGTCAAAGTCATATAAGATATGGCATGTACTCTGAGAGAACTCATAATCCATCCAGAACCTACTCATCACATTTGGAAAGAGAAGAGAAACTAACAGTCTATGGAGTACTTACCATGTGCCAGATCTGGAGTGAGGCATAGTACAAGTGTCATTCATTTACATCTCATGGCCAACCTCCAAGGTGGACGTTTAGCATCTCCATCCTACAAGGGAGAAATTTAACTGTAGAGAGGTTAAATATCACGTCACTGATTCTGTGACGTGTATTATTTTCACATTGGACCATCTGAAATATAGATATATCTAAAAGGGCTTTTCTTTCTTCATAGCAAAATAACTGTAGATCTTTGCAGCAGTGTCTTAGATTCTGTGAAAAATAGTATTTTGGCAAGATAAGAACAAGTGGAATCAGACTTCAACTCAGGTTTGCCTGACTCCAAAGCTTGTGTGTTTTCCAGTATAATGTGCTGCAGTATTGGTGATCTGTATGAACCAAGGCCATATCATTTTCATTGACAAAGCATAAAAACGGGGAAATGGTGACTGACCTGGAATGTGCATCTTCTGATTCCATAACTGAGGAGACAATAGCCCAGGGTACTGTGTGTATCCAACAGGATGTTAAACAATTGAGAAAATGTTATTTCATCGTCTTCGCTTCTCTGTTGATTATAACTTATTTTTGAAGAGGCTAAAATAAGTAGCAAACTCTTGTATGGATAAGATATAAAATGTGAGTGGGATGCATTCCTCCATCTGTTCTGGTGTGCTCCAGGCTAAGTGTGGTGCTGTTACCAACAGGGATTCTTTAGGGGAGTGACCAGCGGCCTCTTTACTGTCCTGGAGGGCCATGACAGGAGACACAGGCTGACTCCCTCTCCTACAGAACTGAATTCTGGGAAGTCCCCAAGAGTGGGTCCATGTGTGTTTATTATTGTCACAATGCCCTGTGGCCAGCACTTGCAGAGAAGGAGCAGTCTGTTGAATTCCATGGCTGACCTGGATTCAGATAGGGAAGGAAGCAGCCAATCCTGCTGCTGGCTTTTGCACACCACAGGCTTGATCTGCCTGGCTCCCACATGCTTAAACACATTTAGTCCCATAATGGGCTTTAACTAAGTCATTTTCCCAAGCAGCTGATGTGAAAAGCAGAGAAGTGGAAGGGGGATTGGTCAGGGGCCTTAGTATCTCAGACGGGAGGCTGTGGGAAATAGTGAAAGAGAACACCGCTGGCAATCAGAACACCCAGGACAGGCCTAGGGCTTCTTGTCTTTTAACGCCCGCAGGAAACTGAGTCTCAGGAACTGAGTGGCTTATCTGTGTTGTCACAGCTGATCACTGACCCCTGAGTCAGGGCCAAACCCAGGTCTCTGGAGAGTGTGCCTATTACCTTATCAGGTCATTTAATCACTGGGGAACTGTGTTTTTCCAACAATGAAGAAAATGAGGAGGTGGACTCCTAGGAAGTCTCCGAAGGAAATAACCTAAAATAACAACAATGAAAACACCTACATGCACAATTGTGTTCATTGAAGACTTATTTATGATTACTGAAACACTAGAAACAAACATAAATTTTCCACAGTAGGAGAACAGTTAGGTAAATATGATAAATATAATTGATAAAATACTAAATAGCCCTTAGAATTATGTGTACGAAGACCACAGCAATATAGGAAATTTTCTTATGATATAGGTTAAGAAAAAGGACACAGAAGCATTTGCATATTGTGATGATAGCCTTGTTTAAAATACACACACACACACACACACACACACACACACACACACACACACTTGCCCAGAAAATTAAAGTCTGGTAAGGATCCCAAATCCTAATGATGTTTGTTGTCAAATAATGGGATTATGAATTTTTTTCTTCTCTAAATTTTCTGTTTTAAAAAATATCATAATGAAACAAAGTATTTTTTTCAAAAGAAAGAGACAGTAAGATGGGAAAGAATGGTTTGGTCAGGGTGACTCTCCAGCACTTATATTCTGTGATCCTTTGGCTCTGGACTGGCTGTTTCAAGCTGTAGGTACATGTTTTTTATAGTACAAAGATAAGTTTAGCCTTAGCCAAAGGGAAAACGCAATCTTCTAGGAAGTGGAAGTGGTTGAATAAAGGTTTAGGGACTCTCCTGTTGTTTAGGAGAATAATTGGACATGACTCTGAATTTGGGGAAAAACCATAGACTCTTCGCTGCAGGGTAATTTATTTGTATTTCTAACCTTGTATGACCAAAACCCAAACGCTGTGGAAACAGCTGGAACAGACCCATCATTTTTCTCTGCCTCCTGAATTTGCCCCAGGGTGGGAAGTGAAGCTCTTGTTGGCTTCATTCAGCCTTCCAAAGAAAATGTACAATTGCAACATTTCCATTTTTTATTTCCCCTTTTCTTTGCAGGAAGATTTCTTTTCAGTCAAACCTGAGTTGGTATAAATGGTTAGCAGTTTTAGAACCCTGGGCCTGAGAAAATTCCTCATCATCTCCTTGAATCTCTTTATGAGCTGCATGTGTGGTAATGTGCAGCCAAAAGGGTGTTGGCCAGAGAGCCTGGACAGGTGGTTCATGTCCTGACACCATACTAATTAGCTGTGCGACCTTGGGCAAATGACCTCGCCCTGCTAGACTTTCATTTCCTTAGCTATGTAATGCAGGCACCAGAGCAGATTTTTAAGAGTTCCTTTTAGCTCCCACCTTTTATGTCTATTCTAGTAATTCACTTTAAAAGCTTGGTATCGACTTAGCCAAATTATTTAACTTGGTAAATATTTTTATGTGCTGTTTTATTACGACGGCTGTCATATGGTTGATTTACTTGGCTTCTGCTATTGCTTCTTTTTTTTTTTCAGTTATACAAATATACACAGCTCTCCTTTATACCAGGAAGCATTCTTCCTTTTATCTGCAAGGGAGTAGATGTATTCCAGGACAAAGTAGCGTGGCTCATTGTGGGTTAGGGGGTCGGCTGCTTGCCAGTAGCGTGTGTGTGTGTGTGTGTGTGTGTGTGTGTACATGTGTGTGTTTATGCACCCAGGTGCCTGTGTGTATGTGTGCATGTGTTTATGTGTGTGTCCATGGGTGTGTGCGCACCTGCTCAGTATGTTGTGCCTTGTTCCTCCCCCACCTTTCATAGCACTGCTGAGAACACATCTGCATGAGTAACTGCTAATACCAACTGTCAGCTTAGCAGTTCACTGGGGTTTGGTATAATTTTCCGGCACAAATTTATCAGCACAGTAGGCGTTTGGGGTTAGCTTCTTCTGCAGATGCCTCAGGAAGCAGGTTGTGGTCCACTGCACTAAGGAAAGAGGTAGTTTTGCCAAAGAGGAAGTACTGCACTGTCGGCAGCAGATCAAGGGGATATCCATCCCAAGCAACTGCAGGTCAGAAATTGTATTGTGGACAGTTTACAGGAGGCTACAGGGAGGGAGGTGATTGAGAATGTCACCCTGTCACACTTGAGTCACTGGCGGGTGCAGCCACTTTTCATGTGGGTGTCTGCCACTGACAGGTTCTCTTGGCACGTAGTTATCCTTCTTCAAAGGTAGAGGATGTGACATTAATAATCTCTGTGGGTGGAAAGCCTGTTGTGACTGGTCATAACCGTGACGGAAGAATTAATGGACCTTACCAGGCCAGTATAAATATGAAACCCAGAGAGGATCTTGAAAGGAAAAGAGATCAGTTTACTTTACTTCTCTCATCTTTTCTCCTTAGTATCTTCTGACTCAGATCAAAACTCCATGCCATATGGCAATAAAAAGAAGGTACTATATCATTATCTTGTACCTTCCAAAGAAATTACATAACCAAAGCATCCCAGGATCAGCAGAGAAGGAAGAAACCGGTGGAAACTTGTCTGTATCCCCATGGGACATTTTTGGGTCACCCTAGATCAGAGGTGACACCCATCTGTCCTAGCAATAATTTTACCCTTGGTGTAAATTTGTCAAATTGGGTGTTTGACAGTCATTTTAAATGAGAAGTGTTCGTAAGATCCAACCTAGGCTGAGTCATTTCTTTGATTTCTAGAGAATCCTGCTGGTTCCTCCCTACAGAAGACATATTCGGTATGATGATAGTTTCTTGTGTCAGCTGGGTGTTGGATGACCCAGGTTTCATGACAAATTTGCTGATAGTGCACATGGATCTTTTCCCTCTTTCCTTAAAACATTTTTAGGGGGACAGGAAACCTTGATAGGATTCTCATTCCTGATACTAATTCATTTTATGACCTTACAGGGGTCCCTCAGCTTCACTGGGCTCAATTCTCCTTCTAAGACCAGGGGTGTGTTCCTGTAACAAAGATAGGAATAGGAATACTCTGGAAGGTGTCAAACATCTTGCAGCCCAGGCCACACCCCAGACCAGTTACATCAGAGTCTCCGAGGGTGGGAACTTGGTGTAGGTATTTTTTAAAGCTCCTCAGTGTTTAGAAGCACTTGTTTACAGCAGTGCTGCTTAAACTTTAATGTGCATGTGAATCACCTAGGCATCTGTTAAAATGCAGATTCTGATTCTGCAGGTCTGGGGTAGGGCCTGAGATTCTGCATTTCTAGCAAGCTTCCAGGGCATACTGATGCTGCTGATTCACAGACCAAGCTTTGAGCAACAAGATTTAGAATCTAAGCTTTAGATCAAGCTTGTCCGACCCATGGCCCATGGATGCATGCGGTCCAGGACAGCTTTGAATGCAGCTCAACATACGTTCATAAACTTTCTTATAACATTATGAAAACTTTTTGCAATTTTTTTAGCTCATCAGCTATTGTTAGTGTTCGTGTATTTTATGTGTGGGCCACACCAGGGAAGCCACAAGATTGGACACCCCTGCTTTAGATAATCAATTAATGATAGCACAAAGCACAGCAATTGTTTACAAAAATGTGGCACAAGAAATATACTATAAGAATGAGCACAGAAGGAGGAGCAGTTATTTCTGGCAGAGGAAATCAGGAGTGGCCGCACAGAGGAGGTAGCATTTGAGAGAGTCTCGAATGACAAGGAAGGTATTAGTCAAGGAAACTTCTGTTTCTTCAGAGAAACAGAACCAAAAGGTACACACACACACACACACACACACACACACACACACACACACACACAGAGAGAGAGAGAGAGAGAGAGAGAGAGAGAGAGAGAGAAAGAGGAAGAGAGGGTGCATGGAAACCCTGCAGGGTAGACCTGGCCAGTGGGCTAGAGACTCAGAAAAGAGTTAATGTTGCCGTTCAATCCAAAGCAGTCTGCTGGCAGAATTCCTCCTCTTCAGAAGAAATTCATCTGTTTCTCGTAAGCTTTCAACTGATTGAGTGAGGCCCAGCACAGTATACAGGGTGTCTGCTTTACTTAGTGTCTACTGGTATAAATGTTAATCTCATCTAAAAAATACTTTCACAAAAGCATCCAGAAAAGTGTGTGACCCAACATCTGGCCATTGCAGCTTCGCCAAGTTGACATAGGAAATTAACCATACAATGAGGGAAAGAGTCCTCCAGTTTCTTCCGACCTCTGAGAACTATAGAATTATAGCTAGACAGGGAGGAGCTTATGGTCCCAGGGAGCAAGATTGATTTCTAGACACTGTTGATATTCCAAGTCTTTGTTCTGTGGTAAGGATAGAAGAGCTGGACTTAAGCTCAGCTGTGGTCTCCCTGCCCACTGCCTTCTGTCCTTACTCATGCTGGGGGCACTGGAGCCCAGATGAGTGTCTGGAGCCATCCGGTTGCCTGACTGTGTGCCCAGACGAAATGGATTTACAGGGAAGAGTGCATGGAAAATTAGGTCTGTAGGAAAACCTGTGTGTAGCATGGCAGAGCAGATACTGTGCCTCACTCTCTTGTGATCTGAGTCATTTGGGATAGGGGGAAAATGAGTGGGGGTGAAATCACCAGACATCTGCAGGTGAGCAGAGTAGCTTTTTCTGACCATGACCTATAGGAAGAACAAATTTTATATTATGGGCTCCAGTGCCCCCAGCATGAGTAAGGACAGAAGGCACTGGGCAGGGAGACCACAGCTGAGCTGGCACTCGTGCTAGGACTTGTGAGGTCCTGCTTTTCTGTCCTTAGCACAGAACAAAGACAACTTGGAATATGTATATATACACAGTATACTGGATCATAATATAAAATTTGTTCTTCCTGTAAGTCAGGGTCAGAAAAAATATGTATCCATATATATGGTCTTTGTTGTATGTTGTTTGTAAAGCCAGAGATTAAGTTTGAGGTTTCGCAGATAGGATTTGTTTACATTCCAACAGATGGAACCAGAGAAGACCCATGATTTCACTAATGTAGGACCCTGCTGGATATATATTTATCTCTCTATATCTTTATATACTGTATCATTAATATTGTATATAGTACACATATATAGCATATATATACACCAGTATTAAAATATTTATAGATAACCTACATATGTATGTATGAATGTAAATAAAAATGAACATAAGGCTTGTGACATGATGCTCACCCTTGTTTCATCGGCACGTGAAATGCTATCGTATTTTCTTTCATTTCATTAACAAGAAGAGGAAAAGCTGGCTGTGACCCACTGAGCTGATTTCACAATATACTTAATGGATGGATAACTGTGTGTGAAGAAAAGACCCACGCCCTGATGACGTGGAAAGAGCTTATGATCTGGAGCAGTCCTGTCCGTAGAAGTTTCCAAGACGATGAAAATGTTGTTTTGCACTATCCAACTCAGTAGCCACTGGCCCCGTGTGGCTACTGAGCATGTGAACTGAGGCCAGTACGAATGAGGAGCTGGATTTTAAATTCTTTCATTTTAATTAATTTGTGGCTCCTATGTTGGACGGCACAGATCTGGGGTACTGTCCTGCACCTGCCCCTAACTCGCTAATTGGCAGTGAGACCCCCTTTTCCAAGTGCAGCATTTGTAAACCGGGAGGCCAGACTCAGTCATCTCCCCAGGCGTGGCCAGCCCCCACCCTCTGCATTCCGGTGGTCTGGAAGGCTTTGGGCTTACAGCTGGGCATGGAGTTAATTAAGTGCCTTGAGTGGTGTCACAGATAACATGCTTTGCATTTTTAAATGCTCTTTAAGAAGCCATGTCCTTCTTCCCTTTCAGTTGCTTAATTGCTCACCTGTATGCCTTGACAGTTTGAAAAGAGAGCAGCTCTCTGGCTAATGAAATCTTAGCAGCCTGTCTTGGCTGACTTGCTGAGCTCTGGGATGGTATTTGCAACCTGAACAGGAGATGCTTCGCTTTTATCTCTCAGTTGCTTTCTTCTCAAGGATCAGAAAGCTCTCAGCAGAGAGGCGGAATGTTCCGAACGAAGACATTGGGAGTGTGGTGCATAGGTTAGCCACTGGGTTGGGTTGGGTTTGTTTTTGCTGTGTGTTTGTAAAGCCAGTGATTCTGGCTTTGAGGTTTGGAGAATGGGATTTGTTTAAATTCCAGCAGCTGGAACTAGAAAAGACCCATGATTTGACTGACCTCAGGACCCTGCTGGGAAAATGAGAGGGCCCAGGAAAGGATGGGGGAGGGGTGACTTCTTCCTCACTGTCAGCAAGAAGAAAAGTAATGATAGTCAATCTTGATGGAGGACGTGGGTTTGGCAGAGTGCTTCACTTGGCTTATTTGACTTCTCAGAAAGCAATTCCTTCTCTCCGGTGCTCACAGTTGACCGGGCTGAAGATGAATTGGGTGTGGGGCTCACAGCCCACTGATTTGTGCTGAGCCCAGAAGTGATCTGAGATGTTCTGACAATTCCTTGTGGCTCTGGTGGGTGGGGTACAAATAGGGACAGAAATCCTAGGAAGAACCCTAATTTATGACACCCACTGATTGGGAACAAAAGTATCCATCCCGATTAGAACGAAACTGTCAAAGGTTGCGTGGACCTTGTTTCCTTCTTAGTCTCTCTGTATAGAGATAATGAGGGCATTTTAAACAACAGAGCTATAGCATTGAAGGCACACTGTATCAGATCCTCCCCAACCCCTGACATAAATGCAAACCTTTTTCTTAAAAGTATGATATTTGCCATGTGCTAAGCATCTCACTTAATTCTTTTTTTTTTTTTTGAGACGGAGTTTCGCTCTTGTTACCCAGGCTGGAGTGCAATGGCGCGATCTCGGCTCACCGCAACCTCCGCCTCCTGGGTTCAGGCAATTCTCCTGCCTCAGCCTCCTGAGTAGCTGGGATTACAGGCACGCGCCACCATGCCCAGCTAATTTTTTTTTGTATTTTTAGTAGAGACGGGGTTTCACCATGTTGACCAGGATGGTCTTGATCTCTTGACCTCGTGATCCACCTGCCTCGGCCTCCCAAAGCGCTGGGATTACAGGCGTGAGCCACCGCGCCCGGCCGCACCTCACTTAATTCTTACTGCTACAGTCTGAGGAAGTGACTCTTCATTTGTAGATGGAGAAACAGAGAGGTTAAGGATCTTGCCCAGTGTTACACAGCTAGGAGCTGGCAGTGTCAGAGCCTGACTCCCAGCATTTGTGCTGTTGCACTGCTGTGCTGCCTCTGTCAACTTGAGGCCTGACTAGCCGGAAGTGGCCTGCTGTGCCCCAGGGTATTGGTGACTCGTTGCACCAGGCTTGGTACACATGGTGCAAATGGCGTTCTTGGCGCCTATCGCTCTGACAGGTGGGAATGCTGGTCTTCCACACTCTGGCTCTCTTGGTGGAGGCTGAACCTGGCTCATGTGTTTTCTGGCAAGAGCTGAGCCTGGGGCGAGGTGGGGTAAAGGCAAAGGAGCCTCCTTTCTCTCTGAAGTCAGAGGAAAGGAGTTCATGTGAGGGAGAGAGTGAACACTGGTACATACCAGCTTAAGGGAAAAACACCAGCACACCACTCACAGAAGCAGCTGACAGCAGACAGCCACCGAGGCAACCAGGCAATGTGAGGACAGAGTGGTGCCGCCCTGCTACAGAGGGTGGAAGGTGTGAGCTGACAGTAGATGTAAAAACAAGCGGGTGGGGGGTGGCGGCTCAGGCTCACCAGACGGAGGCCACAGTGACGGTGACAAGGCTGCACTGGAGGAATCCCAGCTGTGGTAGCTGACTCAGGAGCCCCAGCATGTTTCAGGTAGCATTGGAGCAAGGGTCCATGTGGGGGTGAAATCACGAAACATCTGCAGGTGAGCAGAGTAGCTTTTCCTGACCCTGATTTTCAGGAAGAACAAATTTTATATTATAGGCCCCAGTGCTGGGTCTATAAAGGGTGGATGCCTCCCTTCCCCTCCGAACCCAGCGCCCCCCTTTCTCCCTAGCCGCACTGGCTCAATGACACTACAGAGAGGGCCGAGGGCTGCTCCTGATCAAGAGATCAGCACACTTACTGAAGACCCATCATGTACAAGATGCCCCGCCAGGGGCTGTGAAGGAGACTTGAAATGTGGTGAGGTGGACTCTGGGCTTCCAGGGAGTCAGCGTGGGAGGTTAAAAGTAGACAGTACACACACTCATAACCCATGTCAACAGACAAACATACGACTGAGGCAGTGTTGTGCTGCCGTGACAGAATAGCACAGGCCAGATAACTGATAAAAAACGGAAATGTGTTTTCCCAGTTCTGGAGGACGGGAGTCCAGGACCAAGGTGCCGGCATCTGGTGTCTGCTAAGGGCCTTCTTGAGGTGTCCTCACATGGCAGAACAGGGCAAACATTGGGGAACTCTGTGTCCTCACATAGTAGAAGGACAGAAGAGAGTGGACCCACTCCTGCAAACTCTTTTTTAAAACATTTTATTTTAAGCTGTAGGATACGTGTGCAGGATGTGCAGATTTGTTACATAGGTAAATGTGTGCCACGACGGTTTGCTGCACCCATCAACCCATCACCTAGGTGTTAAGCCCTGTATGCATCAGCTTTTTATCCTGATGCTCTCCCTCTCCCTGCAGCCCCGACAGGCCCCGGTGTGTGGTGTTCCCCTCCTTGTGTCCATGTGTTCTTATTGTTAAGTTCCCACTTATAAGTGAGAACACGCAATGTTTGGTTTTCTGTTTCTGTGTTAGTTGCTGAGGATAATGCCTTCTAACTCCATCCATGTTTCTGCACAGGACATGATATTGATCCTTTTATGGCTGCATAGTATTCCATGATGTATATGCACCACATTTTCTTTATCCAGTCTATCACTGATGGGCATTTGGGTTGATTCTGTGTCTTTGCTATTGTGAATAGCAAATAAATAAATAAATACTTGCATGCGTGTATCTTTATAAAGAATGATTTCTATCCTTTGGGTATATACCTAGCAATGGGATTGCTGTGCCAAATGATATTTCTGGTTCTAGATTCTTAAGGAATTGCCACACTGTCTTCCACAATGGTTGGACTAATTTACATTCCCAGCAACAGTGTAAAAGTGTTCCTATTTCTCCATAGCCTCACCAGCATCTGTTGTTTCTTGACTTTTTATTTATTTATTTATTTATTTTTGAGACGAAGCCTTACATTGTTGCCCAGGCTGGAGTGCAGTGGTGCAATCTCGGCTCACTGCTCTGCCTCCCGAGTTCAAGTGATTCTCCTGCCTCAGCCTCCCGAGTAGCTGGGATTACAGGCGCACACCACCGTGCCTGGTTAATTTTCATATTTTTAGTAGAGATGGGGTTTCACCATGTTGACCAGGCTGATCTCAAACTCCTGACTTCAGGTGATCTGCCCACTTCAGCTTCTCAAAGTGCTGGGATTGCAGGCGTGAGCCACCATGCCTGGCCTTTTGCCTTTTTAATAATCACCATTCTGACTGACATGAGATGGTGTCTCATTGTGGTTTTGATTTGCATATCTCTAATGAGCAATGATGTTCAGCTGTTTTTTAATATATTTATTGGCTGCACAAATGTTCTCTTTTGAGAAGGGTATGTCCTTTGCCTACTTTTTAATGGGGTCATTTGTTTTTTTCTTGTAAATTTTTTTAAGTTCCTTATAGGTTCTGGATATTAAACCTTTGTCAGATGGGTAGATTGCAAAAATTTTTTCCCATTCTATAGGTTGTCTGTTTGCTCTGATGATAGTTTCATTTGTTTTGCAGAAGCCCTTTAGTTTAATTGGATCCCATTTGTCAAGTTTTGCTTTCGTTGCAATTGCTTTTGGTCGTTTCATCATAAATCTTTACCCATGCCTATGTCCTGACTGAATGGTATTGCCTAGATTTTCTTCTAGGGTTTTTATGGTTTTGGGTTTTATATTTAAGTCTTTAATCCATCTTGAGTTAATTTTTGTATAAGGTGTAAGGAAGGGGTCCAGTTTCAGTTTCCTGCGTATGGCTAGCCAGTTTTCCCAGCACCATTTATAAAAGAGAGAATCCTTTTCCCATTGCTTGTTTTTGTCAGGTTTGTTGAAGATCCGATGGTTGTAGACGTGTGGTCTTATTTCTGAGATCTCTATTCTGTTCCATTGGTCTATGTGTCTGTTTTGGTACCAGTACCACTGCAAGCCCTTTTTATAGCGGCATTAATGCATTCATCAGAGCTCTTGTGGCCCTGATGCCCACCATAAGACTTCACCTCCCAAGGCTGTTGCACTGGGAATTGAGTTTCCAATACGTGTATTTTGGAGGGGACAGAAACATTCAAACAGCAGCAAGATAGGACAAAATCTCTGGATCCTTTCTGTGTGGGCCTTTCTTCTTCCTGTCCACTTGCCTTTGATAAACAAACACGGGCATTATCTATCAGTTACCATTCTGGCTGTTCTCACTATTCCATCATCACTTCTTACAAGAAATCATGTCCCAAATGCTCCTCATCCCCCTCTCACTTTTTTTTTTTTTTTTGCCCAAGGGGAAATGGAGTCTTTTTGCTAGATGCCTTAGTGACAATACCACCCGCACAAAGCACTTTCGTACCATCTTATTTTTGTCTTTCTAATGTCCCAGCAATCCTATAATGTGGGTATTAGTACCACTTTGTAGAAGACGAAAATGGGGCTTAGAGAGTTTAGGTCATTTGTTGAAGGTTACACAGAGAGTACAGGAAGGGCTCTGGGACTGAAGTCAAGGTCAGTGTGACTTCTCCACCATGCAAGATCACCTGATGAATTCAGTGGAGAGCATTACTGATTACACCTTCATTTCAAAGGGGTTTGGACATGGTTTATAAAACATTTTATAATACAAAGAGGGCTTAAAATTATGGATGAGAAAAACAGGGCCAAGGAACTAGGAAACAATACTTTTGCATTTTAATTGTCATTAGTTCGAACATGAGTTTTTGGATAAGGTGAGACTTCTGGGTTGATGAGAAGGAATGAAATAACCCTTTTAAGCCACTGAGTCCAGCTGGAGCTCCAGGCATCGCACTGGGACCTGTGCCGTTGCCTGGATAGAAAATGCTTCTTGATTTCAGCTGTAGGCTGCTGCTGCAACAAGCCGAGCGAATGATGAAGAGCACTCCAAGCCAAACCAGTGGAAGCTTCCAAGTTCATTTTTCTTGCAAGAACAGGCCTTCAGCCACTTTCAAAGAACATTAATCATAGAGACCAGTTTAGAACTGCGTTGAGGATGACTTGCTTACTCTGAATTACATCCAACTGCAGAAATTTGTTACAGATGGTTGTTGGTACTTAGAGAGAAATACCCGGTCTCTATCAATAATCAGTCATGCTCTGGCACAGGAGAAGCAGCTCTGAGTGGGGCATTATCTGACCACGTTCTAGTCCCAGCCCCATCATCCCTGGGTGTGTGACATCTTCTCAGGATCAGTGTCCCTCAACATGTATCTGAGGACCACTTCAGGAGGACCCTGGGTTGGGGGTTGGAGGGAGACCCTGGGTCCTGCCCCGGAATATTTGGTGCTCCTGGTGCTGTGGGAGCCAAGTTCCTTGGTTAGCTCTCTGCTTATGTCAGGCTGATTTCTCATCATCCCCAAACATTTATTGAGTACCTGTTACCTATAGGGTACCGTTTGGGATATTGTAGAACTTTCTAGACATCATCCCTCCATTTTAGACTCTGGAAAATTTCGGACAGTCCAGGTCACCTCTCAAAACTCTGGCAGGTACCCATTTGCTTCTGTCAAGGCCTGACTCAGGATCCGCAGGAGAGAGTGTGTCTGGAAAGGTTAAGCTCTCCTTGCAGTCTGTTTTTACTTTCCATGTTGGGCAGATGTGGATCTGATCTGCTAGCTGTGTGCTATGGGCCATTGCCCATTTGCTTCCTGTTTATGAGAAGAAAGCCCATCTTTGATTTTCCCAGGTGGGCCACTGAGATCACCTGAATGCTCTGAAACTGTCCCTGACTTCCCTGCTCAGGTGCCCTGGAGTTGGGGAGCAACATAGCTCAAAGCCTCCTGCAGGGCACCACAGCCTCTCTGAGGTCTCTTGTTCTTATTTGAAAAGTTCATGTGAACTTTCTATTCTACTCAATAATGTCCCTATCATTGTCTGAATCGAAGCTTTTCATTCCCAGGAGGCTGCCTGACCTCCTGGCTCCCAAGACAGACAGATCTGTGCGGGGCCAAGGCGAGCGGCATGCAGGCCGTCCAGTCTCTGCAGTGCAGCTCTAGGAGGCTGTATGTCAGGACCTACCACCTGTTCAGGTTTAATCACCTGCAGTAAGAGAGCAGTTGAGTCTGTCTACATATTTATTTAGATTCTTGCTTTAGTCTAGAAAGGATTAGAGGTGGCCGTGATGGGTAGTTCCAAAATTAACCTGTATTTAATGGACAAGAGAAAGTGGAATAAGCCTTTCATAACAATATTCATGAGAAATTTTAAAAAGCTAAAGGAGACTGAGCATGGTGGCTTATGCCTATAATCCCAGCACTTTGGGAGGTGAAGGTAGGCGGATCACTTGAGCTCAGGAGTTTGAGACTAGCCTGAGCAATATGGTGAAACCCCATCTCTACAAAAAATACAAAAGTTAGCCGGGCGTGGTGGAGGATGCCTGTAGTCCCAGCTACTTGGGAGGCTGAGGTGGAAGATCACTTGAGCCCGGGAGGTGGACATTGCAGTGAGCCAACATCATGCCACTGCACTCCAGCCTGGCATGACCGAGGGTGACAGAGCCAGACGATGTCTCAGAAAATAAAGACAAAAATTTAAAAAACGTTAAAAAGCTAAAGGAGTCTCTTAGAAGCCTCGCTTCCTTTCAACCCTCTCAGATCTTGCTTGGAGATAGGGCTATTGCACTTTAAAACCCACCTCTGAGACCCACGTCCTTCTTGGGATGACGGAGCTGGGCCCAATGAGGAGAGAACCCCCAGCCCGCTGGGCCTGCTATAGCAAAATCATGCCCCACAATCTTGTCCGAATCAGCAGCAGTCAAGATAGAGGATTGCATCTAGTAAACTCCCATCCTGTCTGTTGGACAATGCTGTCCCAAGAGGGCTGACCAGGCAGGTGTTAAACTGTGACCAACTAGGAATTGAGGATGCTTGGGTCATTAGACCCCCTCCCTGTTAGCAGAGCTCCGGTGGGTGTTTTAGTGCCTAAGTACAGGCAGGTCATGGCGCATGTTGACCTTCTGTGCCTGTCATGATCTAATATAGCTCTTTTTGTGGGTGTCTGTGCTTAATTTGGCTGAAACATTTATTTTTCCTCTGAATGGGCTTCCTTGTTTCACACAGAAAGTTGGCCCACATGGGGTGCTGCTGACAGGCCGTAGCAGGGGTTCTGGTGGGCTACCTGTTGGCTTCATGATGCTCCTTTGCCTGCAGTTTTAGGCGTCCCTCTGTCAGACTGTCAACCTGTGGTAAATATCGTAAGATTTTCTCTTTAGAATAACCTGTGTACATGTCCCAGGCATTTCTGTAACTCAGTTCAAACCAATGACAAGGTGGCTTTCCCATTCATGTTACCCACCCTGCAGGGGACCATTCTTCATGGTTTCTGTGAGCCCAGGGTTGGCTTCACTCTCAGGAAACAAGATCCCTGATGGGTGTCTGGAATTACCAAGGTGATTTAATGATAGGGACTTTTGAAAGAACTAACTCCAAGCATAAAACTCAGTTTGTGTTGGGTCAGAAACCTGACCCATCCTGCACCTCTCTGGGTGTATCGCTCACCACCAGACTTTGGGGACCTTTCAGGAGGCTATGTTCTTGCAGGGACAGGAGCCAGAGTGTGTGTGTGTGTGTGTGTGTGTGTGTGTGTGTGTGTGTGTGTGTCAGGAGCCTGTGTGTGTGTGTGTGTAGGACCCTGATGTGTCAGGCACATGTGCAGAGAGATTTACATCAGGAGACCTCAGATGATGAAACCCTAAACTCGATCAGAAGCAACTACATCAGCTAGTAGAAAATCTCATCCAAATGCCTTCACAGCCTGTTTGAGGTTTTTGATATCAAAACAGTCAGAGATTTGCTGTGAGTGACAGCCAGAGGATGACACTAATATTCTGGGTCTCAAGAGTCCTCCCCTCCCTCTACAAAACTCTTGCTCTGGTGTCCATTGTGGGGTCACCTGTCTCCCTCTTGCAGCCCGCAAGAGGACTGGGAAGCATTGACAGCAGTCCCCAGCTGCCACCTGCCATCTCTGACTCATAGGCTGTCTGTGGGAGGGTGGAGAGTATCAACAGTGGGTTGCAGGGCAGAGAGTGGGAAGTGTCTGCTTCTGACTGATGTGTGAGTGTGGGAACATGTGTGCTTCTGGACGAGAGTGGTAGCATTGCTCATTCTGAGGAGCTGGTGGGTAGCATGGAAATGTGTCTTCACTTGGTTTTTGGGGTTTCTGTCTCTTTCTCTCTCTCTCTTTTTTAGACATAGCTACTGAAAGGCCAGGAAGTAGGACTTGGGGGCATGCCAGTGAGTTAGAAGCCCCATTAATGTCCTGTATCTTTAGCTCTTTAGTCCAACAAGGGTGCGATTATTGTGTTATGCATATACCTTCTGCTGGATTATTTATTAGCATTGCCGATTTTAGGCAGTTTCTTTTAGCAGTTTGATGGGCTCATATTAGTTTCCAGGAATTGTCGTAACTAAGTGTCATCATCTGGGTGGCTTAAACAACGGAAATTAATTTCTTCAGTCCTGGGGGCTGGAAGCTGGAGTATCAAGGTGTGGGCAGGGCTGGTTCCTTCTAGGGCTGGGAGGGAGTCTGTTCTAGGCCTGTGCTGGCTTCTGCTGCCTGCTGGCAGTCTTTGATGCGCCCTGGCCTGAGGATGCATCAACTCATCTCTGCTTTCATGTTCAGTGGGGTTCTGCCTGTGTGCGTGCCTGTCTCTGAATTTTTCCTTTATATAGGTAGGAACACCAGTCACACTGGATTAGGGTTCATCTTGATGACTTCATCCTGACTAATGACATCTGCAACAACTCTGTTTCCAAATAAGGTCACATTCATAGGAGGTGAGGACTGTGGCATCTTTTGGGGAGACACAATTCAACCCATAATGAAGGCCAAAGGGGGTTTTGTGTTCCCTTTATGTGAGAGGCCATGTGATCACACATTATGGAGGCTGATGGCCTGGGATTGACAGCTGCCACTTATTAGCCGTGTGTCTTCAGGCAACTTGCCTGTCTTGTTTCCATATCAGTAAAAGGGACAAATTTTAAAATATGGGTTGACAGGTTATAATTTAATACACGTGAAGTTCTTTAAAGAATACTTGGCATATTGTCGTTTTTACTAAATCTAAGTTGCTTCTGTCACTACTGCTACTATCTAAATGTTACTTGCTTCTTTAAAGTTATGGGAATGTAGTTTTATTGAGGATGCTTTAAAGAGGGTGAATTAAAAGGAATAAGGGCATTGCCACCTGAATTTTTAGATTTATATATCTTCAAATGACTCAGTAATTGTTCCCTCTAGGAAATCTGCAAGTATTCATTGTGTTTTGAATACTGAAAAGAAATTATCTTTGAAACCACAGTTATTCATTTAATAAACATTTATTCAAGCCTCACTATGCAGGAAGCACTTTGCTAGGTAGTGCGGGACGTACAAAAGTGACTGTGATAGAATCTCTGGGTTTTAAGGAGCTCTCAGCCGAGTGAGAGGCAGAGACATAAAGTGATGTAATAATAGAAGGTAACGGGCATTCTTCAAAATGCCGCACCTGGATCGACCTAGAAGCAGGATGTAATTTTCAAAAGAAGCCAATGGGATAGAAACAGTCCCTTATCTTCAGTTCTGAATTTAAAAAACCAAACAAAATGAACCTCTGAAAACTGAATTCTTTCTTTGATAGGTTGGTGCAAACTCAATTGCTTACAAAACCTGGGCTGAACTGTTGCGAGGCAATAGTTTTATCTTCTTTCCTAGCATGTGAACGTTCACAACATTTGCTGAAAAACACCAGGGATGATATGTAACATCCAGTAAATGCATCACCAGATTCCCTTTCACATCTGGCCCCGGAATCCCTGGAAAAGGGATGGTGGGCCTGTCTAACTGGATATTTTACAACCAAGGAACACTAAGCTTCAGAGGAGTTAGACGGTGTGCTTCAGCCCCAAAGCTTGGGAGCGGCACAATCATCTGTTTAGTCTGCTTTCTTCTGGAACTTTTCCGCCAGCTTTATTTGCCATAAAAAGTGAAGAAGCTAAGGCTGCATGCTTCGCTCAGCCCATCCTAATGGTAAACATTAGGCCTGTTTTGCTTATAAGTCACAGAAGTCTGCTTGAGGAGTGGACAAAAGGGGGCAGGGCGGGCAAGGTATGATTAGGATATGGGGTGCCCCGGTTGGAAAGTAAAATTTGTATTCTCACAAAATTTGTATGTTGCCCTGAGGACACAGCGAGAAGGCACCCTCTATAAACAGGAAGGGAGCAAGCCCTCACCAGATGCCTAGCCTGCGGACGCCTTGATCTTAGACTTCCCAACTCCAGAACTGTGAGTGCAGCAGCATGCTGTTCATAAGCCACCCAGTTTATGGCATTTTGTGATAACAGCCAGGAAGGACTGTTATTAGTCCATCCATTGGTGGGAAACACTTCAAGTATGCAGTTCCTAAGAACTGGGATGTTTTCTTAGATAACCACAGGAGAATGATCAACTTTAGTGATGTTTAACGTTGATAAAATGCTTTGATCCAGTCCACCATCCTATGCCAGTGTCCTCCAGTTGACCCACTATAGCATCTTCCCCCTCTCAACAGGATCCAGTCTATGGTCAGGCATTGCATTTGGTTGGACCTCATGGAGCCCCAGACAGAGCCATAGCTTAGCCTCTGGAAGGATCAGAATCAGAGACATAGGCAGCTCGGGAGTTTTTTTCCTTTGCCTCCCACTTGAGTGTCTTTCTTTGACCATTCACTTTTTCTGCTTCCCAGTCCACGCATTAGAAAACAGCTACTACCTGCCAAAGCTTTTTATGTCCTCAATTAAAGATAGTGCTGAGCTGAACTGGAGTCTTTTAAATCCAATCCAAATCACCATGTGTCGGCTTCCCTTTTGCATGAGGATGGAAAATTGTGGTGGTGAGTGGGGGTCTCATCAAAGGAAACATGACACAGACCATGCACGTGAATGCAGTGGAAGCCCGCCTTCCAGTGGTGCATTTGACCCAGGATCATTCATTTGCCAACCTTAACCTGGCGTCCAGCGTGTCCTGGTAGTGAGCATTCCCAACCCTGGTTCTTACCGCTCAGGCTGCCACCTTCTGCAATTGCTGACTTGCCCTCCTTCTCCCCTGAGATGACGGTGCACCCCGTTTGCCTGGGGCCAAGGCAAGCTGCTTGACCTTTGGCCGCCCCTCTCCTCTAAGCTACTGGTTTCAAATGGATGGACCCTTAGGGCACACACACCACCACCTGCCTGACAGCTACTTGGAGGGCTTTGCTGATGAGGTCTCAAGACACCCCAAGGTGACCCTGTGTTGATCAGCGTGGACGGGCCCTGAGCCTGTGTTCTCTACATCCTCTTGTGCGTTGTGACTGAACTGCTGGCGATGTCCCCCTGAACTCACCAGGCCTGGTTGCATAGCCAGGCCACTCGCTGGGCTCCGGCCTCTGTGTTGCTCGTCTGTTTTCTTCCTCTCAGCTCTGTGGGTCACAGATGAGGGCTGTGGATGGAGGCCTCGTCAATGTCAAAGCCCTTCCCATGTTTGGGGCCAGGAGAGTCTGGCAGAAGAGGAAGGTTTTCAAAGCCAGACTTAGTCTGGGCAAGTCACTAACCCTCGCCATAGCTCTCATTCCTCATCTGTATCTTGAGGGGAATGAACCAAATGTACTTTCAGGGCCCTGTGACTCTAAGAAATTCCGTGATGCCACTAAAAACTCTGGCAGGAGTTGCCCAGAGTGTGCAAAGAATGAGCACGATTGCATCACGTGGGGCCAGCCCAGAGGAAAGGGCTACTCTAAGGTCAAGTCATGGTAGGAAACCTTAACAAGGACAACCAACCACAAAGCAGATGAGGCCTGGGATTTACACACCTCACAGAGTCTTGGTTCATTCATCGTGCAGGCACTAGACTGCTATCCTTAGAAGGGCCTGCCTGCAAAGTTGACCCTTGGCTGGTGTCTGGCAACTTAACTGGTAAACAGTTTCCTTCACCCATATAGAGTTTTCCCAAAATGATAAGATGGGCTTGCCGTGCTGAAGCTGTTTGTGCAAACAGTATGATTTATACTGAACACTTGCTTTCCGTCTGGAATTTTGAGATAGGGCAGGCAGAGGCTGCCTATGTCAGCAGCCCCACCATAAGATCCCTGGGTGATGAGTTTCTACTGAACTTCCCTGGTTGACAACACTTCACACTGTGGCCACTGCTGTTTGCTGGGGGAGTTAAGCACATCCAGTGTGACCCCACTGGAAGAGGACTCTTGGGAGCTTGTGCCTGGTGTGCTCTGGTCTTCATCCCAGGCACTTTTTCCTTGCTGATTGTGCTTCATCCTCTTTCACTGTCATAAATCCTAGCCATAGGGACAGCTGTATGCTGAGTCCTGCTACCAGATCACCTCTTACCAAACCCGGGGGTGATGCTGGAGACCCCAGACGCACTCACAGATTTCCAAAGTGACTAAGAGCAAGTGAAGATAAGCCCCCTCCCTGTGCAATTCCGCAGGGCTAATTCATGCTGTAGAGGATTGGGCCCCTCTGCCTGTGCTAAGAGGAGCTTTAGCTTACTTAAAATCTGCAACTGTGGCATCATGATTACTTATGTCCCCCTCGGCCCAACCTAGAATCCAAATGTTGCGCTGTCCATTGGGAGGCCAGATCATTAATGGTCCAGGAGTAAAAAATCACAGAGATCTTGGCCTGGCTTGACATTCTGGAATATGGAGGAAATTCTCAGAAACAGAATTTGGCTGGTGTGGCTTCTCACCTGGGCAGCTGTGGCAGTGTGCTTCAGAAAGAGCAGCAGCAGCATTCCCTAACTGAATGGTGTTGACAGTTCTCCAGAACCAAGTCAGGAAAGCCAGCTAGTCTTATAGAAATTCGGAAAAATTACTGCGGGGGGAAATATTATTTCAGAAGAAATATAAAGTCTTAACCTTAGTGTATTCGTACGTTTTCATGCTGCTGATAAAGATGTTAAAGACATAATCCGAGACTGGGTAATTTACAAAGAAAAAGAGATTTAATGGACTCACAGTTCCACGTGGCAGGGGAGGCCTCACAATCATGGCGGAAGGCAAAAAGCATGTCTTATGTGGTGGCAGGCAAGAGAGAATGAGAGCCAAACAAAAGGAGAAATCTTATAAAATCGTCAGATGTCATGAGGTTTATTCACTACCATGAGAACAATATGGGGGAAACTGCCCCCAGGATTCAATTATCTCCAACCGGGTCACTCCCACAACACGTGGGAATTATGGGAGCTACTATTCAAGATCAGATTTGGGTGAGGACACAGCCAAACCATATCACTTAGTATACTTAGACTGTTTCCGTGAGCTTTGAATAGAAACGACATAACTGTTCCTGAATGCTTTAGGTACCCATAAAGTTCTGTTCTGCAAAGCTAGAGTTTTTGCACCCTTCGTGGCAAGAACTGTGGGTGTGTAACTAAGGAGAGGAGAGTACGCGCTGTCACACTTGGCTGTTGCATCATTTATGAACCATGAGAATGCAACAAAGCTGTTATTTTTCTTTAAAATAGGGTCTTCTTCTGTCACCCAGGCTGGAGTACACTGGCACAGTCATAGCTCACTGCAGCTCCAACCCCCTGGGCTTAAGCAATCCTCCTACCTCAGCCTCCCAAGTAGCTGGGATTGTAGGCATGTGCCACTATGTCTGGATAATGTAAAAAAAAATTTTTTTTGTAGAGATGGTGTCTCACTATGTTGCCCAGGCTGGTCTCAAACTCCTGGTTTCAAGGGATCCTCCTGCCGCAGCCTCCCAAAGTGCTGGGATTACAGGCACCAAATCAGTTTTTTGTTTTTTGAGCAGCCTTTCTTCTTTTTGCAGCTGCCCTGGGTTACCCAAGTGGCTCTCCAAGGGAAGAGGGAGTCACTCCACCCCTTTGTATTCCAGCATTAAAATCAGCTCCTGTTTAGAGAGGCTTTTGGCTCTCGCTCTATCTCCAGAGCTAGGGCTGGAAGTCAGCAGATTTTTTTTTTTTCCAGATGGAGTTTTTGCTCTTTTGCCCAGGCTGGAGTGCAATGGCATGATCTTGGCTTACCCCAACCTCTGCCTCCCAGGTTCAAACTATTCTCCTGCCTGTGCCTCCCGAGTAGCTGGGACTATAGGCATGTGCCACCGTGACCAGCTAATTTTTTATTTTTAGTAGAGACGGGGTTTCTCCATGTTGTTCAGGGTGGTCTCAAACTCCCGACCTCAGGTGATCTGCCCACCTCAGCCTCCCAAAGTACTGAGTTTACAGGCATGAGCCACCATGCCTGGCCAATCAGCAGCTTTAAGAACAGAGCATCTCAGGAGGTCCAACCAGATCTCTGTCCACCAGGTTACCAGAAGGATGATCCTCAGAGGCTCTTTTGGGAAAGTTTGTAAATTCCATGGTGGTTTGATGGTGTGAGACACTGACTTTAGCTATATGCTCAGGAGCTGCTGCAAACAGCATGCAGGGAGTAGGCAGATATTCTGCCCCTCTTGACACGTAGGAGGAAGATAGAGTGTTGCAATGGCATTTGGAAGCTTTCATTTTCTTTTCAGAATTGTTCACCAGATCCTTATCAGGTAGAAGACTAATAAGAGCATGAACAGTGAAGGGTACCTGAGGCTTACCCTTTCCCTGAGGCTAAAACCAGCAAAGGAAACCATTAGCCAGCCACTTTTGTCAGGCACTTCCTTTGTGCAGAGAACTTGCTGTGCTGTGTGCCTTATGGGGGGAGGATAAACAGCTGGGAGGAGGGGCCCCCTTCAGAGCGTCCCTTGGGCTGTATGAGAGGGCAACACTGAGGCCCTCACCATCACTTGCAAGAAATCACCGACTGGCATTTGCAAAACAAAAGGTAAATGAACATGTACATTGGCATTCCGTGTATAAGATGATTGTCACCAGAGTCAGGTGTGGCCAACTAGAGAAGTTGCTAAGAATGAGGTTTTTGAAGAAACTGTTGAAGCCAGACCTTTATTCGGCATCGTCTTGTTCCCTGCTGCGTCAGCTTGCTCCGCTCCTTTCTTCCCTGCCTCTGTTCAGAGCACCATGAGTGCCCCCTCCATCCCCCCACCCAGGCACGCACCAGGGACTTGGAAGCCATGCTAGATGTTCACCTCCCTCCTTCCTCCAAATCCACCCCAAATTCTACCCCCTCCATTCTCTCCATTGTGGCCAATAATGCCCAAGGCTTCCGGTGACTCCATGTCACCCTCAGGATAGAGTTCCAGCCCTCCTCAGCCCTCTGTGCCTCTTTCGTCTTTACCCCCTACCCTCAAATGTTTGTGGCTTTTATACCTCTGTTCCCTCTATTTTCTTGATTGGAATGCCTAATGACTCTGAGTGGAAAACTCCTATGCACTCTTTTTTTTTTTTTTTTTTTTGAGATAGAGTCTCTCTCTGTCGCCCAGGCTGGAGTGCAGTTGCATGATCTCAGCTCTCTGCAACCTCTATCTCCTGGGTACAAGTGATTCCCCTGCCTCAGCCTCCTGAGTAGCTGAGATTACAGGTGCACACCACCACGCCTGGCTAGCTTTTTTGTATTTTTAGTAGAGACAGGGTTTTACAATGTTGGCCAGGCTGGTCTCAAACTCCCAAACTTCAAATGATCTGCCTGCCTCTGCCTCCCAAAGCGCTGGGATTATAGGTGTGAGCCACTACACCCAGCCTCAGAATATCTTAAGTTAATATCTTATATCTTGATATCTTAAAGGTGAAATGAGTTCCCTAGGATGGGTCCTGACTCACCATGTCGGGTGTTCTTATAAAAAGGGGAAATTTGGGCCGGGCACGGTGGCTGAAGCCTGTAATCCCAGCACTTTGGGAGGCCGAGGTGGGCAGATCATGAAGTCAAGAGATCGAGACCATCCTGGCCAACATGGTGAAACCCCGTCTCCACTAAAAATACAAAAATTAGCTGGGCATGGTGGCGTGTGCCTATAGTCCCAGCTACTCGGAAGGCTGAGGCAGGAGAATTGCTTGAACCCAGAAGACGGAGATTTCAGTGAGCCGAGATTGTGCCACTGCACTCCAGCCTGGCACCTGGCGACAGAGTGTGACTCTGTCTCAAAAAAAAAAAAAAAAAAAGAAAGAAAGAAAAAAAGGGGGAAATTTGGACACAGACATGTAGAGAGAGAGCGCCGGCACCTGGCTTGTAGGCTGATGCATCTACCAACCAAGGAATGCCAAAGATTGCCAGCTAGCTTCCAGGAGATAGGGGAGGGGCCTGGAGCAGATTTTCCTTTCCAACCTTAAGAAGCATCCAGCCCTGCCCACACCTTGATCTCAGATTTCAGCCCCCAGAGCCAAGACAATACCTCTGTAGTTTGAGCCACTTGCTTTGTGGTGCTTTGTTACAGCAGTCCTAGGACACCAATAAGCCTTCCAACACCAGTCTTCTCCGATCTTTTGGGATGGTGGTGAAATCAGTGGATTGTTTCCTTTAACATCTAGGAGGTCAGATATGTTGCAAAAGCATCCCTTTCAGATGAGCCCGTTTTTGCCAATACTCTTTGATACTGAGAGCTGAATGGACTCAGAATTGGGGAGGCCATCTCCAATTTGGACATCTAGCAGTTGGGCAGAGAAATGTCTGGTGGGGATGAAGGATGTATGGCTGCTGGTTGGTAAAAGGAGAAAAGGCTCAAATATGTGCTTCTGGTCTCTAAAATCCCTTTCCGCCATCAGCAGAACAGATGAGTGGGATCACGTCAGCCCTTACCCTTTTCCTTGGGACCCCTGCTTCCGTGCAGGGTTCCCCTGGCTGTAGCTGGCAGCCACTTGCATACAGGTGCTTGGGGCAGTGGGTGTGGCCTACATAGGTGATTGGCTGCCAATGTCAGGGGTATGTTTGCTGGCGCTGCTTGATAAGCCACTTTGGGACTAGCAGGTGTCCAGAGTGGGCCTGATGTAACCCTCGGTCATTGCTCAGACTCTCCTGGCTTCACCATGTCCTGCGTCTGAACCCCATGCTCTTTCTAGGCTCCTCAGGAGGTAGAGCCTCCCCATGCTGTGGGAACCTCCAACTTAGAGATCACAGCCACCAGTTGATATAATTAATGACCCCACTGGTGCCCAGGGTTCTAACACATACAGTTCTCTCTGTCTTGATGCTTTTCCCCTCATTCTCCTGGGGCAGCCTGGACATGCTGGTTCTTAGGATTCAGTTTTGGGAGTTGCAAGTGAACAGACCTGTGTTTAGAGGCTTTAAGAGGTGATTTAAAACAAATTCTATTTAATGATGTGGCTATTTCAAAAGCCTGTCCCTGTCACTTTAGAATCCCCAGAGCTGCAGCTTTGTTAACGTTCAGTTCTTGGCCTCGTTATTGGGCTAAGAATGGGCTGTGCTTATTAGCACAGTGGACAGAGTGGTTGATCCAGACTCCAGCACGGTGATTTTGAGATCCCTTCTCCCTCTGCTAGTCTATTTTTGACCCTGCCAGCATCACTTTTTTCCTTTTGAAGTTGAACAGACATTCTTTAACCTTCTTTCTGCCACCCAGAGCACTCCTAATCAAGGTTAACGCACTTAGCCCACTCTGTGGTGTGATGCTCTGGGAAAAGATCAGACCTACATTGTGGCGTCCACCCGAGAGGTGAAGGACAGCTGAGGCTGGACGTCTGGACTGTGCAACCCTGCAGGACAAGGCTGTGTCACACATGGCCTGAGGCGGTTGATTTCTTAAACATTAGACCTGAGTTTTGTTTGGTTTGTGTGCCTGCTAAGTGGCAGCATTAAGTTTTCTTATTTTAGAGTAAACTTCCTGATTCTGCAGAAATAAGAGAAAAAAAATTTTGCCTTTCTTTTGAAAGCAAGCCTGTTAGGAAGAACAGAGATGCCAGACCCAGCTGTCTTTTCCTCCTGGTTCTTTGGCTGTAAGAATCTTCTTCCCACTTCAGAACCATACTCGGAGGGGAAAGAAGCCAGGCATTGCCAAACGATGAGATCTGTTTGTCCTTGGCTCTGGAAAATGGGAAACAAGAGCTTGTTTCCCTAAATACTTTTAATTCTATGGCCCTTCTGATAGGGAAACAGTGGAATTGGATCTTGGTCTCTTCAGATCGAGGGCCCAGTACAAGCACAGAACATTATTACTGTGATCAGTAGGAAATTATAGCCATGGGCAGTCTCTAGAACTCATTTAGATGCATATTATTTCCTTAGTACTCAAATATGAATGTAAGAAGTGGTGCTCAACAAGCATCAGGAAATCTGGCTCCTGATGAAGACAGGAGTTGGTGAACATCTGCAAGCTTGGAAGGCTGCCAGCCGACACCTTCACTGGAATGCAAACTCCCCCCTCCTCCCTGTTCAGCCTCAGTGCCTGTGGCCAGCTGCAGAGCCCTCTTCCCTTGCCATGTTTAGTCCTCAGCAGTATATGCAGAAGCTGGTGTGTTACTGACCAGAGTAATGCGGTGTTATTGCAAGACTGGTATTTGTATTCTCAATCAATTTCCTTTAGAAGGAGATTCATTTAACACTTTAGAGGGGGGTTGATTTTTATGATGGAGCTGGGAAAATGAAAAGATACATATTTAATTTTTATGTTTTTAATTAACAACTAAAAATTGTATATGTTGATCATGTACAATGTGTTGTTTTGCAATATGTATAGGCTTACTTTAGAGAATTGTGGTTGCGGTTCCAGGCCACTGCAATAAAGCAAATATCACAATAAAGCAAGTCACATACATTTTTATATTTCCCAGTGCATGTAAAAGTTATGTATACACTGTAATCTGTTAATGCAGTAGTATGATGTCTAAAAAACAATGTACATACTTTCATTAAAATATCTTTTTATTTTTTAAGTTTCCAGTTACTTAGACATAAAATGTTCTATTAAATTAAATAATTGAAATTTAATTCCAATAAAAATATTGAATATAAGTATAAAGCACTATCTTAGATATATTTGATATATTTTCATTAGGGTAAAGAATTTTCCAGTTTTTTTTTTTTTTTTAACTCTTGGGAAATGTTCTTTTTTTTTTTTTCTTTTAACCTTTATTTTAGGTTCAGGAGTATATGTGCAGGTTTGTTAGATAGGAAAACTCATGTCACAGAGGTTTGTTGTACAGATTATTTTGTCACCCAGATACTAAGCTTAGTACCCAATAGTTATTTGTTCTGCTTCTTTCCCTCCTCCAACCTCCTCCCTCAAGGAGGACCCAGTGTCTGTTGTTACCTTCTTTGTGTCCATGAATTCTCATCATTTAACTCCCTCTTGTAAGTAAGAACATGTGGTATTTGTTTTTCTGTTCCTGTGTTAGTTTGCTAAGGATAATAGCCTCCAGCCTCATCCATGTTCCTGTAAAATACATGATCTCATTCTTTTTTATGGCTGCATGGTATTCCATGGTGTTTATGTACCAAATTTTCTTTATTCAATCTGTGATTGATGGGCATTTAGAATGATTCCATGTCTTTGCTGCTGTGAATAGAGCTGCAGTGAACATTTGTGTGCATGTGCCTTTATGGTACAGTGATTTCTGTTCCTCTGGGTATACCCAGTAATGGTATTGCGGGGTTCCAAATATAATTTGCTACAAAATGCTAATGATCATCTGAACCTTGAGCAAGTTTTAGTCTTTTTGCTGGTAGACAGACTTACCTCAATGTTGATGGCTGCTGACTGGTTAGGGCGCTGGTTGCTGAAGGTTGGGGTAGCTATGGCAATTTCTTAAAATAAGGCAACAAGGAAGTTTGCCACATTGGTTGATTTCCTTTCAAGAAAGTTTGTTCAATATTATGTGATACTGTTTGATAGCATTTTACCCACAATAGAACTTTTTTTCAAAATTGGAGTAGCTTCTTTCAAACCCTGCTGCTTCTTTATCAACTAAGTTTATGTAATATTCTAAACCCTTTCTTCTCATTGAAATGATGTCTAGAGCATCTTCACCAGGAATAGTTTCTATCTCAAGAAACCACTTTTTTTGCTCATTCATAAGAAGCAACCTCTTATCCATTCAAACTTTATCATGAGATTGCAGCAATTCAGTCACAACTTCAGGCTCCACTTCTAATTCTAGTTCCTTGCTATTTCCACCACATCTGCAGTGACTTCCCCCATTGAAGTCTTGGATCCCTCAAATTCATTTATGGGGATTTGAATCAACTTCTTTTGAACTCCTGTCAGTGTTGATATTTTGACCTCCTCCCTTGAATCACGAATGTTCTTAATGGTATCTAGAATGGGGAATTCTTTCCAGAAGGTTTTCTATACTCAATATACTCTGAATGCAAAGTTACAGTTTCCAAGAACTTATTGATGAATGGAGAACTTACTATACTTACCATTTATTTTTGCAGTGAGAACAGCTAAAAATCTACTATATTACCAATTTTCAAGAAAAGATACTTTTTTTAACATGATGTATGAAATCAGAACTCTAGATTCAGTTATTTTCTCTTTTTTTATTGGATAAGTGTTTATTTGTGTGATGCATAAGTTATGTGTGCCACATTTCATTTGAAAGAGATTTATCACTTGCAATGATCTCAGATCTGTCATTTTATAAGGAGCTTTTCACCTGAAACCCCACTTATTTAGGAAGAAGAACAGTCAGAGCCCATAGGTGTGTGGTGGCAGTATGGATGTGGATGATGAAGAAGAGCAGATGTCCACGCTGGACCTCATGCACCTTCAGAGCTGGAGGGAGGTCTCAGAATCCATAAATGAACTTGGGTCCAATGTGGGCACAGCACTACCCTAGCTTCTGTGGGAAGGGCTGAGGAAGGGGATCTTACCGTTAAATGCTTATTGTGCCAAATTATATCAATCCTAGTAAATGTGGACTGTGGGATGACTTCCTCATGGTGATCTGCTGACTTTTAGGTTAGCAGATGAAGTAATCAGTGCAAGAGGCCAAACCCTATTCTTTTTATTCCTGTCCATCTGAATACACAGCTAATTGCAGCAGTTCCTTCTGTCTGTGGGGAGGAACAGTAGGAGGAGAAGAACAGTGGATGGAGAGCAGGGCAGACACACAGTAGGGAAACTCTGGCAAAGCTGGGGCTTTAAAAATAACAACATAAGCACTATTTTAAAGTAAAGTATTTAAAGAGCCCTGCATTTCTCGAAGTGAACTAGGGATGTTAGGGTAATAACCCCACTACTGTTTACATTGAAAGCTGTTCTCTAATTTAATAGGAAACATATCTGGTTTTGATTTCTGAAAACATTTGTTAGCAAAATTGCTGCCAGGAGTCCAAGCCAGTCCTGAAATGGGAGGAAGTCTGAACTGTTGGCTTTCCAGGGATGAGGAGTGCTGCCCAAGGGTAGGGCTCTAAGAGCAGCCATCGTAGATGGACTGATTACAGTCCAGGAGGTGTATGTGGTTCACAAATAAAGAACTCATGTTGGGCATGCGCAGTGGCTCACACTTAAAATCCTAGCACTTTGGGAGGCCAAGGTGGGCGGATCACCTGAGATCAAGAGTTCGAGACCAGCCTGGCCAACGTGGTGAAACGTCGTCTCTACTAAAAATACAAAAATTAGCTGGGTGTGGTGATGGGCGCCTGTAATCCCAGCTACTCGGGAGGCTAAGGCCGGAGAATCTCTTGAACCTGGGAGGTGGAGGTTGCAGCAAACTGAGATCGCACCATTGCACTCCAGCTTAGGTGACATAAATGAAACTCCATCTCAAACAAACAAATAAAACAAAACAAAACCAAAAAACCCCTCGTGTTAACTCTTAAATGGAAAGAACTGGCACCCCATGGAAGAACTGGGCAGCCTGGAATACTAGGATTGGTCAAGCTTAGATTTCCTACAACAATTGCCATTGATTGCCAGCATCCAGTGTTCTTAATTTCAGCTTTAGGGCAGAATAGGGCAAGCAGTCAAGGTCTCAGGTTCTGGGATTAGAGAGGCTGGGTTCAAATCCTGTCTCCTCTACTGACTTGCTTTTGTGCAGTGGTTCTTAGTCTTTACTGCACATTAGAATCACCCGTGACGTTCTTAAAACTCTGGATGGCCAAGCTGTGTCCTAGAGCAAAGGTGTAACAGTCTCTTGGGGTGAATCACAGACATTGGTATTTTTAACAGTTTTCTGCCTCCTCATCCTGGGTAAACATGTTGAGAGCCACTATTTAAGTAAGACTTGAAAAATTTCATAGCTCAATAGTAGGGTTTCATCATCTAGAAATTGGGAATAGTATTATCTAATATACATATTTCCCATGAAGATTAAAAGAGATAATACATGCATGATGATCAGTCCACTGCCAGGACATAGTAAATGCTCAATAAATGACAACCTACCTCCCTAACTCGGCTTCTTGAACTCCTGGCCTCAAGCAATCCTCCTGTCTAAGCCTCCTGAGTAGCTGGGTTTACAAGATGAGCTGCTGTGCCCAGCGAGTTCAGTTTCTCTACATGCAAAGAAAACTTCTGAAATGCAAACATAGTGGTTCCCACATCTGCGAAAAGGGAGGCACAGGAGTGCAATTCTTGCATTTATTTGACAGAGACAGTCAGATACTCTAAGCCTGTGGTGGTGCAGAGAGGCATTGAGGGAAATGGCTGAGCAGCAGAGCCTCTTCTGACGACTCTGCCACCTTCTCAGACCTGCAGGTACACGCAATCCACTTGCAATTACAGAAAGACACGACGTTCTTTCAATTTTCAATTGTTTTTTCCCAGATTCTCCTTCTTCTTGTTATTGTGGTAAGTTTTTAAAATGTGACTAGATAAGGGGCAGCTTTGAGGAAATTACATGTGAGGCATGTTTGGGTAATGTATCTCTAATCTTCTATCTACCACATCCAGACCAGTTAATTTTTTGAGTACTCTGATTACAGAGATGAATGTTTTTAGAAGTCAAGAATGCAAATTGGCTTTCACTTCTGTGACTCTGTTCTCATTCACTGGTATAAAATCATGTCTACGTATGGGATATCAACTTCTGTCAATGTTTCATGAGCATCAATTATAAAATCCATTGTTCTGGATTAACAATTCTGCTCTCAGAACCAGCTAACACCTTCACCTTAGTACCAGCTCCAATACAGATTCACTCATTCAGGGGTTTTTACTGGCATTTATTATTGCTAGGATGCTCACCACGGGGCTGGGGTATGGACTTCAGACCTCAGAAGGTCTGGGTTGAATCCTAGATCAGTACTTGGTCTCTGAACCTTGATTTCTTTATCTATAAAATGTTTAACTCATGTCTGTAATCCCAGCACTTTGAGAGGCTGAGGTGGGCGGATCACGAGGTCAGGGATTTGAGACCAGCCTGACCAACATGGTGAAACCCTGTCTCTACTTAAAAATACAAAAATTAGCCGGGCATTGTGGCGTACACCTGTAATCCCAGCTACTTGGGAGGCTGAGGCAGGAGAATTGCTTGAACCCAGGAGGCGGAGGTTGCGGTGATCCCAGAGCAGGCCATTGCACTCCAGCCTCCAGAACGAGACTCCATCTCAAAAAAAAAAATGTTTAACTATGGGTGCTCACTTTACAGGGTGATGGGTGATGAATATTAGAGATGATATAAATAATATATATGCCAGGTACATTATAAGCACTCAGTAGTGTAGGTTAATATATATTAATATATTACTAATTGAAAGACTAGTCATTCATGTTTTCAAATTTAATTTTTTTCCATTCATTTTTGAGAAGGAATAGTTTTACATTCAGAGATGGTACTGAATTTGCTGTGAGGCTTGGAAACTCATCTTGAGCAGTGACAGGCTCTCGTGAAAGTCTGTGTGTGATTACCATTGGCTTTCTTTGTAAAGAGGGTAATTGCATCCTCAGTTCCTCAATATTTTTGCTGCCTTCTTGCCTTCCATGTGGAAATGAACTTCCTTTTCTGTTCATTCACATGTAAACACAATGTGCACAGCTTTTGTATTCTGTTTTAACAGAACAGTCGCAACTGTGCACTGAGGGGTATTCAGGGCTGGCTCATCAATGTTAAATCTTCAAAATCGCACTTTGGAATCGAAGTGGAGGCTCAAATCAGTGCATACTCTTTGATGCTCCCAAGTTCTTTGTGGGTAACCGACTAAACCCTTAATCATATAACATGGCCATTTGGCATTTATATGTCTCATCCATTGAACTAAATAAGTGAAATGACATGTTAAAAAGCACCCACTGAATGCTAACCATGTATATTTTTCTTTCTCTCTCTCTCCATATATATGTGTGTGTGTGTGTGTGTGTGTGTGTGTGTGTGTATGTGTGTGTGTATATGTATTTCATTTTTCTTCCTTCCTCCTCCACCCATTTTCTCCCTCAGCATTTTGTTTCTCTGTAACCCCAGTGCCCAGCACAGCATAGCTAAAATAGATGTTTGCTGAACAACGGATGAGTAAAGTATTTTTACTCTTGCAAACTCAAGTGCACCAGTAATGTACTTCTGTCCGGTATATGGCAGGGTACTGACCAGACATAGCAGTGATTGCCAAAGGTCATGAACAGTATTTTGGGCCATGGTGTATGCATTTCTGTACATCTATACACATCCGTTTCATAGTTGCTAGAGGGTTGGTTTGTCTTTTTGAATGGGCTGATCGTAAGAGGTCTGAACTAAAAAGGCACCTGTACTTGAAAAACAATGATAGCAGCTCTGCCCAACACAGTAGTCACAGCAGTTATTTACATTTAAATTGATTAAAAGAAAATAAGATGAAAAATTCAGTCCCTCAGTGGCACTAACCACATTTCAAGTGCTCACTGGTCACCTGTGGCTAGTGGCTTCCATATTGGACAGCACAGATAAAGAGCAATTCTAGCCTTGCAGAAAGTTCTCCTGGCTGCACATGAGGGAATGTGAAGGGATTTCAGGCTTGAGAGGGTCCTTTGCAAGCCTATCTCCTGCATTTGCTGTGGTTAGAGAAGGGATGTTTTCAAAGATAAAATCTTTAGTGAGGCTTGGTATGTCATCAAGGGAACTGAGTGATGGAGCAGGGAGCGGCAGAAACCCAATACCAGTTCGGGGCTTTGAGGCTGGCACTTCCTGGCTTTTCATCACTGCCTTCACGAAGACCCACCTCATTTGGGTCAGCCTTTCCTTTTTTCTCATACCCTGCTCACACTTTCCCCCTGAAAGTGGTTTTAGGAGGTAAACACAACTTGGCCATGGAACGTTCAGGTCCTGCTTTCCCAGGGCCTCTGAGGCTGATGCTGTTGGACCAGTAGCTTGGCCTGGGGCTGTCCATATGAGCTGGCTCTGCACAAGGCTCTAAACTGGAGTTCTGAATGAACATAATGCCTTTGACCGAACGTCACATAAAATGATCTCGCTTCATATTTCTCAGGCTGGCCAGGCCTTTTATAGGAGTAATCCGATAGCTTATCAATAGTTTTCTGATTTACAAAATGGAGAAAATAAAGCCACAGAATGATTAAGTATGTGCCCAGCAATTCAGCAATAGCTGTCAAGGTGAAAAATTATCACCCTTCATCCTTGCAAATCTACTTGTGGGAATTCATTTAGCTATATTGGCACAACTATTTATTGCAGCATTGGTTATAATATTGAATAACTGGGAAACACCATATGTGTCTCTGTAAATAGGGAAATTGGTTAAGTGAATTGTGTCATATTAATACAACACACTGTTGTGCAGCCTGTAAAACGGTAATTTAGATTTGCATAAGCTGACATGGGAAGATCTCTAAGATACAGTAAGTGAAAAATTTATATGTGAAATTGAATGCATAGCATGATTTATTTGTGTTAATTATGTTTAAAAGATAGATATTCCAGGAGAATATTCAAGAAACTTTTATAACCATTTTATCTGGGGAATGAACCGGAGTTGGCAAGGGAAAAACTTAATTTCATTTTATTTCCTACTGTAGTGTTAGTTTTTTTTTTGTTTTTTTTTTTTAACCAGGAACATATTCGTGTTTCACTTTCATTTTAAAATTAAATTGTATTTATATACTTTCAAAATTTAATTTTTAAAAACATATTTGTATACTTTTAGCCCAGGTAATACACACACGTGATTAAATATTCAAAGGTACAAAAGAGTAAAGAATGAAACGCTAATCTTCCCGTTTCTCTATCCACTGGTCACCCAGCTCCCCTTCTTGGAGAAACCACTGTTATCCCTGATTGCAGAGATGAATGTTTCTAGAAGTAAAGAATGCAAATTGCCTTTCATTTCTGTGATTCTGGTGTCTTGTCAATCCTTCCAGACATTCTATTCATGTAAGAGAAAGTCCCTTAAAGCTAGTTTCTAATTATATGTGTAAACATGAATGTGTGCTAAAATCTCTGAGCATCACTCCTTACCCCTCTCCTTCATTCCTATACTTACAGTATTAGCATTTTAAAAAGATAGCTAGTTGGAGAGGAAACCCAACTTTTCCAAGTTTACTAGTCAAGAACAGCAGGCAAAAGCTCAGAATTCCCAACTAGCCTGTTCCTTAGGGCCTGCACTTTGTGCACAGGAAATGCTACGAAACCATATTATAAAGAGTCATTGCATGGTTTGGATCAAGCCTAGGTTCCGCGAAAGGCATGCAGTGGGCTTGGAGCAGTAGCTGTTTACCAACAAGCACAGAAGTTTCTCAGCAGTGTGACAACCTGCTGGTTGTACTGGGGGTCTTACTGGGGCAAACCCACCTGGAGGGATTGTGCCCATGACTGGCACAGTCTTGTTCCTTTGGAGCTAACAGTCTAGTACAGGAAAACACACCATTGATTATTTAAATTACAATTACAATAAGAGAGATGAAGGAGGAACAAGAGCATATGCCAAGGGTCTGAGGTAGTTCATGAGTAAAGGAAGTCTTATTTGAGAGGAGAGTGTGAGTAGGAAATTAACTCAGAGAGGGAGGAAAAGTACATTTCAGGAATAGGGAACAGCATGTGCAAAGGTAACTTGTTCATGATGCAAGGAGGGTATTAGCACCTTTACCATAACCAGTGTTTTACACGTCAAAGACGCGTTCCTCAAGAGTTCTCTGCTGCTCTGTTTGAGTTCCATTGCTTGTTGTTTCTTTATTAGCGCTCTATTCCCAGGTAGGTAAATAGTGATGGCAGTTGTAGCTCAAGGCTGCGGTCCCCAAACCCCCTTCTGTAAGGACATGAAGGCCAGGATGTTCATGAGTATAGCACAGCATGCACTTGGAGGTGCTCAGAAAGAGAAAGCTCCAGAAGGAGGCAGGCCTGAGGTTGCCCTGGAGGTGTTTGGTTTGAGACATGTGCCCCTCAAGATGTGTGAGTTCGTGTGGTGACCTTGCTGCTGCAAGTGGCCAGTTGAAGTGAGTCAGATGCCGGTTGAACATGTAGCAAATTCTCTTGGCCTCTGATTTTCCAACCACATTTACCTTGCTGTTTTTGGTTCTTCTGCTGTGCTCTGACCTGTAGCCTGCTATTCTGAGAACCCACTATGCTTCTATTTACTCTGTCTTTAAGGAGTATCCTCCCTGTTTCATCTGCCTGGCTGATTTCTCCTGGTCTTTTACGTTTTGCTTTTCTGGATGTCTATTACTTCTCCTTCCAGTTCAAGAGTTAGGTGATTGACTTCTGTGCTCCCATGTACCCTGCACTTAACTTTTGTGTTCCCATAATGCCTTACACTTGACTTCTGTGTTCCCATAATGCCCTGCACTTGACTTCTGTGTTTCCATAATGCCCTGTACTTGATTTGTGTTCCCATAATGCCCTGCACTTGACTTTTGTGTTCCCATAATGCCTTGCACTTGACTTCCCTGTTTTCATTGTGCCCTCCACTTGCCCCACACAGGCTGTAACACTGGCTGTGACTCTGGTGCTCTCATAGGTCATGGTGCTTCTCAGAACTGTGCTTACTTCCTCTTGGTATTCAGGAGTCTGGTGCAGGCCTTACAAGAAGACTCTGAACATGTCTGTTGGGACAATAGTCTGCAGATAAGCGCCTTTGGGAACTGGAGTAGGAACTGGAGCAGGTGATCTCTGCAGACTGAGGGAGCTTACAAAGCCCTGGTGGAAGAGTCTGCTCTTTGGCTGACTCTCATGGTTTGGGCAGAATAGAGAGGAAGTTGTAGGCATTCTGGGTAAAGGTGTGGCAGTGCAATGAAGAGAGAGGGAATATGATGTGGTGTGGTCTGGGACCAAAGAAACCCCACCCCAGCCCCACATGAAAACTCCCCTCAAGGCTTTCTTCCATGGAAGTCCTCCTTTAGCTCACTGGGGGATATTTTACCATCCAGGGAATATTTGGCAATGTCTGGACATTTTTGGCTGTCCCAGTTGAGGAGCTATCAGCATCTAGGAGTAGAGGCCAAGGATGCTGCTAAACATCCTGTGATGCACAGGGAAGTAAGCTTCCTACAACAAAAAGTGACCCAGAGGCCAGGCGCACTGGCTCACGCCTGTAATCTCAGCACTTTGGGAGGCCGAGGCGGGTGGATCGCCTGAGGTCAGGAGTTCAAGACCAGCCTGACCAACATAGTGAAACCCTGTCTGTACTAAATTCAAACAGTTAGCCAGGCATGGTGGCATGTGCCTGTAATCCCAGCTACTTGGGAGGCTGAGGCAGAAGAATTGCTTGAACTCAGGAGGTAGAGGTTGCAGTTAGCCAAGACTGTGCCATTGCACTTCAGACTGGGCAACAAGAGTGAAAGTCTATTTTAAAAAAAAAAAAGTGACCCAGCAGAAAATGCCAATCATGCTGCCATTGAGAAACACTAAATTAAGCAGACTGTGGCTTAGCCACAGGTTGATCATGTAGACTAGGGCTGCGTGAGGAAATGTTGGATGTTTCTAATTAACTTGTACTTGTGACCAGTGATGCTCTATGGGCAGTGTTATATGACCAGAGATATGGGAGAGGAAGTTGGTTTGGGGCAAGTTGCTGCTTTGTTTATTAACACTCTCTGTCTTCTCTGCATGGATGAAGGTTTGGTGGGATGTGCACTTGGGGTGTAGGATGGGGAGGTAGATACACAGGAGACAGCAAGGCACGAGGACAGGCTGCAGTAGCCTCTGTGCTGCCCTTTCTAGGAACAACCATGACGTTATGGCGGGATGTGCACAGGCCACAGGCTGGAACCTCAAAGGAGACCATGTAGCAGGGCATCGTGAGAAGAAGGAGGTAGAGGACTGGATGGGGTTACTTTCATTTTGATGCCCCTTCCTGAAGTTTCCCTCTAGCAGAATGTCACCTTTGGCTGACATGGAAATAGGAATTTCACCCTGAGTCCCTCTTCTGTTTTCTTCCAAAAATTCTCTTTAGAATATCATTAGGCTGGGCATGGTAGCTCACACCATAATCCTAGCACTTTGGGAGGTCAAGGTGGGAGGATCACTTGAGTCAAGGAGTTTGAGACCAGCCTGGGCAACCTAGTGAGACCCCATCTCTACAAATAATAATAATAAAAATAATAAAAACTAGACAGGCATGGTGGTGCAGGCCTGTGGTCCCAGCTACTTGAGAGGTTAAGGTGGGAGGATCACTTGAGCCCAGGAGGTCGAGGCTGCAGTGAGCCATGATTGCATGACTGAATTCCAGCCTGGGCCCCTGCCTCAAAAAAAAAAAAAAAAAAAAAAAAAAGAATAAGCCCCTATCTCAAAAAAAAGAAAGAAAGAATATTATTTGACCAGGAAGAAATCTGGTGACTGGCTGTGTGGCAAATGGGTGTCTTCTGTTTCTGAATGGACCTGTGCTGCTGCACCTGTTGGCTTGTTGTTTTGATGTGTGGCTGCTCAGAGTGGGTTCAGAAGCCATGTAATATGCGACTTGAGCCATGCAGGGCTGAGTCACTGGGAAGTGAGAACCCTCTCCTCCCTGAGCTGTGTTAAGAGAGTCGAGGCAGGACGCTGCTGAGGAAATGGCCTCATAGTGATTGTGAGTACCGAGGGTAGAAGGAATTGCTTTTTTCATGAAATATGCCATTAGAGGCACAGGCTCTGCACAATCAATGTTTCTGCCAAGCTTCGAAGTTTGAAGGCAGCCAAAAGGAAGGAGGGACTTTGGGAAAATGAGTTTAATTAGAGATTTTTAGCTGGTGACATTTCACACTTGGTGGTAACCTGAGAACTAAATGTAAGTGGTCATTCAAGTTTGTATTGAGGTGCTGGGTCCTTTATTGCTTTGGGTCGTTTCTCATCACAGATGAAAAGCTTTATTCTTAAAATAAAATTTGCATAATGCTAATTAGACGAGGGCTGTTCAGAGAAGAGAGTGGGTGCAGTTTTTTAGTTAGAAAAGGGCTACCAAGCTCTGTAGCTAAAGGGGCATTCGGCCCTATTGGTGAGTGTGGGATCATCTGGAGGGAAGGCTCTTTCAGCATATGGCTTTAAAGGAAGGTCACAGAGAAAATGAAAGTCCAAATGAACCTGTGTGAAAGTGTGGCCAGTTAAGACAAGATGGGACCAGCATGCTCCTTTTGGATGAGAAGAGCGTATGAGTGATAGAATAGGAGGTCTAGGATGGAATCTTGACTCTGACTAAATGACCTTGGACAATCGCTTAACATTTCTGAGCCTCAGTTTCTTCGTCTACAAAATGGGCAATACTAATAATCTTACTTGCCTAGAGTGGTGAGGATTAGACACCATGACCGTGTAATACACAGCACAGACCGTGGCAGAGCGGGTACCACCATCATAGCCCCAACCATCACCACCCTCAGGCCCACAGAATTCAGTTTCCCTCCTCCAACTCATTTTTCTTTGCAAAATATAGCATAGTGATTCAAAATAAGCAATGCAAAATTAAAGGACCCTGATTCAGTCCCAAATCCAGACTTACTCGCTGTTTGACCTGAGACTAATGCCTTCACTGCTTTCTCCGTGCCTCAGTTTCCTGATGTATAATTATGGCTGTGGATCTTAAATGAGATGAAGGACACACAAAGCATTAGTATAATGACTGGACTGTAGAGAGGGCAAGGGAAGTTTACTTAACAAATCGGAGACGGAGAGTCCTCAGGTGGGTATCCTGATGGGAAGGAGTCCTAGAGACAGGGAAGGTAAACAGAAGAGTTTGCTAGTGAGCCTGAAAGGCAGAGCAGGGAGTGGGGCAAGCCACCCGAGACTCACAAATAGCCCTGGTTTCCACTGTCTGGAGGCTGTGCTGGAGGCCACAAGGAATATTCGTCCCCACCTGCCTTCCCCTTACTCCTGCCTTAGCTGGATTCCAAGAGCTGCTTTCATTTCCTTTCATTATTGGGTCATCCCCATTGTACGCAAGCTGCCTGCCTCTGTGGGAACCCCATAATAGGAGCATTGGGAATATGGATAACACTGTGGCCAATCCCTTCCCTCTGTTTATGCTTGATGGACAGCATCCCATGCCGTATGCGGCTTGGGTTTCCTCACAACACAATGGGTGGATGTTATTTTTTTATTTTTTTTTTATTTATTTATTTGTGAGATGGAGTCTCACTCTGTCGCCCAGGCTGGAGTGCAGTGGCGTGATCTCGGCCCACTACAACCTCCGCCTCCTGGGTGTGATTATCTTGCCTCAGTTTCCTGAGTACCTGGGATTATAGGTGTGTGCCACCACGCCCAGCTGATTTTTGTATTTTTAGTAGAGCAGAGTGGGTTTTGCCACATTGACTAGGCTGTTCTCGAACTCCTGACCTCAAGTCATCCACCCGTCTCGGCCTCCCAAAGTGCTGGCATTACAGGCACGAGCCACTGTGCCCGGCATGGCTGGATTTTAAAAGCAAGCATTCCTACAGAGTACAGCTCCACGGAAACTGTGATCACCTTTTGTAACTGACCATTGGAAGTCACATGGTGCCTTTTCCACTGCATATTTTTTCATTAAGCCAGTCCCAACGACCCATCCAAATTCAAGGGGAAGGACATCTATTTCACCTCTTCATCAGGAAGTGGCAAGGTTCTTGAAGAACATGTGAGATGAGAAGTAGTGTGCTCATTTTTGAAAAATACAACCTGCCTTACCACTCTATACATGCATATGTGTGTATACATAAATATATATATACAGTAGCATGTTTGTATAATAATGTATATATCACATATGTATCTACAGGTAATATTCACATGTAAGAATATGTAGAACTTCAATGTTTTACAAAATAATACATCCCCTATTACATAAGATACACTCTGTGTCCTCTTCTGTTCTTTTAAGAAAGATGCTGTTTGCCAACCCACTCAGTTGATTTTTCACCATGCTATTGTGTTGTGCCCTGTCCTGTTTCTTCCAGACAGCATTGAGCAAAGAGCTGATTCTTAGACTGTCAGTGTCTGGGATGTGCTCAGGGCACTACCTGACTATGTTTCTGGCCAAGCTTTATGACGCCAGCAGTTCCTGTTGCACTCCTAGTTTTTGGCTAGCAGTAACCCCAAACTTTTCTGGCTGAGAGGACCATGGAACTCACCGGCTCCCTGTCTCTGAAATCCTCTGTGGTCTTTGCATTCAATAGGCATTGGATTGCATTCAGTCGTTGGTCATTCTTAAAGCAGCAAGCTTGCAGGACATCCTGGTTGATGGTATACAAACGAGCCAATTCTTAAGTACAGCCATCCATTCACGTTGGGGCCACACAACCCTTTGGCAACCAGTGTCTGCCACATAGGGGACCAGCTCCTCCCAGCAGCCTGTGGCAGCCAGGACTTCTCAGCCCACAGCGATAGCCCCAGTGTTCTCACTCTCCTGGAACCAACAGATCCCCACCCACCTTGATTTCTGCTGGGGTCTTTCCTCTTTGTGCCATTGGGAGCCACCTGGGAGCACATCGTCATAAATAGGTGACCTGGGCTCATGTTGGCAGAGTCCTGTCTGAGCATCTAGCAAGCTGGCTCGCGTGCTTAGGGACTTGGTACCAATTTAGATCTTTATTCCCACTTTTCGTGTGGTCGAGAAGATGTATGTCCAACACAGTGCTTTTTAACTAGGTCAGAGGAAAAGCAGGCAGAGCTATACATTTTATAATACTTAGTGGACCTTCTTACTAGAATTACTGAATGATCAGAAAGTCCGCTCCTGATGGAGGGCCAAAGGGAGCTCTTTCAGCTGACAGCTGAGCTGTGGTGTTTGCAGAGGGAAGCGGGAAAGTGGCCACAGAAGTACAGATGATCAGAAGCAATACTCCTGCCCTCTGCCCTGGGAGGGGGCCTGGAGTCCCTCAGAGAAGGCTTTTTTGGTGCTTTGGGTAGAGAAGCTGGAGACAGCAACTGTTGAATTTCCCCAGGCTGCATGATTTAAAGCCCTTAGCCTTTTTCCATTGTTGTTCTTACACCAGCCTTTAATGTGCTGGGTGTGAAAGAGAGTGGAAATGAGAAGCCAGAGCATCGCACTGGGGCCTGAGATCAGAAGGCTACGGGAAAATGGAAATGTCAAGTTTGCGTTTCCACTGCTGGCCGCAGGGGCCTCAGGCAACACCCGCTCCCCCGGCCTGGGCTTACACATCCTTCTCACTTCCTCCCCAGCCCCCCAGCTTTCACACGGCCCAGTGACGAGTGTCACTCTGGGTTGAGTGAGGCTCGCGTCTTATCAAAAGCGATGCTAGGACGAGAACAGAGAAGTTCAGCATGGGCTTGAGAGGCACAGAAAGGAACTGGCTTTCTAAAGACACCACAGAGAGACCGCAAGTGGGTTGGTTTTCCTTTTCTAACACTGAGAAGAAACGGAGTTCAGAATTCACACATGGTTGAGAGAAAAGGCAATTGCTTCCGCCTGGACTTTCCTATCTCTGTGGTGCCCAGGATGCTTAGACCTGCGAGTCTTTGAACTCAGCTTGTGTTGATGTAGCGCAGGGCAGTGTTGGGCCTTTGTGCTCAGCCAGGCTAGGAGGTGTTTGAAAAGAGAGCCTTCAATACCTTTCTGTCTGGGACTTGACATTTTTCTCTTTTGGTTGAGTCAACTTTGAAGTTCAGTATTTCCTTCCCACGCCCTGTGGCCACAATGTCACGAGGCTCAGCCTGGTGTCGTGGGGCTGCTAAAGATTCCTTAGAGGCTGGAAAGGTGCCAGTCGGGCACCAGGAAAGATGTACAAGTCTAAGGAAGCTCCAGGCATAGCAAACAGTGGGATAAACCTTCCTTTATTATGGCAAGGGATAATCACATTTGGGAAATGTAGGTGTCTCAAATTTATACAAATTGAATTCTGAAAAACATCAGAAAAGCTTACTACAAAGTTTTTTGTTTTTGTTTTCGTTTTGAGACAGGTTCTTGCTCTGTCACCCAGCCAGGAGTGCAGTGGTGCAATCACAGCACACTGTGGCCTTGAACTCCTGGGCTCAGGTGATCCTCCTGCCTCCGTCTCCTGAGTAGCTGGGACTAGAGGGGCACACCACCATGCCTGGATAATGTTTAGTAGCCATGAGGTTTCACCATATTGCCCAGGGTGGTTTCAAACTCTTGGGCTCAAGGGATTTGCCTGCCTTAGCCTCTCAAAGTGCTGGGATTACGGGCATGAGCCACTGCGCTGGCCGACAGAGTCCTTTTTCATCATCATGTTTTTAACTCTTCATAGTTTTCTGTGTCTGTTATCTCACTTGAGCCCAATTGGATTTTTGTCCGTTTGGATCACAGTTATTGGATTTTCTGGAAGTTTCTGCATGCATATTCTCTGTTCAAAGGCTTGAGGTGTACAAATTACGCATGGCCTTCAGTTTGGGGAAGACTCTGTATGACCCTGATAACTGTAATTTCAGGATGATTATATCAAATTGAAAAAGGTGCATTGCGATCCTCCGTCACCTCAGTTGTGTCCTGTGAGTTCCCGTCACACACATCTGAGCCAAAGCCAGCTTCCTTGTAGTTTATAAAAAATGTTTTGCCACATTTACCACAGTAACTGTGAGATAAATATGATTATATTTCTGTTGTACAGAGGAGAAAACTGAGGCCCAGAGAAGTCGAGTAACCTGCCCCAAGACACAGATACGAGAGAGATGAGACTCCAACGCTAGCCTCTGGCACCAGGAGCATGTTCTTCCACCAGTAGCCACTGACAGCCGTTCCCAGAACAAGAAAAAGCTGGACAGAGGCTGAAACACTTGACACAGGGTCCCCTGTCCTCTGGCCTTGCTGGTTCTTAGCCCCACTTCTGCTCATAAGGTCGCGTACTATCCCTTGCTCAGGGATTGCCTTGCAATGGCCTGATCACTCTGCTTCCTCATCCTCAGGGAAACTGTGCCTTCTGCTTGTCCCAGGCACTCCCTGTACCTTACCCACCTTGGGTGCCTTCAGAACACTAGCGGGGGATTCATTCACCTTCTCATGGGGCAGAGAAAACTTGCGGGGTCCTTGAGAGACTTCAGGACAGTGAAGGAGAGGTCAGGTTCGTATCTGGCTCTGGTCCAGCTCCACTTCACTGTTTCCATTTCCCTTGTGACTTAGGTGACACAGTAAGAGCTGGAGTCTGATGACTCTCAGGTTGTGTGTGGGACACCAAGCCCCACTGACGGCTGTTTCTGTGGCTTCCTGGCCCTCCTGTCTTCTGTATTGTAAGACCAAGCAGTCTGGGCCTGTGGCCTGCTTGGGGGCGTGTGGCCTTCTTGGCCAAGAATTCCGTTCTAGGAGGCACGGCCAAGCCAGGGGGGAGGGGAGAGAGCTGGAGACTGAATGGTAGCCTGACTAACCTGCTTCCCACGTCTGCTGGCTCCCTAGAAAGCTCTGTGATGCTTGCATCTCGCAACGTGTGCCCTGGACTTTGAGGTAGAGATACTTCATAGCGGACAGAAACTCAACTGGCCGTACCTGGTCTGAGCCTGCTTCTGTGCGAGCAGCATGGCCTAAGACCAAGCTTGTCCATCCTGCGGCCAGAAAGACTTTGAATGTGGCCAAACACAAATTCGTGAACTTTCTTAAAGTATAAGATTTTTTTTACAAGTTTCTTTCCCTTCCTCCCCCCCTCCCCTCCCTCCCCGCTTCCCCTTTCTCCCCTTCCTCCCTTCCCTTCCTCCCTCCCCCTTCCCTCCCCTCCCTCCTCCCCTCCCCCCTCCCTCCCTCCCTTCCTTCCTTCCCTCCTCATCAGCTATCCTTAGCGTATTTCATGTGTGGCCCAAGACAATTTTTCTTCTTCCAGTGTGGCCCAGGGAAGCCAAAAGATTGGCCACCCCTGGCCTAGACCCTTTTCCTGAACCTGGCTGTCTTCATTTCTGTCAGAGCACGTGGAGACTATTTCTAGTTGGCTTTCTGGGTGAGATTTGACAGAGGCCAGGGTGGGAGATGTCAGACTGTATACTGGTGAGGAAGGGGCGTGGGATGAAGGTCTTGAAGCTTCCAGATCTGAATGGGGCCTGCTGATACTGGTTTATCTCTCTGAGCAACCCCATGAGGGACTTTAACAAGTTCACAATGTTCAGATAGGTTTTTGAGCCATTTTCCAATCTTCCTAATCCTGTCTGTTTTTAGCTCTGGCCTGCGGAACATCAGCCCTAGGGTAGTGGCCAAGAACAGGATACCTGGGGCCAGACCGCCTGGATTTAAGCCTGGGCTCTTCCTCTCACTAGTTCTGGGACCTAGAACAAGTGACTTAATCTTTCTGATCTCAGTTGTCTCATCTTTAAAATGGTGGCAACAGTAGTAACTAACTCAACAGGTTGTGGTAAGAATTAAATGTATTAGGCCAGGCTCAGTGGCTCATACTTGTAATCCTAGCACTTGGGAAAGCTGAGGTGGGGGATTGCTTGAGCTCAGGAGTTTCAGACCAGCCTGGGCAACAGAGTGAGACCCTATCTCTACAAAAACTAAACAAAAAATTACCCCAGTATTGTGGCATGTGCCTATAGTCTCAACTGCTTCGGAGGCTGAGATGAGAGAATAGCTTCAGCCCAGGAGGTCAAGGCTGCAATGAGCCTAGATTGTACCACTGCACTCTAGCCTGAGTGATGGAGTGAGGCCATATCTTAAAAAAAAAAAAAAAAATAAAGAAGTAAATGCTAATTATAGATATTAAATGTTTATAAATCCCTCAGAATGCTGCTTGGCATATGCTAGGTATAATATAAATTTGGGGGCTGCTATAGTCATTGTTATTACTATAATGATGTTTATATGAGATGTACTCTCGGAGGAAGTTCTCTGGATTGGATGGATAATTCCAAAAATTTTTTTAAAAACTTTGTGGCTGGGTGTGATGGCTCACGCCTATAATCCCAGCACTTTGGGAGGCCAAGGCAAGTGGATCACGAGGTCAACAGATCTAGACCATCCTGGCCAACATGGTGAAACCCTGTCTCTACTAAAAACACAAAAATTAGCTGGGCGTGGTGGCATGTCGCAGCTACTCGAGAGGCTGAGGCAGGAGAATTGCTTGAACCTGGGAGGTGGAGGTTGCAGTGAGCAGAGATCACAGCACT